>NC_072481.1:96500188-96827410 GCF_027574615.1 Eptesicus fuscus | reverse complement strand
CTTAAAAATAACTATCGTCAATAGGCTCAAAAATTAAGGGGAAACATGGACAGAGAACTAAGGAAAATTATACATGACCAAGATGAACATATCAACAAAGAGATAAAAGTTATAGAAAGCAACTAGTCTAATATTTGGAACTAAAAACTATAATGACAAACAAAAAAAATCACTCGAAGTGTTTGATAGTGGATTTGATCAGGTAAAAGAAATAATTAGTAAATTTGAAGATCATTAAAATGATCAGGGATTAGAAGCAGAAAAAAAAACAGAATGAAGAAATCATAGCAGAAACTAAGAGACCTGTGCGGTACCATCAAGTGGACCAATATATGCATTGTAGTAATCCCAGAAGAGAAAGAGAGATAAAGATATATAAAAATATTTAAATAAGTATTAACCACAAACACCCCAAATTTGACATTTATTTTCTCACAGTTCTAGGGGCTATAATTCTAAATCAGGTAAAATTAATTTCTCACAGTTCTAGGGGCTATAATTCTAAATCAGAGTGAGATTCAAGTTATGATTCATCCTGAGGCAAAATTTCTCTCCAACTTTAAAACTGTGAAACTAGATAAGTTGTGTGGTTTCAAAATTCCAAAAACACTGGTGGGAAAGGCAGAAAATAGACATTTCCATCCCCCCACCCCCCAAAAAAAAACAATTGTAAAGAAGAAAGAAGTAATGGTTTTTAAGCAAATCTAAAATGCCCCAAGGAAATCCCATTAGACCTTAAGGCTCCAGAATAGTCCTGTTTGGCTCAATACTCTTCTCTTCAGGACTACTTACTTGGATAATAGCATTGATCCTGAGATCTTAGGTAGTGAGTCCTTCCTCTCAGCTCTGCAGGGTGATTGCATCCCTAGGCACTAGGTAGTGGCATTTTGGCCCACTGAAATAGAGGAGTTGGCCCTATACTCTGAAACCAGAGAGGAAACAGCCTTCCACCTTCATCCTGTGGTGGGAGTATAGCCCTAATAACACTGAGTCACATTCAACATTGTTCTTTTCTTTTCTTGAAGAATAATGCCTGCTCAATGTCAGAAAACTCTACTGTCCCATCTTATAGAATCACAGAAGTCCACAACCTTTCTTTATTCTGTCCCATTATCTCTTTCCCATTTAATCTCAGCTAGCTGTTTCTGTTGGAATAATCCCATCTCTATTCTTGGCTTAAACTGAGTTGGCTGATTAAATCCACCAGTAATCTCCTTATGAAGCCATAATCTTGGTGATCTCTCCAGAACATGCTGTCTTATTTTTTCAATATGAATAAACTTAGAATTCTCTAAATCTTCTAGCTCTATTTTTTAAAAACAATTCCTTCAATGTATCTCTCTCTCTCTGCTGGCATTTTCCTACAAGCAGTGTGGAAAAGCCATGGTGCATGCTCAACACTTTGCTGAGAAATCTTTTCAGGTAAATGTTCAGAGTTTTATCATACACATGTATTATCTTCAATAAGACTACTAGAACACAGTTCAGCCAAGTTCTTTGGCACTTTATAACTAAGATCACCTTCCTTCCTTCCAGCTTCCAATAGCATGTTTCTCATTTCTGTTGGAAACCTTACCAGAAGCACCTTTGATGTTCATATTTTTATCAACATTGTGTTCATAATGATATACATGTTTTCTAAGATGATAGAAGCTTTCTCTACACTTATCCTCCATTCTTTCTGTGTCCTCACAAGAATTGCCTTTCATTTCTATATTTCTCTCAATATTTTCTTCAAAGAAATCTAAGCTTCCAGCCTTTACCTATTACTTAGTTCCAAAGCCACTTCCAGTTTTAGGTATTTGTTTCAGCAGTACCCCACTAGTGTAGTAAAGTATGCATTAATAAAATTGAGCTGCAATAACAGAACCACAGACTGTGGTTATAAATACAAGATCAAGATGCCAGCAAGGTTGGTTTCTACTGAGGCCTTTTTCATGGTTCATGGACTAGCCAATTTTTCACTGAGTCCTCATTTGACCTTTTATCTGTGCACTTACAGAGAGAAAGCTTTGATATCTTTTCCTTTTCTTATAAGGACACCAGTCCTATTAGATTAAAATCTCACCCTTATGTTCTCATTTAACCTTAATTATCTCCTTAAGGCTCTATCTCCAAATACAGTCCTTGGTATTTAAGTTTCAACATACAAATTTTGGAGCAACAAAATTCATTATATAACAGAAGGGATTCAGACATGCCATTACATTTTTTTTTTAGAGACAATATTTTTGTCAATAAACAAAGGAGGACAATAATGGAATAAATGAAGTGCCAAAGAAGTTGTAAGACATACACAAAACAAATAATAAAATAAATTAAAATTACCAAAATAATATTTGGAGATTTTAATTCTTTTCAATAACTGATAGAATAACCAGCAGAAGATTAAAAGAAAGCATAGGACTTGAACAACAATGTAACTCAATTTAACCTAAAGACATATAAGAAATATTCCACTCAACAATAGCACAACAAACATTCTTCTAAATGTATATGAAACATTCTCCAGGATAGGACATGTATAGGGACCAAAACAAGTGTTAATAAGTTTTAAAAAATTTAAATTATACAAAGTATTTTAGCAATCACAAGAGAATGAAACTGGAAATCTATATCACACACACACATACATACAAAAACACCCTGGATAATTCAGAAATATGTTAAAATTAAAATATAAAACAGCCTAATAAAATATATATTAGGTCCTAGAATAAAACACAAAAGAAAGTAAAAATAATTTGAGATGGATTAAAATGAAAAGAAAATATACTAATATTTGTGGAATACAATAAAAGCAGTGTACAGAGGGAAATTTATAACTATAAACACCTATATTAAAAAGAAATACTTCACATCAATAACCTAACTTTGTACATGAATAAAATAGAAAAAGAACAGCAAACTAAGCTTAAAGATAGAAGGAAGGAAGTAATAAAGGTTAGAGTGCACATACAATTAAACCTAAAGTTGGTTCTTTAAAAATACCAACAAATGTGACATACTAACTAGATTTACTATGGAAAATAGATAGAACACTAAAATTACTAAAATTATAAATGAAAGAGCAGACATTACTACTGAATATGTAAAATAAAATAGATTATAAGAGAAGACTATGAACATTTACATGCAAACAAATTGGATAGATGAAATGGACAAATTTCTAGAAACACATAATCTAGCAAAACTGATTAATTAAGAAATGGAAAAATCTAAAAAGATATATAATTATTAAACTGATTGAATCAGCAATCAAAATTTTCCTAATAAGAAAGGCCCTCACCCAAATGTCTTCGCTGATAAATTCTACCAAACATACAAAAACATAACACCAATTTTTCTCATATCCTTCTAAATAATTAAAGAAAGAGAACACTTCCTTACTAACTATATGAGGCTGGCATTAGCCTGATACTAAGACCAGACAAAGACACTACAAGAAGTGAAAACTACAGACCAAAATTCCGTATTACTATTAATACAGCTACTTCAACTAAATATTAATGAGCATAATGCAACCTACTAAAAGGATTTTACGCCGTGACCAAGTGTGACTTAATCTTATAATGCAAAGATCATTCAACCTGAGAAAATAAATCAATGTAATATATTACAATACCAAAAAGGCTAGGAATATGAAGAAAATTCCTCAACATGATAAAAGGTCCATATGAAAAACCTAAAATTAACATCATAGTGAAGACTTAGTACTTTCCTGCTCAGATCAAGATAATGATATCTGAATTTACCACTGCTATTTAACATGGGATTGGAATTTTAGCCAAAGTAATTAGGCAAGAAAAATAAATAAAATAAATCCAAATTGAAAATGAAGAAGTAAGATTATCTCTATTTTCTAATGAACATACCTTATATGTAGAAAAATCCCAAAGAATACACACACACACACACACACACACACTTAGAACTAATAAATAGCTAATAAATAAATTCAGTAAAGTAGCAGGGTGTAAATGAATACAAAAAAAATAGTTGTGTTTCTATATACCAAGAGTAAACAAATCTAAAGAGGAAACTTATAATAGTATCTAAAATAATAAAATACCTAGAAATAAATTTAAGCAAGGGACATGTTCATGGGTTGTAAGTCTTAATATTGCTAACATGTCAATATTATTCAAAACAACCTACAGATGCAATTCCTGTAAAAATGTCAATGTTAATTTATTTTGCAGAAGTAGAAGAGATAATTATAAAATTCTTATGGAATTACAATGGGCCCCAAATAGTCAAAACAATCTTGAAAATGAACAAAATTAGAGAAATGATACTTCTAAATTTCAAGACGTACTACAAAGCTACTCTTAATAGCATAAGGACAGACATACACTGAGTGGCCAGATTATTATGATCTCTGAATGCATAATAATCTGGCCACTCAGTGTATACCCTATATAATAAAAGGCTAATATGCAAATTGTCTCCTTGACCAGGAGTTTGACCAGCAGGCAGACCAGCCAACCACCCATGTCCCCTCCCCCTGGCCAGGCTGGCTGGATGCCACCCATGCATGAATTCATGCACTGGTCCTCTAATACACACACACACACACACACACACACACACACTGAGTGGCCAGATTATTATGCTTTCAGAGATCATAATACTGTAATCTGGCCACTCAGTGTATAAGATGAATGAAATAAAACTAAAGGTCCAGAAATAAACTCTTATATATACTCACGGTCAATTAATTTTCAAAAAGTATGCCAGAATCACTGAATGGGGTAAAAGTAATCTCTTTAACATATAGTTCTAAGACAACTGGATAACCACATGCAAAAGAATGAAGTTATACCTCATACCATATACAAAATTAATTCAAAACCATAAATCTTTTAGAAGAAACATAGGGTAAATCATCATATCTTGGATTTGGTGATGTTGTCAGATATGACACCAAATGCATTAACAACAACAGCAACAACAAAAACACCACATATAAATTAGACAATCAAATTAAAAACTTTTGTGAATCAAAAATATTTTCAAGTAAACAACATATAGATGAGAGGAATTATTTGCAAATCATATATCTGATGAAAGTCTATATCCAGAATACATAAAACTCTTACAAGTCAAAGGGAAAAAGACAAATCATCCAATTATAAATGGACTACAAACTTAAAAAGACATATTTCCAAAGAAGATGGCAATGGCCAAAAAGAAAATTAGCAAAAGATGTTCAACATCATTAGTCTTTAGGGAAATGCAAATCAAAACAATATAGAGATATCACTTCACATTCTTGCTATTATGTCATAAGTAAGAAAAATAAACAGGTCATGAGATTTGGATGAATTGAAACCCCTATCCACTGCTGGTGTAAATGTAAAATGGCCAAGCTTTTTTGAAAACCGTTTTGTGTCTCTTCAGAATGTTAAATATCATACTATATGAGCATGTGATTCAACCCTACGTATATACCAAAGGAATTTAAAACAGAGACTCAAACATGTATACGCACATGCATGTTTAATAGCAGCACTATACACAGCAGCCAAAAGGTGGAAACAAAGCAAATATTCATCACCAGATGAGTGGGTAAATAAATTCTGTTATATACATACAATTAAAATACAATATTGTTTTACCATAAAAAGGAACAAACTACTGACCCATGCTACAATGTGAATTATATACTATGAAAACATTATGCTCAATGAAAAAAGCCAGATACACGAGGTCACATTTTATATGATTCAATTTACATGAAATATCCAGAATAGATAAATTCATAGAGATAGAATAAAGATTTGTGTCAGAGGCTGGGAGGAATGAGGAAGTTGGGCAACTACTTAATGGATAAGGGTTTTACTTTGGAAATGTTTTGAAAGTATATAGAGGTGATGGTCACAATTATTGTGAACATACTAAATGTCACTGAATTTTTTACTTTAAAGTGATTAATTTTATGTCATATGAATTTTACCTGAAACAATTACTCTTTAAAAAAGAAACAAATGCAATATTTGGATATGACACCAACATAGAGGGAAATTTTTTTTACCCTAAAATACATTATTCATCATTGTTGTACTTTTTATAAACTATGATGGAGGTACACAATTGGAAAATTCCTGTGTAACTTCTTGTTCTAAAATTACAAGGATTTAGTCATCCTATACCATTTATCATAAGAGCAAAGAAAAAAAAAACTTGGCATTTGCTGGGCAATAGCACTTGATTCTAATTCATTAGTAGCCAAGTGATTAATTCTAGTGTTATTATAATTGTCAGTACATGGAGGTCTATTCTAATAAGGTCTGGTCTTTATTCATTTTAAGTCTCAATTTTTTCTTCTGTAAAATGACAAAGCAGTTCAATTCAACTAAGTTTTTAACTAGTAGTAATCCAGTGCTAATATAAAGATGAATGGAATATGATCTTCTCCTCCACATAGTTCACAGGCTAATAGAGAAATAAACATATGATCTGCAGACAATTGATATGTAGTAGTAAGTGCCCCGGTGGAAGAGCTTCAAAGATGGGCACATTTACCCAGTCTCAGCATAGAAGGGATTCTGAAAGCTCTCTTTGATCCATGTCTGAGCTGAAGCTAAATGAATGTAAAGGAATTAGCCCCATGTAATGTGAAGAGGATGTCATTGAAAAGTTGCCAGGGACCTGACTGGTGTGGCTCAGTTGGTTGAGCATAGTCCCATGCAGCCAGAGGTCACCTGTTCTATTCTGGTCAGGCCACCAGCCCAGGTTACAGGCTTGATCCCCAGTAGAGGGTGTTCAGGAGGCAGTCAATCAGTATTTCTCTCTTTCCCTTTCCTTTCTCTCACTAAAAAAAATAAATAAACCATCTATAATAATAAATGCATAATATGCTAATTAGACCAGACATCTGAATGACCTTCTGGACAAAGCTGCAGTGGCAGGGGCTGAGGCAGAGGTGGTTAGGGGCGATGAGGCAGGCAGGCGAGCAGTTAGGGATTATCAGGCAGGCAGGCAAGCAGTTAGAGGCGATCAGACAGGCAGGTAGGCAGAGGGGCTAGGGGCAATCAGGCAGGCAGGTGAGTGGTTAAGGGGGATCAGGCAGGCAAGCACGTGAATGATTAGGAGCCAGTAGTCCCAGATTGCAAGAGGGTGCAGGCTGGGCTGAGGAACACCCCCTCATGCATGAATTTCGTGCACTGGGCCTCTAGATGGGATAAACCCTCAGCTAATATCATCCTCAATGGGAAAAACTGACACCTTTTCCTCTAATATCAAAAACAGGGCAAGAATATCCACTCTCACTACTCTTATTCAACACAGTGCTGGAAATCCTAGCCAGAGCAATAAGACAAGAGAAGGAAATAAGAGGCATCCAAAGAGGGAAGGAAGAAGTAAAACTGTCACTTTTTGGGAATGACATGATTCTGTATATAGAAAACCCTAAAGACTCTACCAAAAAAACTATTAGAAACAATAAACAAATACAGTCAAGTTGCAGGATACAAAATCAATGTGCAAAAATCCATTGCCTTTCTGTATACTAACACCAAAACTTCAGAAAAAGAAATGTAAAAAACAATTCCTTTTGCAACTGCAACCAAAATAATAAAATACCTAGGAATAAACTTAACAAAGAATGTGAAAGTCCAAAATACTGAAAATTACAAAGCATTATTAAAGGAGATTGAAGAAGACACAACAAAATGGAAAAATAACCTGTGTTCATGGATTGGAAGAATCAACATAGTTAAAATGGCCATATTACCCACAGAAATATATAGATTTTATGCAATCCCCATCAAAATACCAAAGTCACTTTTTTAAGAAATAGAATGAGAAATCATCAGATTTGTATGGAACCACAAAAGACCCCAAATAGCCAAAGCAATACTGAGATAAAAGGAGGAAGCTGAAGATATCATGCTCCCTGACTTCAAATTACACTACAAAGCTATGATAATCAAAACAGCATGGTATTGGCAGAGAAACAGACATACAGATCAATGAACAGAATAGAGAGCCCAGCTATAAAGTCACATGTATATGGACAGATAATTTTCAACAAAGGAGCCAGAAACACACAATGGAGTAAAGACAGTCTCTTCTATAAATGGTGCTGGGAAAACTGGAAAGTCACATGCAAATGAATGAAACTGGATTACAGTTTGTCCCCATGTACAAAAATTAATTCAAAATGGATCAAAGACTTAAGACCTGAAACAGTAAGTAACATAGAAGAAATTATGGGTTCCAAACTTATGGACCTTGGTCATATAGAATGTTTTATGAACTTAACCCCAAAGGCCAGGGAAATAAATGCAAAATTAAATTAATGGTACTATATAAAATGAAAAAATCTTTTGCACAAAGGAACTGACAACAAATAAAACAGGCAACCAACAAGATGGGAGATCATATTTGCAAACAGTAGCTCTGAAAAAATTTAATTTCCAAAATATATAAAGAACTCATAAACTCAACACCAAACAAACAACCCAATTAAAAAGTGGGAAGAGGGCCTGAAAATACATCTCTCCCAAGAAGACATATAAACAGCCAATAGATATATGAAAAGATGTTCAACCTCACTAGCAATTAGGGAAATGCAAATAAAAACAACCATGAGATACCACCTCACACCTGTTAGTGTGGTTATTATCAACAAGACAAACAATAACAAGTGTTGGAGAGGTTGTGGGAAAAAAGGCAACCCTCATTATCTGCTGGTGGAAATTTAGACTGGTCCAACCACTATGGAAAGCAGTCTGGTGATTCCTCAAAAAATTAAGAATAGAGCTATAATTCCTTTCCTGGGTATATACCCAAAAAGCTTAAAATCATATATTTGCAAAGATATATGCACCCCTATGTTAACTGCAGCATTATTCACGGTGACCAAGACATGGGAAACAACCAAAGTGTCCTGTGATGATAGAGGACTGGATAAAGAAGACATGCTACTTACACACAATGGAATACTACTCAGCCATAAGAAAGGATAAAATAGCACCATTTACAACATGGATGGACCTTGAGAACATTATGTAAATTGAAGTAAGTTAGTCAGAAAAAGCTAAGTACCATATGATTTCACTCATATCTATATCCTCTCTAATAAAAGAGTAATATGCAAATTAACCATCACTCGGCTACACAAGCCACACCCACCAGCCACGCCCATCAGCCAAGCCACGCCCACCAGCCAATCAGGGCGAGTATGCAAATTAACCTCAACCAAGATGGCGAGGCCCTTAGGGGCCAGGCGGTTGGGAGACACAAACCCTTGGGAGGCCAGCACCCAGCAGCCTTAAGCCCCACCATGGCTGCGCTGGGCTGCAGGGGGCCAGATCAGAGACACAAACCCACAGGGGCACCCCAGATCGGAGACACAAACCCGCAGGGGGCCGGCACCCAGCAGCCCCCTGATTGGAGACAGAAACCCGCAGGGAACCGGCACCCAGCAGCCCCCAGATCGGAGACACAAACCCGCAGGGGGCGGGCACCCAGCAGCCCCTGGATCGGAGACACAAACTCGCAGGGGGTGGGACTCAGCAGCCCCCGGATCGGAGACACAAACCCGCAGGTGACCAGTACCCAAGAGCCCTCGGATCAGAGACACAAATCCACAGGGGGCTGGCACCCAGCAGCCCCCAGATAGGAGACACAAACCTGCAGGGGGCCGGCACCCCACAGCTCCAAGCCCTGCTATGGCTATACTGGGGCTGCGGGGGGCCAGATCGGAGACACAAACCCACAGGGAGGCCAGCACCCTGCAGCCCCAAGCCCTGCCACCACGGACCTGGGACTGGGGTGGCAGGGGGGAGGAGTGGATTGGAGACACAAACCCGCAGGCCTGGCACCCAGCAGCCCCAAGGCCCGAGGCACAGGAGCCTGGGCTGCTGGGGGAGGGGCGGGCAGTGAAGACACAAACTTGCAAGAAACCTGTGGAAAGGGAGATAAACTATCATAACTATCTCCCTTCCACAAGATGAGAAAACTGCCCCGGGTTTATTTAGTGATGTGGCCCACACCTTTCTACAAACACAGGGTATGTTATGACCACTCCCAGGAAGGTCTGGTCAGAATACCGTCTCCAGGGAATAATGCTAATGTGGCAAATCATCTAAGAGAGGAAACAAGCTTTTGTTGGGTTTATTCTGAAGGTCAGAGAACATGCCACCCCAACATATGCTGTGTTGTTATATTGATGATCTTGAGCTGCAGATGTTTGAAAAACAGCAAATGCATGCAGAGGCTTTCACTGAAGTCTTCTGATCTGCCTAAAATCGGACCCCCCAAAAGGAGCTTAAATGTCAGAGGTCCCCTTGACAGGAGAATGTCATCAGGCAGAGAAGACTGACTCCTGTCACAGGACAGGAGAGTAGAAGTTTACATCACACCCAAACTTTGTTACAAACTATTTCCCCCCACCCCCATTCTTCTTTCCTAAAAATCATTTACTCTCCTCTAAGAGGCCTACATCTCCCATCCCCTTTCCCTAGGAAGAAAGTATTTAAATCTGCATTCTAAGCCACCTTGGGGAGTTACTCATTTTTCCCTGGGATCTCCCACATGTATACAAGGTACACATGTTAATGAACTTTTGTTTTTCTCGTGGTGATCTGTCTTTCATTACAAGGGCCTCCACTAAGAACTCAGAAAGGTAGAGAAAAACTATTTTTCCTCCTCCATAATTCTATCTCTGGAAATCAAGTCCCCAGCTGAACAATGAGGTTGGCTCAAGTACCAAGCAGTCTTGGCTGATGGGAGGGAAGCTTCTAGGGAGAAATCAATGATATTGGTATCAAAGTGGGACAGAGGGCACACGCATGGTTGCTGGTGGGAGTTTAAAGTGGTTCAACATTTTTGGAGGATGATTTGACAAATTCAATAGAAATGTTCAAATTACATCCAAGAGTCTTCTTCTAGGAATCACATCTGCTGAGATAAAGCACAAGCGCATAAGCCCTGCTCAGAACCCAGGATGCTACTGTGGGCTCCCCTTCCACGATAGGAAAACCTGGGAACAACCTGCATTTTTAGGAGAAGGTGGCATCTATACTAATAAAGGGGTAATATGCTAATTAGACTGAACATCTTCCAGGCGACCTTCCGGATGTCCTTCCGTACATCCTTCCCGACAAAGCCATGTTGGCGGGGCCAAGGCAGAGTAGGTTAGAAGCGATTAGGAAGGCAGGGGAGAGCAGTTAGGGGGACCAGGCCAGCAGGGGAGAGCAGTTAGGGCAAACAGGCTGTCAAGGGAGAGCAGTTAGGGGGATCAGGCTGGCAGGCAGGTGAGCAGATGGTACAATATCTGCAAATCAGTAAATGTGATACATCACATAAACAAATTGAGAGATAAAAATCACATAGTTATATCAATTGATGCAGAAAAAACATTTGAAAAAATCCAACACCTATTTTTGATAAAAACTCTCAGTGAAGTGGGAATAGAAGGATCATACCTCAACATAATAAAAGCTATATATGACAAACCCACAGCCAATATCATACTCAATGGGCAGAGACTAAAACCATTTATCCTAAGAACAGGAACAAGACAGGGATGCCCACTCTCACCACTCCTGTTCAACATAGTACTGGATGTATTAGCCATTGCAATTAGACAATAAGAAGAAATAAAAGGCATCCACTTTAGAAAAGAAGAAGTAAAACTGTCCTTATTCACAGATGACATGATATTGTACTTAAAAAATACTGTAAAGACTCCATTAGAAAACTATTACAATTAATAAATGAATTTGGCAATGTTGCAGGATACAAAATTAACACCAAGATATCTATGGCATTTCTATACACAAATAGTGAAGTTACAGAAAGAGAGACTAAAAAAGCAATCCCATTTACCATCGCACCAAAAAAATTTAAGATACCTAGGAATAAACTTAACTAAGGAGGTAAAAGACCTATATGTGGAAAACTAAAGGACACTGAACAAAGAGATAGAGGAAGACATAAACAGATGGAAGAACATATCATGTTCATGGATTTGTAGAATCAACATCATTAAAATGTCCATACTACCCAAAGCAATCTATAGATTCAATGGATTCCCCATTAAAATACCAACATCATATTTCACAGACCTAGAACGAACTCTCCAAAAATTCATCTGGAATAAAAAAAAAATACCCCAAATAGCCACAGCAATCCTAAGAAAGAAGAACAAAGTAGGTGGGATTTCAATACTAGATTTCAAGCTGTATTACAAAGCAACTGTTCTCAAAACAGCATGGTACTGGCACAAGAACAGACATATACACCAATGGAATAGAATAGAGAACCCAGATAGCAACGCAAACCACTGTGCTCAATTAATATTTGACAAAGGAGACATGAACATACAATGGAGTCAAAACAGTCTCTTTAATAAATGGTGTTGAGAAAATTGGACAGATACATGCAAAAAATGAAACTAGACCACCAACTTACACCATACACAAAAATAAACTCAAAATGGATAAAGGACTTAAACATAAGACAGGAAACCATAAAAATACTAGAGGAATCCACAGGCAGAGAAATCTCAGACATATGCCGAAGCAATTTCTTCACCAATACTGCTCCTTGGGCAATGGAAACTAAAGAGGAAATAAACAAATGGGACTACATCAAAATAAAAAGCTTTTGCACAGCAAAAGAAACCATCAACAAAACAACACGAAATCCCACTGTATGGGAGAACATATTTGCAAATGTTATCATTGATAAGGGTTTAATCTCCAACATTTACAGGGAACTCCTACAACTTAATAAAAGGAAGATAAATGATCCAATAAAAAAGTGAGCAACGGACCTAAATAGATACTTTTTGAAAGAAGACAGAAGGAAGGCCAAGAGGCATATGAAAACATGCTCAAAGTCACTAATTATCTGAGAGATGCAAATCAAAACTACAATGAGATACCATCTCACACCTGTCAGAATGGCAATCATCAATAAATCAACAAACGACAAGTGCTAGCGAGGATGCGGAGAAAAAAGGAACCCTCGTGCACTGCTGCTGGGAATGCAGACTGGTGCAGCCACTGTGGAGAACAGTATGGAGTTTCCTCAAAAAACTAAAAATGGAACTCCCATTTGACCCAGTAATTTCACTCCTGGGAATATATCCCAAGAAACTAGAAACAGCAATCAGAAAGGATATATGCACCCCTATGTTCATAGCAGCACAATTCACCATAGCTAAGATATGGAAACAGCCTAAATGCCCATCAGCAGATGAGTGGATTAGGAAACTATGGTACATCTACACAATGGAATACTATGCTGTTATAAAAAAGAAGGAATTCTTACCATTTGCAGCAGCATGGATGGAGATGGAGAGCATTATGCTAAGTGAAACAAGCCAGGCAATGAAATAAAAATACCACATGATCTCACTCATTTATGGAAAATAAAGAGCATTATAACCTTATGGACAAAAAGATAGATACAGAGGCAGAAAAGCATCGAACAGACTGTCAAATTATAGTGGGAAGTCTGGGGAGTGTTGGGGAGGGGGGGAAAGAGATCAACCAAAGGATTTGTATGCATGCATATAAGCATAACCAATGGACACAAAACACTTGAGTGGTGGGATGAGGGCATGCCACAGAAGTTAGGGGAGGCTGGGGGAAGGTCAATGGGGAAAGAAAAGGAGATATATGTACTATTATGTGTAATACTTTAAACAATAAAAAAAGAAAGGAAGAAAAGTTGCCAGGAACTGTTGTTGAGGCTGAGTGTCAGGCAGAAGAAGAAGAAGCTGTTTCTCTTCCACATGTATCTTTCTGAAAGTGTATTATTGCCACTGCTCCAGCTCTAGCTACAAAAAAATAAAAACTACATTGGATTTAGTTAAAAATTGGTCAAAAATCAGAAGTTATTTATTAACCTACAAAGTGGTTCACAGAACATGTGAACTCATGAAGCACCTCTGAATTAATAGCAAAATACTTCTTTACCATCAGATAATAAAATAGGCTTGGACACTTACTCTCCCACTGGTTGTGAACTTAACCACCAACAGGGATGAAACACCAGCAGGCTTCTAGGAAAAGTCAAAGCAACTACAGAAGCCAGTGCAGCAGCAGTTGCTTGCCATATATTGAGCATTAGTGTTTTAACATTTGCCATTCACATTAATCTTCACATTCCCTTGCTATCAATACTAACCTTGCACATTTATTATTGCCATTTTACAGAACATAAAATTAAAACTCAAGGAGGACAAAATAATTTGCTGAAGATCCCATAACTAGGAAATATGAATTAGAGTTGTCTGTTTTAAATTCAAAACTCTTTCCATCTGAAACACAGCAAGATTCCCCCAATCTAACTGATCATCAGGATCAATGGAGAAATTTTTAAAATTTCTGTGTTCCTACACCCACAATGAACAAGTGGAAACAAATAAAAAATATAATATCACTTAAAATAGCACCCAAGTAAATGACACAGGAATATATCTAACAATATATGTATAAGATCTACATGAGCAAAACTATATAACCCCGATTAAATGAATAAAAAAAAAACACTAAATAAATGAACAGATATTCCAAGTTCATGGATAGTCTAGGAAGACTCAATATTGTCAAGATACCAGCTCTTCCCAACTTGATCTGTAGATTCAATGAAATTCCAATAAAAATTCCAGAAAGTTATTTTTTGAATATTGACAAACTTGTGCTAAAGTTTATATGGAGAAGCAGAAGACCCAGAATAGCCAACACAATACTAAAGGAGAGGAACAAAGTCAGAGGACAGATGTTACTTGACTTTAAGACTTACTATTAAATTCCAGCCATGAAGAGAGTGTGGCACTGGGGAAAAAGGCAAACAGGATATATAACTTAGAAATAGAACCACATAAACATAGTCAACTGATCTTTGACAAAGGAGTAAAGACATTATAATTGAGCAAAGACAATCTTTTAAAAAAATTGTGATGGAACAACTGGATATCCACATGCAAGAAAACAAAAAGAAAATCTCAACACAGACCTTAAAACCTTCACAAAAATTAATACAAAGTGAATCACAGACCTAAGTGTTAAATACAACACTTGACTCTGATATTATAATATAGGGAAAATATAGATGACCCAGGGTTGAAGATGACTTTTTAGATACAATACCAAAGGCACAGCCCATAAGAGAAATAATTGATAAGCTGGAATTAAAATAAAAATTTCTGCTTTGTAAATGACATTGCCAAGAGAATGCATGAAAAGGCAAGCCATGGACTGGGAGAAAATACTTGCAAAACATCTGACAAAATACTGTTATCCAAAATATAAAAAGAACTCTTAAAACTTAATAAAAAACAAACAACCTGGTTTAAAAAATAGGACAATGACCTTAAAAGACATCTCCATAAAAAAAAATAAACAGATGGCAAATAAACACATGAAAATATACTCCCTCCACATCATATATCATTGGGAAATGTAAATTAAAATAAAAATGCAATACCATTGCACATCTATTAGAAGGGCTAAATTTTAGAACACTGACAACACTAAATGCCAGTGAGGATGTGGAACAATAGGAACTCTCATTCAATGCTAGTAGGAATTTAAAATGCTGCAGCCACATTGAAAGATAGTTGGACACTTTATTAAAAACTAATTCACTTGGGCCCTAACCAATTTGGTTCAGTGGATAGAGCATTGGCCTGCAGACTGAAGGGTCCCAGGTTCGATTCTAGTCAAGGGCATGTACCTTGGTTGCGGGCACATCCCCAGTAGGGGGTGTGAGGGAGGAGGCTCATCAATGTTTCTCTCTCATCAATGTTTCTGACTCTCTATCCTTCTCCCTTCCTCTCTGTAAAAAAACAAACAAACAAATATATATATTAAATCACTTGGGCATATACTCTTACCATATGGGATCAAGCGATCACACTTTTTTGTATTTATCCAAAGGAGTCAAAATGTATGCCCACACAAAAACCTATACATGGACATTTATAGCAACTTTATTCATAATTGCTCAAACTTGGAAGAAACCAAAATGTTCTTTAGTAAACTGGTATATCCAGACAATTAAATATTATTCAGCAATGAAAAATGAGCTATCAAGCCATGAAAGGACATGAAAGAAACTTTAATGCTATTACTAATTGAGAGAAGCTAATCTGAAAAGGTTACTTACTGTTTGTTTCCAACTCTATGACATTCTGGAAAAGGCAAACTATGGGGAGGGAGAGATGAATTGATGAAGCACAGATGACTTTTAGGGCAATGAAACTACTCCATATGATACTATAATAAAATACACATTTGTACACACCCACTGAAAGTACATTGAGAATGAACCCTAATGGTAACTGTGGACTCTGGGTGCTGATGTGTCCCTGTAACTTCATCCATTATAACAAATGTACCACTCTGGTGGGGGATATTAATGATGGATGTTAATGAGGCTATGCATGCATGGAGGGAGGCAGTATATTGACAATAAGTTCTGCCCAAGTTTGTTGCTAACCTAAAGCTGCTCTTTAAAATAATGGCCTACTAAAAAAGATTTTTTAATTCTTGCCCAGATTTAGTGAATCAGAATTCTTATTATGGGGCCGTAGAATCTGCAGTTTACAAAGCACTCATGACTGTGATGATCACTCTGGTTTTGAAATGACAGGCCAAGTTTCAATTGAAGCTAAATGTAATCAATTAAAGTTAAGAAAGGTTCAAGTAAAAATTGTATGAGGAAACTAGAACATTATGAAAGATAAGGACTTAAAATAGATCCCCCAAATCTCATCAGCATTTATATTCATGTTCAATACATGTATGCCAAGTGATGTTCTTCTCAAGTCACCAAGCTTATCTTAAAAAGATGATGCTGACACTGTTGCTCCCCGGATCACACTTTGAGTAGCGAGGTTGTACACCATTAGCTCATTGAACAGGGTTAATTTGGTTTCAGTCACTTGGGTGTCATATGTCATACCTAGTACATATGACAATTCCTGGAAAATAGTGGATGCTTACCATGTGTTTGTTGAATGAATAAATCTCCCTCTGGTCCCATCTGATTTAGGACTTTAGTTTGTGCTTTGCCTAACATCTATATACAGATATGATACATCTTTCCATGGCATTTAAAATAGCCTACTGAAGTAGAGCTTTTGTTTATTTTTTCCTTCTTTCCTTTCAAAAAAGATAAATTGCTTAAGGGCAGGGTGTCTATATAATTTTCTACATGTTTCTTAGTACTTAGGACAGTGCTTGGAACATAAAAGCCATTTAGAAAATGTATCTGAAATAAATAAATGATTTGGAAATGAAAAACCTGCTTTTTATCCCCCAAAGCTGCAATGGATCTTCCACTGACATATATTTCTCTAACTCCAAGCATGATCACATATTCTCAGGAGACTGAAGACAGAGGTACACACTGGAGACAAAAGAGTAGGTGTCTGGGAGGGTACGTCCTGGAGCAGAAATTCACTGCAGTGTCATCCTTAGATCAGACACAGGAGCTCAAAAGACTTGGCAAATGAGGAAATGTCCTTACAGGAGTAGACTCAGTGCATTAGCAGTTGTTATTTTCAACTGGTGCTTTTTGTCATGAAAATAGCTGTTCTCCCAGGTCAGAACTTTTTTTGGCCACCTTCAAGGTCATTGCATCTTCCCAGACCTGGCACTGAATCTAGTCTGGCAAGTCTGGCTTCTTAAAGTGGATTAGGTGGGCCCCAAAGAGAGTCCTGTCGTGGCTGCATTCCCAATTCATATACCTAAAAGCTTTAGCGGTATGTCTGTGAGGACAGCCATCTCTTTTGTCCCTCTTTGGACTTGAGTCTAGTTTCCTGACCTAAGCATTGTGCAGATTTCAGACACCGACATAGCACATGCCAGTCCTGTGACACGACTAGCTGCTTGTCACTGTCACCTTAACTCTATTCTGGTAGGTAAGACATAAATTAAACCTGTGGCCAAAGTCCAGAGTCCGTTACTCAAAATTGCTTCAATGTATAACCCTTTCATGTGAAAAGGGCTATATTGACAAGCTGTCTCAGCCTTTTTCAGAAAAGCAGAAAGACACAGCTGTCCATGCAGGCCCTTCTCCCTGTCTGTTCCCCCTGAACTCCTGGAGGCTTCCTTATCTCTCACATGGTGGTGGATGCAGTTCCTCTTTGTACAAGAACAAAGAAGAGGAGTGGTGATATAAACCTGAGGGTTCATTTCCATATCCAGTGTAAAAACAATCTGGGATCATCAGAAATTTTGCCTAGAAAGAGGTGGACAAGAGTTAAAAAATACTCTTATTTGTTCTATCAGTTTAGATTTTCATATTTTACTGTTTAATACACTGCTAGGTGAACTATGGAAATAATATAGATAGCTATGTATACTATGGATATGTAACTATATCCATGAATATCTAAGTAATCTAGGAAGCACATAAATATAGATATCTAAGTGTGGACAGATAGACATTTTAAACTTCTATAGAAAATTCTTTGGAGCTCTGGAATAAATTTTTGTGGGCAAGCAACCTAGTTGCTCTACAAGGAAAGCTGTCTTGCCTGTCTTAGGTAGTAACTTTACTTGTTTTGGACAACTGCTAGAGTCTTTCATTTGATTCTATTTAAAAGTGAAAGGGGACTTTTTAAATGACTTTTGAAACATTCTGGAAATGTCTGCTGGATAGAACCCATCTCCAGGGAAGCCCGAATCAGGCTCCCTGAGGCCAGGGAGGCAGTAGGAACAATGCATGCCTCCTGGCTCTCAGTGAGAGCAAGACACCATAGACAAAGTCTTGGAAGAACACCCACCCCTCTTCTCTATTGCACTTCCAGCTGCTCCCTGGAAATATAATTGTCTGAGACCCTCCCAGTTCCCTGCTTCCAACCAGAGTCCAGGCAAATTAGAATTGGTAATGACCCTAGGGAATCACGCCCTCTTTCCTGGAGGAGAGAAGGGGGATTGGTAGGACTCTCCCTGCAACTGTCAGGGATCAGGGTGTCACGGCGGCACTGGCCTGGAGCCCAGGCTGCGCCCCAGTTCTTCAGGCTGTGCTTCCTGGGCACCCACCCTGCTCCCGAGGGCACTGTCCCCAGCACCCGCCCCAGCACCACTTTCCTCTGACGTCCGATCTTGAGATCTGACGATCGCCCCCGCCGGCCGTTTTTATAAAGGGGACTTTTGCCAATACTGGGATGATAGGCTGCCTCGCCCCGTGCCACACGCCCTCCGCCGGCGCCCACACCTGTCAACTCCGCGTGCGCCCAGGTTCTTGGAGAATCTGGGCGAAGAGCCGCGCGGGGATCCTGACCCAGGCGCCCGGCCCTGCCCCCACCCCCGCACCCCCGGCCACACCCTCCCACTCACCCTTGCACACACACACACACACACACACACACACACACACACACACACACACACTCCACTGCACCCTTGCAGACCCCGCCTCCGCGGTGCCTGGGGGCAGCGGTCCCGGAGCGGCCAGACAGGCTCAGCGATTCTCCGCGTGAGGATCACTCAGGTAGGCGCGGAGCAGGGCGTTTTCAGAGCCCAAGGGTGCGGGTATTTTGCCTCTTCGTGGCGGTGTGGTGATGTGCGGGCCGTCCACTCCTTCGCACTCGTGGTTCTCAGGTGCCAGCGGCTAGAGAGTCTGGTTAGAGAAGCAACAAGGTCCTGGCACAAGCGGTGGGCAGAGGGGTCCAGGAAGGACAGCAGGGTCGGGAGCACCCCGCTGGGGCCCCGGAAAGAACTTCCCGGTTAGGCTGGCTTCTTTTCCTTCCTCCTGAGTCTTAGGGAAGCTAGCTCTTCTCCCAAGGAAGAAATTGCTGGCTAAGTATGTGTGGCTGGTTTATGGTGTGTTACTGTATTTTCTTCCTTACCCACCTGCGTGCACAAATAGCAGTTTTCTCCAGAAACGTGTTTGTGTGAAACGGGTGCGGGAAATAGCTGTGGTCATGAGGGGGGAAAAGCAAAGAAAAAGTGAAGACGTTAGAAGTTGACATCTGTCTTCTGAGAGTCTTGATTTTAATGTCTTTGTCACTTTTACATTTTTAAGGACTTAATGTAAATTTTAAATGGTTTCTTGTATATACCATCGAGGGGGAGGGGCGAGATGAAAGGAACAAAGGACCGCGGGTGGGAAGAAGGTTGATGGAGATGTTACACATAACATCGCAGTAGCCACAGAAACTTGAACCACAGGCACTTGTTGAAAATTGGAGTTGATGTGTTTTAGGAATAGCTTTTCCTAACGCTCTTTTGTTTTTTTAATTAAGATATTTTCACCTCACATCGCTTTTGGACCATTCCCTGAAACTGATAAAGGAAGGGATAGAAGAATGAATAAATGAACAAATATGTTAGAATTCTCAGAGTAGTCTTTTATGCTATACTTACCTTACTGAATAATTCTAGATGGATTAGTGTAAGTTAGTTCTCAAAAGCAAGCAGATACATGCTCTTTCTAAGTGATTTCTTGACTGAATTACTGAGTTAAGGTACAAGAAAAGGTTAATTTTATATTGAAAGAATTTATTAAACACAGAATGATCATGATTACATTTGTTATAAAGGTTACAAAGCATTTTCATTTTTTTTCCTTGAATGCTCAAAGCAATGTTATATTGTTAACTAGAATAATATAATAGGCACCTGTTGGTAACTACTAGTTTAACATGTGATTTCAATGTACTTTTTCTTCAAGTGGCAAAGGATTTCTCATGAGCCAATTGATTTACTTCCGACTGGCTATGTATGTATGGCTGGTTTATAATGTGCTACTGTATTTTCTTCAGAAGTCTAATGAAGTAGCCAGCTGTGGAAGATTCCAGACCTCTAGATAAAAATGGCTTTCCATGTGGAAGGACTGATAGCTATCATCCTGTTCTACCTTCTAATATTGGCTGTTGGAATATGGGCTGCCTGGAAAACCAAAAACAGTGGCAGCGCAGAGGAGCGCAGGGAGGCCATCATAGTTGGTGGCCGAGACATTGGCCTGCTGGTGGGCGGCTTCACCATGACAGGTAGGTTCAGATGTCCAGCTCCATGCTGCCCGCCCCTCCTTGGCCTCTCAGAGTGACAAAGCAAATGTTACTCTTTGTCTTTAGGATCCTTTGTGTTCATTACAAATATATTTTAAAAATAATTTTACATTTATTTTAAACAAAAATAAAACTGTTCAACTCAGTAGTATTTGAACAAAGTGATCTTATAATTAACCACTGTGTAGAATCTGAATAAAGCAAACCTGGGCTGTTCAGTGGGTGGGAACAGGGAAAACAAAGAGGTGGGTGAAAGTGCAAAAGTGTCTTAGTCTTACAAGTTCTGTATCTGGTAATTAACGTGATAAGGTCAGCATCTCATCTTGTTCACTAACTTGGGTAGGAAGTTGTGACTTTGCACTGTCTGAAAAGATGAGTATCAGTAAACAATAACTAGTGATGGCTTTAAACAATAAATTCAGGGGCAACACAATTCCAAATTGATGCCCTGATTTGAAATTAATTATCCCATTTGATAAACTAATTTCCTTGCAGGAGGACAATCAGATGGTAGGAATCCACAGCACTGAAGGAAAAGATTTCCAAAAATCTTGAAACAAA
Source organism: Eptesicus fuscus (assembly GCF_027574615.1). NCBI lineage: Eukaryota > Metazoa > Chordata > Mammalia > Chiroptera > Vespertilionidae > Eptesicus > Eptesicus fuscus. The sequence continues at coordinate 96,805,860 of NC_072481.1, read as the reverse complement.
AGGCAAAAATTCATTCAGGGCATGTCTTAACAGGAATCCCCAGCCCCACCTGCAGCTCTCTCTCTCATTTGAACCTTCTCTGTGCCAGGAGGGGCTGATATTCTATCCTCTTTTGCCCAGAGGTGGTCCTGTTTAAGTGGTGGCTTATTTCTCTTTTATGTTCTTTTTGGTCATTGACAATATTTCTGGAAAAAAAATTAAAATTAAAATTTTAATATTATTGGATACATATTTACTAAAAATACTTTTTTCTTTTAGAATCTCATTAGTTTTTAAACATCAGCAATATAACCCATACTAACAGCAACTCTGAGTGCTCATGGGAAAAGAAGCCTTTGGAAATCATATCCAAATGATGCCTAGTTTCAGTCCTGAAGTCTTATTTAAAAAGGATTTATTTGCTCTCTATGTGAAATAATTCAACAGACCAATCTGTGAAGACTATATCTCTGTTTGGCCATCTGAAATCTATAATGTTCTATAATAATTTGTGTGCTATAGGTTTTTCTTTCAGATATTCACATTTTCTTTTGTTAACTCTTGGCCAAGTAGATGTAGTTTCATTTGGTCTTTATGAATGTCTTTATCTTTATATTTCAGAACTCTGAAAAGGGTTTGAGGTTAAGTGAATACACAGATTTACATGGTTAACAAAGACCCAGGTCTTCTGGGAGCCACACCCAGGGCCTTTTTATGATCTCATCACACTTAACCCTCTCACTGGTTCCTCTTTATTTCTTTATAAATGTACACACTTGTAAGGGGGTCTTTTATCCTGTGTCTTTTTTTTTTCTTTTTACATACACACATATCTGGAACAAATTGTATTGTGCAAAATATTTTCTATGATGCCTGATATGCTAACTTAGATAAATACAAAATCACTAAGAATAAAAATCATTCACTGAAATTTTGGCATGGATTTTCTTACTTATGTTCTCTTATTATCCACCTATTGATGAACAGTGAACACAACTTTATATCTTCATCTTCAGTTTTCATTATAGCATTTCCTCTTTCCCTTAAAGATCCATATCTGATACTGATTTTTGAAGAGGATTGAAAAAATTGTGATTATATTTCCCTCAGATTTCTCCTATTACAAAGAAAATGAGAAGAAAATAAAACAAAGGTGGTTGATTTCACTAAATAAAAAAAGTTGGAAAGAATAAATAAGCTGTTGTATATCAAAGCATTGTTTTTATTATAAATTATTATAATGTTTTATTACTCTAGTTTAATATTCTATTTATTTTGTCCATAAAGACATTTCAGAATTATTTTTTTTATCATTTGCAGTGATTTTTTTCAATCTAATAGGTTGTTTTCTTAACCTTTTCCACTTTTTCTCCTTTCTTTTTATTGATTTTTATTGAATTTATTGGTTTGACATCAGTTAATAGAATAATATAGCTTTCACATGTACAATTCTATAATAAATCATCTGTACATTGTATTATGAGTTCACCACCCAAAATCAAGTCTCCTTCCATCACCATGAATCCCCCCTTTACCCTCTCCTACCTCCCTCCACCCAACCCCCATACTCTGTGTCTATGAGTTTTTTGGGAAGTGGTGTGTGGTTTTTTTTTGCATAATCACATAATCTCTTCACCTTTTCACCCAGCCCCCAACCTCCTTCCCTCTGACAGCTATCAGTCTGTTCTCTGAGAGTCTGTTTCTATTTTTTGTTGTTAGTTTATTTTGTTCATTAGACTCCACATATAAGTGAAATCATATGGCATTTGTCTTTCTCTGACTGGCTTATTTCACCTATAGTCTGTTAAATTGTATAGAAAAAATTGAATTATAATGTTTCTTGTAAAGAATCCTGGTTTAGCTCAGTTTTAAAAGATTTTCTCAGAACTGAAAAGAATCTTGATCAATATCTTAATTCTTTTAAAATATGAACCATGTTATATAACCTTTGTCAATTTAATTGATTTTATATTTTTGATAAAGAATAAAAATCGAAAATAAAAATGCATCTGACATGAAATTTACAAACATGCACAGCAAACTCTGTCCTTGAAGGTGCTAGCTTGATAAAAAAGGAAGGACTCTACCTACGTCTTCACTTCTATGTTATAATGTTTGTGATTATTCAGGCACCAATTTTCTTTTTGGATAATGGAAGGAGACCTACACAATGAAAAATAATTACTAATAAACTTTTGCTCGTAAGACCATCAGGCCATTTGCTTTGTGCAATGAAACATTGCTGGTGTGGTGTTACCAGTAGTAGTTGCTAGGAGGAAGATGGAAGATAGTCTCCGGTCCTGTGTCTGAGAGGATTCATCTGTTCAGGTCCTAGTTACATACAGGGAGGTGGGGAGAGGGAACCTTTTTAAAAATTTCAGCAGGGCTTCGAATGAAAAAGCAAATGAACACTTTGGTTATTTATTAACTCCCATGAAAAAGCTACTATGAAGATGACAGTGGCTGCCAACTGGGTATTGGTCCATTGTAGGGTTTTGTACAAAACTTCCCATTTACGTATACTTAAAGTTCCTTTTCAGGGAGGTCTTTTTATGTTAGCCCTTTAAAAATAATATTCTCTCTTCTTCGTTTTGTGTTTGGATTTTTTTAAAAGCTAGATAGATTTTGGTGTGAATACAAGAGAAATGCTTGTTTTCTGTAGCTTCATATATATACTTTAGAAATTTTATTTACATTCTATGAGATTTTAGAGAATATTTTAGAGTCAAATTGGATGATACAGCTTAGAATTCAGTCTCATATCTAGTAAGCTTCTTGCAACCTATGTTCCTCATAATTTTACACAAATTCTCCATAGGAATTATTTTAAATATTTTATTTATACTCTTAAAATATATAAACTGCAGAAATTTAAGTGTTCCATTAGCATTAGTTTTTCAGCAAGAATCAAATATTATATTGTATTCTCACAGAAAATAGCAGTTTGTACATCATCTTCAGAACTGTTTAACCAAAATGCAGGGGTTGTTTTTTGTTGTTGTTGTTGTTGTTTTTTGTTTCTTTTTTTTTTTTTTTTGTGGGGGGGACTTCCTTTACCTCTCCTTCAACTATTATGCTACAGAAATTGTATTAAGTAACATCTAAAAATATTTATTATTCTCTATGAAATATCAAATGTCTCACTAGAAGAGCCATATTAGAACAAAGAATTGCAAATGGATATGCAGTCAACATTGATTGTAAATTTTTCTGAATGCTCGTCTAGGTTCTAAGTGTACGTTGGGTACTTGAAAAGAGAGTAGGAAAAGGTAACTTAAACTCACTTTAGGACACCTCGGAGTAAGTGACATATCTTTCCTCCCTTCACTCTCTTAACAATTTAAGGTAGTAAGTACAACTTAATTATGATTTAAACTGATTCTATTAACAAAAATTATACACACCGACAACTACACATGTGCATACACACACACACACACACACACACACACACACACACACACACCCTTGAGGACAATAGTCACCATCAATAGGAATAGATCAACACAATTAAAACACAAGAACCTTGAAATAAAGACATTTGACCCATGTTATGGAGGCTCGGGGGGGGGGGGGGGAGAGTTGTAGTTTTATTGAGAATAGAAATAATCATGTACCATATTACGTATTATTTCAAACTTTGTGTACTAACAATATCATTTAAAAATGTTGATGACTAAATGGATTTAGAAAATATCTGGGGGGCAACCCTGTTCAATAGAAATATAATGAGAGCCACAAATGTAATGCTACATTTTCTACAAACCACTTTAGAAAGTATAAAGAATAGTTGAATTAATGTAAATAATAGCATGTATTTAACTCAATACATTGTAAATGTTTTCATCACTGTGATATCTTACATTTAGTTTTTCATACTAAGTCTTTTTAAAATTGTTTAACATACTAAGTCTTTGAAATCCATGTGTATTTTACACTCGTAGAGCATTTCATATAGACTAACCACACTTAAGATAATAAATAGCCACATGAGGCTAATGGCCAATGTGCTAGACTGAGCAGGCCTAGGGTGTGACAGTTGTGAGAGTATCTTTCCCTCATTCTTCATTCTCTTTCAGCCACCTGGGTTGGAGGAGGTTACATCAATGGGACAGCTGAAGCAGTGTATGTACCAGATTATGGTCTAGCTTGGGCTCAGGCACCAATTGGATATTCTCTCAGTCTGATTTTAGGTAAGTGAAAGTTCAAACCTCAGTGACCTACTCAGTAAAGAGCAGGAATATAAATAACAAGTGAAATAAGTCAAACAATGTAAATAACTATTGTGGGAAAATGTTACCAGGAATCTTTAGCTACTACAGAAATTGGTAGCACATGCACAGATTATTAGATTTCTTGATTATGGAATACATAAAAAAATCCCTTGATGTTATAGCTATCAGAACAGTGATTTCTTTAACATAATGATGTTTCTTTTTTCTTTCAAAAATAGCATGGAGATATAATTTAAAATGAATCAACTTGAATTGTACCTGAATTTCTCTGTGTAAATCACACTAATAAAAGGTCACGAATATTATGTAACAGAGTATTCCTAACTTATTTTTGCACCTAAAATAGTTTAATTAAATCTTGGGCTTAATCAAAATATCTGAATATTTGCTGTGCTCGGCGATGCATCAAGGCATTTTAGTGGGTGCTGTGCTTGTCCATGTTTTTTAATCCACATGCCTCAGATACACACTCAATTGTCCTTTGGATACATATAATAACAAAAGTATTAAGAAATTTGCCTTTGGTTGCTGACTATTGCTTGGTTCTATATTCATATTTTAGACTGGTTCCTTAATACATGTGTGTCTTTAAAGAATCATTTCTCTTGAGAAATTGTAGCATAATAAAAGGTTGGCCAAGACTATTATATTAGGAATTAGTAATTTTGTCATAAACACTTTTATCATTCCTTTTAGGTGGTCTGTTTTTTGCAAAACCTATGCGTTCCAGGGGCTATGTGACCATGTTAGACCCATTTCAGCAGATCTATGGCAAACGCATGGGCGGCCTCCTGTTTATTCCTGCACTAATGGGAGAAATGTTCTGGGCAGCAGCCATCTTCTCTGCCTTAGGTAAGAACGAATGAAACATTGCTCTACTGGACTCTCTGGTTCACCATCAGATATACAACTTTACTTTCTTCAGCCACAGGTCAGGCCTCCCCTGCCTCCTTCTCCTGGATTAATACAACCATCTCCCTGCTTACAGTTCTGTCGCCTCCTGTAGTCTCCTCATGGTAGCCAGACTCATCCTTCTAAACTACAAATGTAATTATATCCCTTTTCTGCTTAAAGTCAAACTTTGTAACCAGGTCCATAGGCTTTATATAACTTAGCCTCTGATTTTCTCCTCTCATCATTCCCCTCTCCTCCTTTCTTCTTTCTTCTTTCTTCTTTCATAACTACAGTCCCCTCTTGCCTCTGACACTGTGCAAGCCCAGGTGCCCTCTGCCTTGGACTCCTCTCTCCTCTTTCCTTTCTCACATCTGCCTTGCTAACCAAAAAGTGTCTTCTAGATCTTCTCAGAGATGCCACTTCCTCAGAGAAGTCATCCTAAACTTGCTGGATGCTTTTTTTTGTGTGTGTGTGTCTTCTTTAGACACACCAAAATTTTGTTTTCAATGGACTTACCACTTTGTGTGATTGTGGCCTGTTTATTTCATGTTCAATTTTCAATCTCATAAAAAATTATAAGTTTCTTAAAAGCCGGATTTATGTTTTGTTAACATTTGTAATCCTATCACAAATGAATGAATAAACCATCTAGATGATAGATAGATAGATAGATAGATAGATAGATAGATAGATGATAGATAGATAGATAATAGATAGATAGATAGATAGATAGATAGATAGATAGATAGATGATAGATAGATTTGGTTTGTCCTTTAGTTACTTTTTCCTTTTTTAATTCAGTTTATTGGAGTGTCATTGGTTATTAAAATTACATAGGTTTTAGGTATATAATTCTGTGAGCATCATCTGTATTTTGTCTCCTTCCATCACCATTTATCCTCCCTTTACCTTCTTCTAACTCCCCTACTACTCTTCCCTCTGGCAATCAACATACTGTTGTCTGCGTCCTTGGGTCTTTCTTCTTTTTTTTTTGCTTAATCCCTTCACCTTTCTCATCTACCCCAAACCTCTTCCTCTCTAACAGCTGTCAGTAAGTTCTCTATATCCATGAGTCTGTCTCTACTTTTTCGCTAGTTTATTTTTTTCATTAGATTTCACATATAAGTAAAATCATATGGTACTTTTCTTTCTCTGACTAGCTTATTTCACTTAGCGTAAAACTCTCCAGGTTTATCCATGCTGTCACAAAAGGTAAGATTTTCTTATTTACAGTTGAATGAGTAGTATTCCATTGTGTATATGTACTACATTTTTATATACTTATCTACTGATGGGCACTTAGACTGCTTCCAAATCTTAGCTATTATAAGTAACACTGCAATGAACATAGGAGTTCATATATTTTTTTGAATTTGTGTCTCGGGTTTCTTTAGATATATTCCAAGAAGTTGAATAACTGGGTAATGAGGCAGTTCCATTTACAATTTTTTGAGGTAACTCCATCCTGCTTTCCACAGTTCCTGCATCAATCTGCATTCCCACCAACAGTGCACAGTTTTTCATTATTCATATCCTTGTCAATACTTCTTGTTTGTTGATTTATTAATGATAGCCATTCTGAAAAATGTGAGTTAATATCACATTGTGGTTTTAATTTGCATTTCTCTGGTGATTAATGATGATGGACATTTTTTTCATTATGTCTATTCGCCATATGTGTGTCCTCTGAAGAAGTGTCTATTCAGGTCCTTTGCCAATTTTTTAATTAGATTGTTTTTCAGTGTTAAGTTTTATAAGTTACTTAAAAATTTTGCATTCTAACTCCTTATTAGAAGTATTGTCAAATGGGTTTGTCATATATGACCTTTATTATGTTGAGGTATTTTCCCTCTATTCCCACTTTGCTGAGAGTTTTTATCATAAATGGGTGCTAGATTTTATCAAATGTTTTTTCTGCATCTGTTGATTTGATCAAATGATTTTTATCCTTCATTTTGTTTATGTATCACATTTATTAATTTGTAGATATTGTACCAACCTTGCATCCCTGAAATAAGGCCCACTTGTTCATGTTTTACAACCTTTTTAATGTATTGCTGGATTGGGTTTGCTAATATTTTATTGAGGATTTTAGCATCTATATTCATCAGGGATATTGGCCTATAATTTTCTTTCTTTGTAGTGTCTTTATCTAGTTTTAGAATTAGGATAATGCTGGTCTCATAAAATGAGCTTGGGAGTTCTTCCTTCTCTTGAAATTTTGGAATAGTTTGAGAAACATAGGTGTTAGTTCTTCTTTGAATGTTCGGTAAAATTAAACTCTGAAGCCATCCAGCCCAAGACTTTTTCTTGTTGCAAGTTTTTTGTTTTGTTTTGTTTTTGTTTTGTTTGTTTTTTACTGCTTTAATTTCACTAATTGTAATCTGTCAGTTCAGATTCTCTGATTCTTCCTGATTCTGTTTTGAAAGATTGTATATTTCTAGGATTTTGTCTATTTCATCCACATTTTTAGCATATAGTTGTTCATAATATTTTCTTACAACCCTTTGTATTTCTTTGGTATGGGTTGTTATTTCTCCTCTGTCTTTTTTTCTTGATGAGTCTTCCTAAAGGCTTGTCAATCTTTATATTTTAAAAGAACCAGCTCTTGGTTTCATTGGGGTTATTTGTGTGTGTGTGTGTGTGTGTGTGTGTGTGTGTGTGTGTGTGTGTCTGTGTTTTAACTCTATTTCATTTATTTCTGTTCTGATGTTTACTCGCTTTTGGCTTTGTTTGTTGTTCTTTTATAAGTTTCTTTAAGAGTTAGTTTTGGGGTGTTTTTTTGAGATTTTTCTTGTTTCTTGAGGTAGGTCTGTAATGTTATGAATTTCTCTCTTAGGACTACTTTCACTGTGTCCCATATATTTGGGGTTGCTGTGTTCATTTTCATGTATTTCAAGGTATATTTTGATTTCTTCCTTGATCTCATTGTTAATCCATTCATTGTTTAATAACATTATTTAGCCTTGATGTGTTTGTGTATTTTTCAGGGTGTTTCCCCTCTCCCCTTGGGATTGATGCCTAGTTTTATATTTTATGTGTCCTTTAATTTTAAGTGATAGCCTTGCTGGGTAAAGTAGCCTTGGTTGTAGGTCCTTGCTTTTTATCACTTTGAATATTACATGTCTTCCCTTCTGACCTGAAGTATTTATGTTGAGAAATCAGCTGACAGTCATATGGAGCTCCATTTTAGGAGCTCCCATAACTGCTTTTCTCTTGCTGCTGTTATGATTCTGTATTTGTCTTCAATATTTGCCATTTTAATTATGATGTGTCTTGGTGTGGGCCTTTTTGGATTCATCTTGTTTGGTACTCTCTGTGCTTCCTGCACTTGTGTGTCTTTTTTCTTTACAAGGTTAGGGAAGTTTTTGGTCATTATTTCTTCAAATAAATTCTCTATCCCTTGCTCTCATTCTCTCCTTATGGAACCTCTATAATGAGAATGTTGCTATGTTTTATGTTGTCCCAAAGTTCCCTTAAATATTCTCATTACTCCTAATTTTTTTCTGTTCTGATTTTGTGGATTTTTTTCTAGTTTGTTTTCTAAATTCCTGATTTGATTCTTTGCTTCATCCAACCTACTTTTTATTTCTTTCAATATATTCCTCTTTAAAAATGTTTTTTTATTGATTTTAGAGAGGAGTAAGGGAGAGGGAGAGTGAAAGGAATATCAGTGAGAGAGAGAGAAATATCAATTTGCTACCTCCTTCACACCCCCATCCCCCACTGGGAACAAGTCTACAACTCAGGCACCACGTGTCCTGACCAGGAATTGAAACAGCAACATTTTGGCTCATGGGATGACACTCAACCAACTGGGCAACACCAGCCAGGGTTCCAGTGTATTCTTGATGTCAGATATGGTATTCTTCATTTTTGACTGATTCCTTTTCATGGTTTCTATGTCCCATTTCATGCTGTGTAGTTCTCACTAAATTCATTGACCATTCTAATAACCATTACTTTTAATTATTTCGCTGATACATTTCTTGCCTCCAATTGATTTGGCTCTTTTTTCTGGAGTATTCTCCTGTCCTTTCATTTAGGGCCTGTTATTTGTCTCCCCAATTTGGCTGCCTCTTTATATTAGTTTCTATATATTAGATAGATCTGCTATGACTCCCAGTTTTTTTGTGGAGTGGCCTTGTATAGTAGGTGTCCTATGTAATCCACTGGTGCAGTCTCCTTGATCACCTGAGCTGGGTGCTCTAGAAATATCACTTGTGTCGGTTATGTGGCCCCTCCCTTTTACTTGAGTCTTGATTGCTATTGCCCTATTTGTGCATGTGATTGAACCTTAAGGTGGCTGGCTGTGAGGCTCAAACACCAACCATAGCATGTGAGCTGTTGTGCAGGTGCTGACTGCATGAAGCAGAATTTCCCTCATCAGGGTTTAGTGCCTGCTGAGATTGCCCTTTGGATATTGTGAAGTTTACTGGGTCTTGCTCTGATGTTGTCTGAAGCTGGTAACTGGGTGTATTCCTTCTGGGCCTCTTGGGACAGGCTCGAGCAGGACAATATCAGTCTGTGCCTGGTTCTTGGTAACCTGTTTGGATCTACAAGTGATCCATAATTGTGGCTGCATCTGCTGGGCTTGTGTGCATGCAGGAAGGACCAAGATAAGCACCAAGGCCAGCTTTTACCAACATCCAGTTCAGGAAAAAAGTCCACAAAAGTCCCAAGGCATCCCAATGAGATCTGCCTTCTGCTGCTTCTGCCTGCCAGCTGCCTGTCAAGCTCAGTTATTGAAAGAACCTCTTGCGGAGAAGGTTTAGTGGGTCTTCCATTGGGGAGGTGTCAGTCAGGCTTCAGAGAAGGTGGTAGGTGTGATACCTGCCCCAGATCCACAGTATTCAGTCTCTCCTGGATTTTTCCCCAACCTAGAAATGGCAGAACCATTATGAGTTGGATGGATGGGGCCTCTGGAGCCCAGAGGAAGGGTCTGCCAGAAGTCAGGAGGGTGTTTTTATTGGATTTCTCAGGAGGGGGAAATGCCAATCAGGTTCACAGGAAAGTGGAGAAAATAGCACCACCCCAAAGCCAGACAAATTCAGTCCCTGACATCTCCAGAGTCTGCCCAGACCTCTAAACCCTGGCCAAGGAAGCTGAATCTTCAGAAGGGTCTAAGGTTCTCATGGTGGGACAAAAGGGAGTCCGGAGTGTGGGGCAATAGCTTTCTCCCAGGCTGATGCCATATGCAGGGGAGTGTCCACACAAGAATGATGGAGACAAGAATTGGAGAATGACTCAGCTAAGAGACCCTGATGGCTCCCACAGCTTCCTCCCCAAAGCCTAAAACCCCAGGCTCTCCTTACACTACTCTAGTCTACTCCACCCTCCCTCTGCCAGAACTCAGGGTGAGTGACTGAGAATGAAATTTTGTGCATTGGCCCTTTTTATTTAATTGATTTTAGAAAGAGAGGTAGGGAGAGGGAGAGAGAGAGAGGGAGAGAGGAGAGAGAGAGAGAGAGAGATACATCAATCAGTTGCCTCCTGTGCACACCCCCACCAGGGGTCAAACCTGAAACATGGGTATGTACCCTGACTGGGAATTGAACCTGCAACCTTTTGGCATAAGGGATGATGCATGTGCATTGGCCCTTTAGGAGGATGCCTGTGTCTCCAGCGGACTCTGTCTCTTTCTGTCAGATAGCAACCCTGCTGCTTTTCACAGCCGGATACTACTTGTAAGCTTCTTCCTTGCTCGGCGCTCGGGGTTTGGGAACCAGGCTTTGGGTTTACACCCCATGCTTCTAACAGGGATCCCCCTGTAGCTGAGATATCTCCCCAGAACCTTAGTTGCTGCCCATGGGAATGGGGACAGCTCTTCTGGTTACTCTGCCCTTCCTACCAATCTCAATAGAGCTTCCTTTGTAAATACTTGTTTATAAGACTCCTATTCAGCTAGTCTTCAGTTGGTTATTTGGAATGATTGTTCTTGAATTTAGTTGTAATCCAGTTTGTTCCTGGGAGGAGGTGATTATAGCTTCCACCTATTCTGCTACCATCTTGAAATCCCCTAGCTCTGCTACTTTCTTCAAAAGAGAAAAAGAAAAAGAATGTAACATCCTTTCTCAATGTGATCCCTTAACATTGCAAAGTATTGGATTGTATATATGTTTAGGGATCTATAAAATGAACTTTGGCTCTTTAGGGCCTAACTTACTACCAAGATTAATGATTGCTAAGGACAACTTGCCCTTGCCCCTTGGATTCCCTGCCCACTTATAAGCTTTAAAAAGCAAAAGATTTCAGTGAAACCATGGAGAATCTTCAGAGTCAATACCCTACCTTTTGATAAAGGGTAAATCTAAGCCATTCTACTAAGTACTGGGGTCCTTTCCAAAGATCAATAGAGTTGGAAGTTCCACTATTTTCCTCAGTAAGCTATGTCAGTGTTTGATATACAGGCATTTGTTGTGTTACTCTCCATCTCTTCTTACAAATTGAAATAAAGAGAAGAAATCTACAGCTGGACTTTCAGTGGTCAAAACAAAAGTTAGATAAGATGAATTTCTTTCTATGTTATATGTTCTAGACAAATTTGTCTCCTGGTATCAACATTATCATCAGACCTGGTCACTATAATATCAGATATTAGTTTATACTACCTTTTACTCCTTTCTCTCTCAAACTCCTGTATAATCTTAACTTGTTTTCTTGGTCCCCAACTTAAAATAAAGGAATGACTTGAGATAAAAAAAAAGAAGAAGAAAATTTGCTAGTTATAAAATACTATAATAACTCAGTGAGAAATGTTGGACTTTCCTGGTGTTGGATAACAATACTCCACAACTATCACAGCACTTACTAGTACATTCTAATTAAAATGTGTGAAAATGCACCTCCTTTGCTACCTTGCTCTCATTAGCTAGGAAGCAATAGTTTGTTTGTCATTGGTTTCAACACCAGAAAATTTTGGTTTTAAGACAAACTGCCTGCTAAAATATCAAAAAAGGAGTGGGCTGAATATGTGACAGAATACAAAATATTTATTCTCACTAAATAAAGATCAATTTATATAATAGAACAATTAAGGGAGAATAGAATTAATAAGTTAATATTTCTAAAGTATTTTAGAAATATAAAACAACAGCTAAACACTAAACTTTGTTGTAGATATTTTTGTATATATGTATCTACTATGTGTGTATGTCAATATACATGTAAAGTATGTATTGTCTCTCTCACTGTACATATACACAATGAACAGTGTATATTAAAACATTACTGCTATTTTTGGAAATATATGTTATGATAAAGAGAATATATGTCTAATTTTAAATTAACACCTGGATTTTCTTCAAAAATAATAGTTGGAAATGATTCAAAGTTAATATTTATTATAAACAAGTTAAAATACTTAAGAATAGACAAGCATAAGATCCATTGCCACCTTATCATGAATGTACATAGTTCACCACTGAAAGTTAGGAGAATCTTAAAATATCTTCTTGGTATAAATGAACAACATCCTTATAACTTTTTAAAGAAAGGTATAGTATTTACATTTTTGACAGTTCAAATTCAGTGAATTTTTATAACTTTAGTTACAGTATATTTATTTTTGTGACTGCATTAGAAAACAAACCAATATTTCAGTGATTTTACTCACTCTAAATGATGAAAATATTCAGAAAATATTTTAGAGAAAAATTCATCCCAATCTTAATAATGATGGAAGCATAGGTGACTTCTTTACAACCACTGAGTTAAAACCAGATGGCAGCATCTACCAGTATCCCAAATGTTTCTGATTCTAGTCCAGTGATCTTACTTTTATAACATACAGACAGCATTGAAAAGAGGTAGGGTAATAATTACACTATTTATAACTCATGGACTATAACTTTTAAAATTTTGTTATTAAAATAGAGAACTAGATCAAAAGAAAAATGGCCAAGAGTTGCAACTGAAGTTTCAACATGAAGTAAATCATTTGAGAAAAAATAATTTGTTTAATATCTATACAAAAAATAAGTCAATTATCCCTTCACTTATAAATAACTAGGGGCCCAGTGCATGAATTTGTGCACCTTGAAAGGAACTGTGGGCCACGAGGCTGCGGTGGGCACAGGGGCAGATCTCGGCCCATCCTCCATGCCCCCACCAGGCCCCTCCCGCCACGGCCCCCGGTCCCCTGTCTGTTGGCAGCCCCACTTCCACTGCCACTGTTGCCGCTACCATGCTCTGATGGTGCTGCCCCTGCTCGCACCTGCTGATAACGCAGAGTGATTGGGGCCAGTGCCAGGAACAGGTGTGAGTAGGGCCGGTGCCATCAGTTGGTGCGAGTGGTGGCTGCTGCCCCAATTACCCCTTAGGAGCAGGGGGAGGTGGAGAAGCCCTCAGGGGCAATTGGGGCTGGCAGCTGCTTCTCTCACCCACTGAAGATGCCAAGTGATTGGGACTGGTGCTGGGATCCAGCAGCGGATGTGAGAGGTGGCTCTGGCACCAGCTGCGGGTGTGAGTGGGGCTGGCACCAGCAGTGGGTGCAAGCAGGGCCGTTGCCTGCAGTGGATGCGAGAGGCGGCTGCCGGCCCCAATCACCCCTCAGGAGCAGGGGGAGGTGGAGAAGCCCTGAGGGGCAATTGGGGCTGGCAGCCGCTGCTCGCACCCGCTGATGGTGCTGAGCGATCAGGGCCGGCGCTGGGTGCTGGCAGCGGGTACGAGCAGCAGCTCTGGTGCCAGCAATAGGTGCAAGACTGTGCAGGACTGTTGTGCACAGGAGCAAAGAATTTTCCATAACCACCAGAGGCTCGTCCTGATGACAGCAACCAGTGCCCCGCCTTGTTCTGGCGCCCCTGCTCACCTGCTCCACCATCCCGCCATGGCCAATGCCACCATGTTACATGCTCTGCCACCTGCTGCCAATGACTGCCATGTTCCGTGCACACCCACTGGTGGTCAGTACACATCATAGCGACTGGTTGTTCGGTTGTTCTGCCATTTGGTCTATTTGCATATTAGGGTTTTTATATATATATATACTAGAGGCCCGGTGCATGAAAATTTATGCACTGGACAGGCGGGTCCCTCAGACCGGCCTGCCCCCTCTCACAGTCCGGGAGCCCTCAGGGGTGGGAGGCAACCCGGCAATCAGGAGAAGGCCATGCCCCCATCACTCCTCTGCTGCTGCCACTGCCGGCAGCACAAGCCTCAGCCAGCCCAGGTTACCCGAGCCTCGGGCAGCCCTGGGAGGCTGGGCAGCTGAAATCTGAGGCTTGCCTGTGCCTCAGGCTGGACCTGGGTGGCTGGGCAGCTGAAATCCGAGGCTTGCCTGTGTCTCGGGCCAGCCCTGGAGGCTGGCCAGCTGACATTTGAGGCTTGCCTGTGCCTCAGGCTGGCCCTGGGTGGCTGTGGGGCTGAGGGGACTGGGGGAATCTAGAGGCAGACACGAAGTGTGGCCAGGCTCACCTGGGGGCGGGCCCAGCCATGCCCCATGCCTGGCACCACAGCAGGGCTGCGGGGACTGGGTACCACCATCTTGTGGCTGTGGGCACCATCATCTTTGAAGGCGTGGCAGTCAATTAGCATATTCCCTCCTTATTGGCTGTGGGCACCACCATCTTTGTGAGGGTGGGATGGTTAATTAACATATTCCTTCTTTATTAGATAGGCTAGATTAATCTCATCATCATTTTTCAATTCCTCACCAGGCTTTTCCTTTTATTAATTGGTTTTTACTTAGGAAATAAATTTAATTTTGTTACCAAAGCTAAAGCACTAAGAAAATTTTGTTTAAAAAATATTTTGTATTATCTTAGATCAAAATATTTTATATTTCTCTTTGAGATATTGGATTTTTATCTCTGGTGGGTTGCATACACTATTAGCTTGCAATTGAAGAGGGATAATAGAATATAAGATTACAATTAAAATCACAGGTTTGTTGTTTGTATGTTAGCATTGATATCATTGCTCTATTTAATAATATGAAATATAAACTACAACTTTTGAGAACAATGGGGAAAAGTTCTGTAAATCAATAATTCCAGATCTGGCAGTCTAAGGTAGTCCAACTGTCCATATCATAATACCCTGAATGGAAACATGGACACAAACACAATAAATAAAGTCATAAAGTAAGAAAAACATAAACTTGATTTCTAAGGTACGTTTAAAATTTTGATGGTGAATATTATTTAAAACTGTGATGTTGAAATGTGGGGCCATTCAATGCATTGTTGTCCCAGGAACAGGACAGAAATGCTCCACCAATAAAATATAAGATAAAATAGAACTTTAACAAAGCTGAAAAAGAAAATGTTAAAAGATGCAATGTGCCAATTTTATTTATTTATTTATTTTTTGCTTAGAAATTTGACCATCTGCTATGTAATAAAAGCTAGCAGGGGTCAGAGTTAATACAAAACAGAATGTGAATATTAATTGTAATATGTATAAATCAATCATTATGATTATCATAAAGGGTTTTTTCTCATAGATGAGAGTACATATATTGCATATATTTAATATTAAGTTAGAGTTTCCAACAGTTGGTGGAATTAATGTAAGTTTTTATGGTAGAATTAAATTTAATATAGTTTATGGGATTCTAAAATCACATCATGAATTTCAGGTGTCCTCACATAAATAAGTTAGTAAAGCACTAATTTTTAAATTAGAAAGAATTTTAATATATATCTGTATATATATACATATATATCTATAATAATAAAAGCATAATATGGAAATTAGACCAGACATCCTTCTGGATGTCCTTCTGGACGAAGCTGGGGCTGCAAGGAAAGCCCGGTCCAGGGTGCCTGCCGGCAGCCATAGGGAAACCCAGGTCCTGGGCACCAGCCGGGGGAAGGAAGGCCTACTCTTGTGTGAATTTCATGCATTGGGCCTCTAATATATGTATATATATGTATGTGTGTATATATATATATAATATATATATGTATATCGATAGATATAGATAGATAGATAGATAGATATAGATAGATATAGATATATAGATAGATAGATAGATAGATAATAGATAGATAGATAGATGATAGATAGATAGATAGATAGATAGATAGATAGATAGATAGATAGATAGATAGATAGATATAGATATAGATATAGATATAGATATATAGATATATATGCATAATCAATTTACTGGGATTAAAATTTTCAATATGAAAACTAACTTTAGCTTTCACATTTCATATGACACTGGGAAAAACATCTGCTTCTGTCACTGAACATTCAATATATTTTTGTACAAAAATCTGAATCCACTTTAGTTCCTTGATTAGAGCCTTCTCTTGTTTGTGTTCTTTCAGGAGCCACTATCAGTGTGATTATTGACGTCAATGTACATATTTCTGTCATCGTTTCTGCACTCATTGCCATTCTGTACACCCTGGTGGGTGGTCTCTATTCTGTGGCCTACACAGACGTTGTACAGCTCTTTTGTATTTTCATAGGACTGGTAAGTGGGGTCATTCGCAGATATTCTTTCTCTCTCTCTCCCTCACCTTCTTTCCTCCCTCCCTCCCTTCCTCTCTTTCTCCCTTCTTTCTTTTCTTTCCTACTTCCTTTCTTCTTTTTCTTTTGTAAAAGATTATTTGGAATTTTATACTAACTCAGCAAAATCTAATAGAAATGTTATTTTTCATCTCGAGTAATACATAGTAAATCACATACCATTAAATGTTAAATCTCTTTATAATTTAATTTAATAAAAATTTCTAGTTGTTTTGTTAGATTTTGCCAGAGAACTGTGCCCTCAGTTTACTTTTTAGAAAGGTCTAAGTCTTCCTTTCCTTCAAGGCTACATCTGCTGGAAGCTTATGTGTGATGTTCCTTTAAGTTTGAAGGCAACACACTTTCCTCAACCTGAAAATTTAAACCTTGATGCTAACCTGTATGAGTCTCTTATCCTTCCCTTACATTAGTGTCAGTTAATCTATAAACACCTCATAGGGCAGAGAAATACTCCTCTTGGAAATACTGTGGGTTTCAATATTAATCATCACTATTTGCCGTCTAAAAACAAAGAAAAGGCTTAATTATTATGTAAGGCACTAAAAATATTTATTATGTATTGCATATACATCCTAGGTTAAATTAGGTAATATATTTGTGCTTTATTAAATAAAAAGTACTGTATAATTATGAGATATGAACATTATTAATATTACATTAAAAGCACTTTTATTTGTTCTGAACACATTTTAGTCAATGTTCATCCTTTGCAAACTGAAATCTTAAAACGTGACCATTGTGCGTTGGCCTGTGTGGTTCAGTAGTTAGAGTGTCAGCCCATGCACCAAAGGGTTGCTGGTTCAATTCCAGGTCCAGGGCAGGTATCTGGGTTGCAGGTTCAGTCCCCAGCACTGGTCTGGGAAAGTGCTGTAGGCAACCAATTGATGTGTCTCTCACATCAATCTTTCTCTCTGTCCCTCTCCATCACTCCTTTCCACTCTCTTTAAAAATAAATGGAAAAATATCCTTGGGTGAGGATTAACAAAAATTTTAAAAAATTGATTATTGTAATTGTATCACACTAATAAAAGAGTACAATGCTAATTGACTGTACTTTCATGACGCCCACCAGCCAATCAGGAATGAGTATGCAAATTAACCCAACAAAGATGGTGGGTTAATTTGCATACACAGGCGTGGAGGGCGAGGGGCGGGGTGGGACACTTGTGTCATCACCATAGCGACGACGCAGGCATGCCGCACTACCCTAGCCACTCCGGGCCTCTGGGCAGTGTGGGAAGGTGGAAAGGCGGCTCCAGGCCTGAGCGAAAAGGCAGCTCTGGCCAGAGCAAAGGTGGTGCCAGCAGCCAGAGGAAGGAAGGCCCATTCTCTCTTTTTTTTTAAATAAATTTTATTGATCTTTTACAGAGAGGAAGGGAGAGGAATACAGAGTTAGAAACATCAATGAGAGAGAAACATTGATCAGCTGCCTCCTGCACACCCCCTACTGGAGATGTGCCCACAACCAAGGTACATGCCCTTGACCAGGATCGAACCTGGGACCTTTCAGTCCACAGGGCGACGCTCTATCACTGAGCCAAATCGGTTAGGGAAGGAAGGCCCATTCTTGCACAAATCTTTGTGCATGGGGCCTCTAGTATTTAATAATATCCACCACCTAAGACATACTGAATATTAAGTAAATGGAATATGCACTCTGTGCTGGCAGCTGTGATGATTTGTGCATGTACATGACATCAGGTGTGTATCCCATAAGAGCAACACCCTTCTGCAAAGGCTATGGACTGAGCTAAGACTACTGATCATGACTCATTTCCTGTGGGTGATCTAAGCACCCTTGGTTCTCCTGGATGTTTTCTTTTTTTTCTTATCATGAAAAGCTTTTGACTCTATTAGTGTTTACACTAGAGACTCAAAAAGGAAAAATGAAGAATGAATTTTATACTCATATCTGGTTCTTTTGTTCTTTACTTCCTTGCATCTCTAATATACAGAAGGAAGATGTAAAAGAATGAATTAGAGTTAGAATTACAGTTTAGCCATTAATTTACATGATTATAATATTTAACAATGATTACAATATTTCCTCTTTTTTTTCTAGATGTTTTATTTCCATTTCCCAGAATTTTACTCTCTTATATTTTAGTTAAATCCAGAAATATTTAAGTAGCTCAAAGACTTCTCATTTTTATTTTTAAATATCCAAAAGCAAGTGACAGTGCTGAGATTCTGAGTTTTCTTAGCATCATCTTAAACTTCCAGAAATAAAGCTCCTTTATGAATGTTGGAGGTGAGGTTAGTTTGGCAGGTGACAGCTCTCATAAAAGATGCAGTTGGTCTTCTAATGAACACAGCTCCAGGGATGAATCTATTTATTCATGATATATTGCTTTGTATGAGACCAGAACTTAAAATACCTAAGTTCATAGATCAAATGTGCTAGTAAAACCATGGCAGGGAAAATATATGTAAGGATGCATTTTAGAGTGGTTTTCTGCTATAAAATGTATCTAATTGATAAAAAATCAAGTTCTGTTGGTTACTACTTCAGGCATTATTAAATTGGTGGAATAAAAGGCTAAATACAATTTCTTCTCTAAGCTTCAAAGTGCTATACGTACATATATAATTAATCAACTTACAGCATAAACCATCTCTTCTTCTCAGATTCTTTAATTCTGTTGATTTTATCATCATCCTACAACTGTGAACTTGAGGTTCATATGTTAGTTATTTTTCCCTCTGACCTCTTTTTTCTTATTGTAATTGAAGACTGTTAAATCTTTCTTTATAATTATTTTTTGTAACAATATCTTTCATTTCCAATATCATTACTCAGCTTCAGGGCTTTATATGGGTTATATCAGTGCCATATTATAACTCTTCGTGACTTCTCCCTTTTTCTAAACTCACTGTTCATGTCTATGATAAAAAAATGAAGAAGACATTCTACTAAAATATTTTTTAAATCCAGAAGGAATTCCTCTAGCTTCTAGTTGAAACAAAACAAAATCAAAATCTCTTAGCTTGCAATTCAAGGTTCTCTCCACATATCTCTCTCTATGTATCCCATTTCCCTAAGCCACCACCATGCAAGCAAAGCTCCTAACCCAACAGTGTGTACATGCACGCACGCATACACACACACACACACACACACACACACACACACACACACACACACACTATATTCTGCTGTTTACCTTGTTCCACATAGACCACCTGTCCCTTTACTTGCTTCTTCTTCTACAAATTAGGTACTAGAATCATTCATGAAGGTTTGTTTCATCTACCAATTTCTCAATCAAGTCTTTGCTTGTCACTTTAATGAATGGTTATCTTTTTTCTAATATATATATATATATCTTACTTAATAATAGACAAATATCCAAATTGACCGTACCTTCGCTTATGCCCATGATTGGCCAGGAGGCATGGGGAGGCGGGACTCGGGGTGGCCAGGGAGGCTGATTGGGCTGGAAGGACGCTGAGCTAGCGTCGCCAGCGGCGGCGTGAGCTCAGTGTCTGTGCCATGACTGTGCTGCGGCACAGAAGGAGCCTCTGGGGCAGCAAGCCCAGCTCCCACCACGGACCATCAAAAGCGGGGAGCTGGGTGCCTGTCCGCTCTGGCACCAGGCATGGCGGAGGCTTCTGAAAGGCCTGGTGCACCAGCGAACAGGCACCAAGCTCCCCCGCGATCGAAAGCGAAAGCGTGGGAGCTGGGTGCCTGTCCGCTCTGGCACCAGGATGGCAGGTTAGACCTAGGGGACCATACACGTGCATGATTTAATCATGCACTGGGCCTCTAGTATATATATATATATATATATATATATACACACACACACACACACACACACACACACACACACACATACACACACACACATATATTACATTACATTATATTATACTAGAGGCCCAGTGCACAAAATCACAAAATTCATGCAGGGGTGGTGATCCCTCAACCTGGCCTGCACCCTCTCCAATCTGGGACCCCTTGAGGGATGTCCGACTGCACTCGCAATCCAGGACTGCTGGCTCCTAACCACTCGCCTTCCTGCCTGCCTGATCACCCCTAACCCCTCTGCCTGCCTGCCTGATTGCCTGTAATTACTCCCCTTCTGGCCTGATTGCCCCTAACTGCCCCCCCTGCTGGCCTGATAGCCCCTAACCACCTCTGCCTCACTCCGCACCCAGGACCCAGGCTTCCTTCCCTCTGGACGGCTGCAGGTACCCAGGACCCAGGCCGGCTTCGCCCGGGCTACAGCCGCAGGTGCCCAGGACCACACGGCAGGCACCTTGTCCCTCTCCTGGGTGGCAATTGCAGGTGCTGGAGCCCAGGATGGCAAGGCAGGCGGCTTGTTCCTCTCCTGAGCCACAGGCACAGGTGCTGGTGCCCAGGACCATGGGGCAGGTGGCTTGTTCTTCTCCTAGGCCGCAGGTGCAGGTGTAGCCTCTGACACCCAGGACCATGGGGCGGGTGGCTTGTCCCTCTCCTGGGCCACAGGTGCAGATGCAGCCTCTGATGCCCAGCACTGTGGGACAGGTGGCTTGTCACTCTCCAGGGCCACAGGCACAGCCGCTGGTGCCTGGGACTGTGAGGCGCGTGCTGGTCCCTCTCCCAGGCCAAAGCCCTAGCCTCTGGCACCCGGGACCCGGGGTGTGCAGCTTGTCCCTCTCCTGGGCCAGGCTGGGCCACAGGCACAGGTGCAGCCTCTGGCACCCGGGACCGCAGGGCGGGCAGCTTGTCCCTCCCCACGCTGCAGACTGGCTGGTCCCCATTTCTTTCTTGCAAGCTTATTTTTGCCTGGCTGGTCCCCATTCCTCTCTCGCGAGCTCATTTGTGCCTGGCTGGTCCCCATTCCTCTCTCGTGAGCTCATTTGTGCCTGGCTGGTCCCCATTCCTCTCTCCTCAGTGTTGAGTGTCTGAGTTGTTACAGTGTGATGGCATGAGGGCGTGACAACTCATTTGCATATTAGCTCTTTATTATATAGGATTCTATTATACTAGAGGCCCAGTGCATGAAATTTGTGCATTGGTGGGTGAGGGTCCCTTAGCCCAACCTGAACCCTCTCGCAATCCAGGAACCCTCAGGTGATGTCTGACTGCCGATTTAGGCCCAATACCTGTGGGATGGGGCCTAAACTGGCAGTCAGACATCCCTCTAGCAATCCGGGACTGCTGTCCCTAACTGCTCACCTTCCTGCCTGCCTGAATACCCCTAACCACTTTGCCTGCCTGCCTGATCGCCCTAACCACCTCTGCCTTGGCTCCTTCCACAATGGCTTCATCAAGAAGGACATCCAGAATGATGTCCGGAAGGTCATATGGCTGTCCAGTCAAATTAGCATATTACTCTTTTATTATTATATATTATATTATATTATATTATATTATATTATATTATTATTATATTATATTATATTGTATTGTATTGTATTATATTATATTGTATTGTATTATATTATATTATATTGTATTGTATTATATTATATTATATTATATTATATTATATATTATATTATATTATACTAGAGGCCCGGTGCATGAAATTCGTGCATGGGAGAGGGAGGTGATTGGGCCTAAACAGGCAGTTGGACATCACTCTCACAATCCAGGACTTCTGGCTCCAAACCGCTTGCCTGTCTCTGCCTGATTGCTCCTAACCTCTTCTGCCTGCCAGCCTGATCAATGCCTAACTGCTCCCCAGCCGGCCCAATTGCCCCTAACTACCCTCCCCTGCAGGCCAGGGTCCCCTCCAACTGCCCTCCCTTGCTGACCTGGTCACCCCCAACTGCCCACAACTTCCCTCCCCTGCTGGCCTTATCACCCACAACTGCCCTCCCTCACAGGCCTGGTCCCTCCCAACTGCCCTCCCCTGCAGGCCGTCTTGTGGTGGCCATCTTGTGTCCACATGGGGGCAGCTATCTTTGACCACATGGGGGTGGCCATCTTGTGTCTTGGAGTGACAGTCAGTTTGCATATTACTCTTTTATTATATAGGATTATATTCTCAAGTTTAATGTTCTCTCTCCAAAGTTTCTAGTGACTTCTTCTCTACTTGACATTATTGGTACAATTAAACACAGAAGTAGACAATATGTTACTTTAACTTCTCTATATCAGTATTCATGATGTTCCCCAGAGAACATAATTCCAGTTTCTTCTCTGTCTGAACAAGAGAAACTACTGAGCTATGTGGTCTATGAGAAAAAAACAAGAACTAGGTGGCTAAGTCTTGCACATACTAAACAGTTAAAAAATATTTGCCTAACAATCTTATGTCACTGGTTACAGTGGATCAGCGTCCCTTTTGCACTGTCACATCCTGCAGTTACCGACATTGGGTTTACATCTACACATGCCAAATACCAGGCTCCTTGGCTGGGTACCATTGAATCATTTGAAGTCTACACTTGGCTTGACAGTTTTCTGTTGTTGGTAAGTGGTGTCTTATCTGATAAACGCAACCTAATTTTTTTTTCCTAAAATCAAATGCATTTTTAAGATTTGAATGTTTCTATGTAAATTTCACCTACTGGCTCATGACCATTTCTGAATCTACTACTTTCTATGGAAGGATGGAGCTGACTGGTGTCAAAGTGGAGAGCAAGTGAGACCTTAAAGGATAATGGCCATGGGATTGTTTGTATACATTTCTGTTGTGCTGTAAATGAAGGAACCCCATGCCATACTCCCAGATACCTCCTCAATGTGAGGGCCAAGCCAGCTAAAAATTTTCACTTGTATTTTGAATTAGGCCTTAAAAGTCAAATTCTTCTGAAATAGTTAACTCATTTAGTCTCTACATAGTAAGTAAACTAGTGGTCCTACAGCCTTATGTGTCAGAGACAAACTAGGAAAGGCATCCTCAGGGATGAAGGTCTGGGCAGTTTGAGGCGACCTGGGAATGACAGAACCTTGGGGCAGAGGTGCTGTCAGTGAGAAGTGAGTACAAAAGAAATAAAGGCAGATCACAGATTAAGAGAAGAGGGAAAAACAAAGGGACCTACCTGCCAGATTTTGTGACTTTGCTAATTAGGAGGATTTTGTGTAAAATAAAACAATTTTTATATCAAAATTAAGGGGAAATTGTTTATTTTTTTCTCTTTAGGTGGTTCACAATTTATTGTGATTGCACTTTGTCTTTGTGGCACTTGTTAACTTTTAGCACTGAAATTAGATGTATCTGTCTCAGTAAAGAATATCCTGGTAAGAAGGCAGGAGAACAAGAACAAAAAATGTTTCTTATGGAGGTGAGGGGTTTTCTTTTCCAAGGATTGTTACAAAATGTATTAGCTAAAGTTATTCTTAAATGGGTCACAATTTTTAATTTAATGGAGAAAGTATCAAACATTATATGTATATGTAACTGTACCTGCACAGTGGGTATGTTATGGTATATGGAAGAGATGAGGAGACTCAGAAATGGTAGGCAATTTGTTAATAATAAATGGGGGGGTATGAACTCATGTAATACCTTAATCAATTAAAAAATTGAAAAAAAAAAAAAAATAAATAACACCATTGTCTGAGTAAGACATTGAAATAGAGATGAAGCAAAACCCCAAGGTCCTTTCTTCTATACCAATTAGTCCTCAGGTTTGATAACCTTCAAGATAAAGCATTATATCCAATGACTGCTAAAGTTTTTCCAGCTCAAAAAGTCATATAGTTAAGTCATATTCATTCTTTAAGTTGTAAAATAAGTTGAAATGAATGAATGACTAAACTGTAGAAGTGAGCCTTGAAACGTCTCACCAATGGTCTATGATCTTCCACTTTTCATACAAATGGCTGTCAGATCCTGGTCATGATACTCTCAGGGTCTCTCTTAATCCCATTCTGAACTTCCCACTGTCCCTGGACTAGCATAAGGTAAGGCTGACAGCTTTTCTCACCTGGCCTATTGTGATATCCCATCAGTGGTCTCCCTGAAGTCAGCCCTCGCACCTCTCACTCCTCCATGCCCATTTTCCACCTGGCCCTCAGAGCTCCTGTTTGTCAGTGGAGGTCAGATTTTACCCTACTTGTGACCTAAATATCAAGAGAGATTGGTATGTGAGTTATTATATATCAACTTATAGAATCAGTGATATTATTGAACAATATTCATTTACATGGAAGAGGTTAATAATATGTTGATTTACAGGTTGCAAAACAAAAGTTTAGAAAGAATATAGACTTGAGACATGGGATAATGAATTTTAGAACTTTTTTTCCCTTTTTATCTTTTACTTTTAAATATGTATGGATTTTATGACAAAGGAATTGTTCTGGAATCAGTATGTGCCAGGCACTCTAAATTGGCACAGATGTGACAATGACTAACTAGATGGGTTTTCCTGAATTGAGAGCTGGGTGAGAGAAACAGGCAATTATAGAATCAACTTCAATATGCTGTGATATGGGAAACCCATTCACCAATTCATTCATTCATTCATTCATTCATTCATTCATATGATATATATTTATTAAATACCAACTCTATGCCAGTCAGAGGAATGTGACAGCAATGAATGGGAAGGTATTTTCCCAACCTCCCCTCTAGCCATTCCCACATACCCTGACCTCCAGTTCCACAAAACACATAATGTTCTCATAGCTGCTTCATCATTCTTTTTCTTTCTTTCTTTTCCTATTGGATTCTCTGCCAGGTACTCTCTTCTCTCTCCATCTCCATCTAGTGACACTCTCCCAGTACCTAAGGACTTATTCAGATATCATTTCTGTGGTTTCCCTAATTACCAGGCAGTTGTCCTTCATTGTGCCTTTCTACCCCTTAGTTACCCCCAAGTAAGTAATTGCTTCTCACTTCTGTTTCCATACACACTTCTGATAGCAGGCAATGCATTATATAATAGTTCAATGTCACCAAGCTTTTTTCACAGTATTTCCTCAATATGAATTTTAAATACACTCTCAATGTAGGTAAATGTACTATAAACTATTTATATACACTTTACTGATACATTGTATAAATACTTTAATAATAGCCATATGAGATTTAGGCATGAGGTAAAATGAGTACAAATAGAAGTTCTGATAATTTGGATGCCAAATGCATTGTCTGGAGGCTCTGCACACTCCGCTTTGGAGAACCCTGCACTGCGCTGACTCTCTGGTGGACAGCGGCCCAGAGCAGAGCCATCCCTGCTCATCTTTGTGCTCTGACAACCATTACCTTGCCGGGCACATACCGGAGTTCAGAAACATTCATTGGGCTGTACTGATTCAGATTTTAAAACTCCAGGTTTTCAGAATCTTAATTTTTTGAGACAATTTTGTGGTTAGGACCTCCAGATAAGAACAAAGAGACTTCTAGGACATTGTAATTCAGCTTAGAGGAGGTAGATTTAGGAAAAGATCGTCTTGTGTAATTACAAAGGAAAAGAACTGGAAGAAATTCTGCACAATTGTAAATATAACAAAATAATAACCATTGAGGTGTGTGGCATGTAGGACCATTCTTTATACTTTAGTGATATACATACAGTTATTCTGAAAGTAATTGCATAAATGTAATCTCATGATAAAAGTATCTAATACATGCTATTTGCCTCCAATAACATTCTGAGTCCCTTTGGTTCCCATGCAGATGTTGGGTGGAATCCCATGGCAAGCCTACTTCCAGAGAGTCCTCTCTTCATCCTCAGCCACCTATGCTCAGGTGCTATCCTTCCTGGCAGCTTTTGGATGCCTGGTGATGGCTATACCATCTATACTCATCGGGGCCATTGGAGCATCAACAGGTACCTCTCTTGAAGCTTCACATTGACCCATTTAGGCTCCAGCAAAGTTACCAGTTACCACAGTCCACAGCTACTCTCCCTCTCCCACTTTCCTCTTTATCTCCACATAGTCCATTGTTATAGTGTTCAACAAATTGTATTATACATTTGTAGTCTCCAAACATTTTTCAACTTGTCATCCCACCAATATAATATTTATAATCATCCCCTCCCCAAGCATTGTTATATTTATCAACTGTGTATATGTAATCCTACCAGCAGTTTTACTCAATCAAGGTACAGTTCACATGTGCGGAGGAGGAGAGGAACTCTTTAAAAAAATCCCAATTTCTGTCTCAACCCACAGGAATTTTACTTTAATAATCTAAGATAGAGCCAGTGACCAGGGTTTTTAAAATCCCCTTGATGAGTAAAGTACATCCAGAAGTTTGCCTGTCATTACCATGACCACTTTAAACCAGAAAGTGCTGCTTTACCTTTTAATTGTTTGTTAATTAAGTTTTTCTTCTTGGAGAAATCAGTCAATAAGTGTGTAGATAAAGATAAACTAAGGCACTAAGTCTCTTAGAGAATAACCTATTCAAACTGGTAAAAAGAGCATTATAAAATGTTTGTCTCCCAGTTAGACTCTATCTCGAACATTTTTTAAAATCTCACCCTTAATTTTATTGAACTTATTGATTATTCCTGAATTGTATGTTCCCATGTTATACAGATTTTGAGTATTTTACACAAATATGTCATATTAGCCCTGTAGGTTCAGCTAATTAAAATAGACTCCAGAAGTTGACCTTTTACTCTGTTGTGCTTGTAAATATTATCCAGGATGATACCCACAGTTTGTAGAGCTATTTACTGGATGACAAATTTTAAGAGAGCAGTTATGGTTCATATTGCATGCTCTTTATTCCAGTTGTACATCCATGATATAAGCAAACACTTAAAAACAATATCTGATAATGGTGACTGAGTGCCTTTGAATAAAATATAGCATTTATGTCACAATCAGAAGACAGATCTGGAAATTAGTGTATGTGTGTGTGTTGCAGGACAATCTACTGAAAAAATATAAAGCTTATTTTTTTATAGATTAAGTATACATTTTGATTGCTGTTATTTCTGATATCATGACATATCAGTTAATGCTATAAAATTGGCTTCATCAAATCATGGCTTTAACAATTGTAATGGAAAATGGGGAGAAGAAAAAATGGCAAGATCCAAGGGAAAAGACTCCCATTTGATTCTGTAATCATGATATTACAGAAGTTAAACAAATAAAAAAGAACTATCTTAATGTACCTGTATTCTTTAGCATATGCTAGTACAGAAGTACCCCATTATCCATGCAGGATACATTCCAAGGCATGCAATGAATGCCTGAAATTGAAGATAGTACCAAATCTCATACAGTAAGTCCTCACTTAACATCACTGATAGGTACTGTGACTTTAAGCAAAATGATGTATAATGAAATCAACTTTACCATAGGCAAATTGGTAACAAGCAAGAGTTAAGTTCCTATAAGATCCCATCAATAATATAACAAAACTAGAGGCCCGGTGCACAAAATTCATGCACTCAGGGGGCGTCCCTCAGGCTGGCCTGCACCCTCTCGCAGTCCGGGAGCCCTCAGGGGATGTCCGACTGATGGGGAGCAGGCTTAAGACAGCAGTGGGACATTCTAAGCACTGCCATGGAGGTGGGAGAGGTTCCAGCCACCGCCGCTGTGCTCACCAGCCATGAACCCAGCTTCTGGCTGAGCAGTGCTCCCGCTTTGGGAGCGCACTGACCACCAGAGGGCAGCTTCTCCATTGAGCAGGATCTGGCCGAAACTGGCTCTCTGACATCCCCTGAGGGGTCATGGATTGTGAGAGGATGCAGGCCAGGCCTAGGGACCCCACTGGTGCAAAATCGGGGCCGGGGAGGGACGTGGGAGGTTGGCCAGCTGGGGAGGTACCGCGGGAGGGCTCCAGGGCATGTCTGGCCCATCTTGCTCAGTCCCAATAAGCTGGACCTCAGCAGCAAGCTAACTTATCAGTTGGAGTGTCTGCCCCCTGGAGGTCAGTGCATGTCATAGCAAGTGGTTTAGCAGCCTTGGTATATCATTAGCATATTACACTTTGATTGGTTGAATGAATGACCAGATGACCAGACACTTAGCATATTAGGCTTTTATTATATAGGATGACACTGAATGAAATGACATTATTCAAAGACCTGCTGTATATACTATGTTTTATTTTATACATACACTAGAGGCCCGATGCACAAAATTTGTGCAAGGGGCTCAGCCCTCGCAGCCCCAGCTTCTTCCAGAAGGTTGTCCAGAAGGACATCTGGTCTAATTAGCATATTATGCTTTTATTATTATAGGTACCTATGATTAACTTTAACATACGTTAGGCACAGTAATAGATTAACAACAATAACTAATAATAAAATAGAAGAATTATAACAGTATGCTGTAATAAAAGTGATGTGAATGTGGTTTTTATTTCTCTCAAAATATCTTATTGTGTGGTACTCATCCTTCTTTTTCTTGTGATGAGGTGAGATGATGCAATGCCTACATAATGAGATGCAGTGAGGTGACTGGCATAGGCACAGTGACACCGCATAAGGGTTACTTAAGCATAAACACTGTGATACCAGACAGCTACTGATACCACAGTGATGGATGGGTAGGAGCGTGTATAGCATGTATGCATCTCTGGCCAGATTGGGTGGGACCATGTAAGACTGAATCACACACTAAAATGTGGTGCAATTTAAAACATATAAATTGTTTATTTCTTGAATTTTCTAATTTCAGATTGTGGTTGATAGTGAGTAACTGAAGGCAGTGAAAGCAAATCCATAGATGGGGAACTACTGTATAACTAAATATTAAAGGAGCTATCTATTAAGAAATACTTATGTTTCAAATCCTTTTACCACAGAGTCCAAAAACCTTCTGAAAATTTCAGCCTGGTGTCTGCACTATTTTTAAAATATGTTTTTATTGGTTTTAGAGAGAGAGGAAGGGAAAGGGAGAGAAACATCTATGAGAAAGAAAAATCAATGAGCTGTCTCTTGCACACCCCCTACTGGAAATACAGTCTGCAACCCAGGCACGTGCCCTGATCAGGAATCCAACTAGTGCCTTCTTCCTGCAGAGAATGATGTTCAACCAACTGAGCCAAACAGGCCAGGCATATCTGCACTTTTTAATCAATAAAAAGGGAATTTCCTTTATCTATCATACTTCCTATTTGTAGTAGCTGAAAGCTGATGCAAAGAGGAATTTAATTGGGAAGAAGTAATGCTGAGGAAGCTCCAAACCCAAGTTTATATACAGAAAGAGGATGAGTGAGAATAGCCCCAGTATTGTCTTCATCCATTTACGCATTTATAACTGAAGACTAAGGAATGCAACATTGTGTATGATCAAATGATTGAAGAAATCATCTATGTTTCAGTTTAATACTTTTTATATGATTCTGTACAATGGAATGTCACAATTTCAGAAGATATAGGTATGTAGGTAGGTAGGTAGATAGATAGATAGATAGATAGATAGATAGATAGATAGATTGTAGATGATAGATAGATAAATGATAAGTAGATCTATCACAATCATATTCTGTGCTGGTCTTTTGAATAAGACTAAATATAACCAAAATCCATTACAAGCCAGGGCCTATAAGATAATTTCACTTGACCAGTACATGGATGTCCCACCTAATTAGACTAACATACCTAGAGTAATTAGACTTCCCACCTAATTAAGCTAATTCATACATTCTGAATTTGTCTTAAAAACTATCTAGTAAATAGGATGACCCCAGATTGACAAAGAACATATGACTTTTGGTTCTTCTTATGCTTTTTTTTCTATTCAATAGACTGGAACCAGACTGCATATGGGATGCCAGATCCCAAAAGCAATGAAGAAGCAGACATGATTTTACCGATTGTTTTGCAGTATCTCTGCCCTGTGTACATTTCTTTCTTTGGTCTTGGTGCAGTTTCTGCTGCTGTTATGTCATCAGCAGATTCTTCTATCTTATCAGCAAGTTCAATGTTTGCTCGAAACATCTACCAGCTCTCATTCAGACAAAATGTAAGAAGGATGTTTTAAATGTTACATTCTTGTTTTGTTGTTGTCTTTGTTAGTATATTTATTATGTATTTAATATTGCGTACTTATTAATATTATGTATTAAAATTTGACCCTACTTTCATTAAGCACATAAGGTTAAATAATGATGAATTTTACTTATGCTATATATGGATATTTTAATGCATGTTATCATTCATGATAATAAGGAAGGAAACAAAGCAATATAACTATTTCCCAAGATGTTCAGTTACATTGTTACAATTTAAACCCTCCTGTCTAGTGAAAGAGTAATGAAATCTAAAATATCTTAGAATAACTTTGAGTTTAATTAAAGATGTTAAGAAACTTGAGAACCCTAGTAGAAGCAGAACATGGTAAATTATTTCATGGGGATTTGTGTTAACATCTGTCCTACTCTTCACTTGACTCTCAAGTCCACCTTTGTCCAAAACTAGTCTCCCAATTTGGTTTCTTTGCTACATCTAGTGGCTGTAGAACATCATGCTACTGTGGGCTACTGAGGGCCCCTCAGCCCTTCTCCACCTTCTTCCTTGACTAAGGCTTGCCTTTCTCTAGATTTTCTAGGTCACTGTTAACAAAATGTTCTCACTTGTTTTTGAAGGTGGTAGCCTTAAAGATGGTAGGGTTCCTATGGAGAGAAGAAGCAAGGATAAACCATGCCTCCTCCCTGCCACATAATAACTATTCCATAATATGTAAAATGAGCAAATCCCCTACCTTTGTGCTCTTCTTCTGTGACAGCAGGTTAGCTCAGCTCACCACTGCCCCTGCACAGTCTTGGAAAGGTGTGGGTGGTCTGTTCCTGCATGCTGTGCTCAGCAACCTTCCCTAAGGCCCACCAGGGAGGCCAGCTAGATTGCTTGCTTCATAGGATGTGGTTTAGGTTGGTTTTTCCCATAGGTTGAGCCAATGGAAAGCAGGAAATTCTTTTGACCAGCTGTGGTAATTTCTTGCAGGCATCAGACAGGGAAATCGTGTGGGTCATGCGAATCACAGTGTTTGTGTTTGGAGCTTCTGCAACAGCTATGGCACTGCTCACAAAGACCGTTTACGGGCTCTGGTACCTCAGCTCAGACCTCGTTTACATCATCATCTTCCCGCAGCTTCTCTGCGTGCTCTTCGTCAAGGGAACCAACACGTATGGAGCCGCCGCAGGTTATGTTTCTGGCCTCTTCCTGAGAATAACTGGCGGGGAGCCGTATCTGTACCTGCAGCCCTTGTTCTTTTACCCCGGCTATTACTCTGATAAGAATGGCATATACAATCAGAGGTTCCCCTTTAAAACTCTGGCCATGGTGACCTCATTCTTAACCAACATTGGCATTTCTTATCTAGCCAAATACCTATTTGAAAGTGGAACCTTGCCACCAAAATTAGATGTGTTTGATGCTGTTGTTGCAAGGCACAGTGAAGAAAACATGGATAAGACCATTCTGGTCAAAAATGAAAATATTAAATTAGATGAACTTACACCTGTGAAGCCCCGACAGAGCATAACTCGCAGCTCAACTTTCACCAATAAGGAGGCCTTCCTTCACATGGATTCCAGTCCCGAAGGGTCTGGGGCTGAGGATAATTTACAATAGCCCATCTAAACAAAACACTGCTTTCTCAGACTTATGTAGCAGGCTAATGCTGGAGGGATGGTGTGCAGCATGTAAATATATATTTAAAAATAACATCCAGGAAGACAAAAATCCATATAAAAATGCACCTGTACAAGTACAGGCCACACTAGAAGAAGTACCTATGAAAGCATCAGCTTTGTTTCTCATTTCTGTTTCTCAATCTCACTTGGTTTTGTCTCTGGATAGTTTTCCTAAATATTCAGTAATAAGTAAAGCCCCACGCAAAGAACAGAGGGCCAAACGGAGTATCTTTATTATGAAAAAATGAAATAGAGATGAAGGAACCAAGGCAATTAGGTCATTTGATCCAGACCTTGTCTGCTAACACACTGGTGAATGTAGTTTAATCACCTCTAGAAGCTATGAGCATAACGCAGTTACACCAATGAATGATGCAACGAATGAGCCAGCTGATTTTCTTGAAGGATGATGTATCCCTTAACTCGTGTTCTTAACTATAGCACATGTTGAATATGCAATGTGTTTTTCTTTTAATAGCGGCATGTATTACTCTGAGCATAGGCAAAGCAAACACAAAATCTATTTTATGGTGATTTTTTTATGTGTAGGATGATAGGAAAATAGAATTCATCTGTGTGGAGGAGCCCTGGCTTCTTTGAGTGTGTCCCCAGCCACTGTGTGCACTGAGGAGAGTACCTGGGGCAAGGAAGACATGGCTAGTGGGCAACCTTAAAACCATAAATACAAAAGGTCATTAAGAAGAAGTAACAGGAAAAACAGTGGATTTTTATCTTCATCTTAAGTTTATAAAGTTCTGATTCATGATTAAAGAAGTAATGTCTTGGCTTGGAAGTAAACTTGAGCCATATGTAAGGTGAGGTAGCTCCATAGTACCAATTAAGGCTAATGAGAGACAAACTGCAAGTCCTGACAGGAGTAAAACTAGAAAAATAAAACCCACCAATTTTATTTATGTATTTATTTATTTTTTATTTTATTTTAATTTTTATTACACTTTATATTCAACATTATATACACTGAGTGGCCAGATTATTATGATCTCTGAACACATAATAATCTGGCCTCTCATATATATATATTTGAGGCCCAGTGCATGAATTTGTGCATGGGTGGGGTCCAGCCAGCCTGGCCAGGGGGAGGGGACATGGGTGGTTGGCCGGCCTGCCTGCTGATCAAACTCCTGGTCGAGAGGACAATTTTCATATTAGCCTTTCATTATATAGGATATACACTGAGTGGCCAGATTATTATGCGTTCAGAGATCATAATAATCTGGCCACTCAGTGTATTTTACAGGATGATCACCCTGATATTTTCAGTACCCACCTGGCACCATACATAGTTACTACAATATTACTGAATTTATTCCTTAATTATATTTCACATCCCTCTGACTATTCTGATTACCAATTTGTACTTTTTAATTCATTCATTTGTATTTATGAGGATAATTTATTTCTAAGAGTGTGAGAGGTGCTGGGGCTGGTGCTGGGCCAAAGAGGTGAAGGAGTTAAGCAAAAATATCCCAAACAAACTCATAAGACACAGACATCAGTATGGTGATTACCAAAAAGGAAAGGGGTAGGGGCTGGTAAAAGCGGGTTACGGAGGGATAAATGGTGATGGAAGGGACTAGAATTTGGGTGGGGAATAAACAATACAATATACAATTAACGTATTACATAATAGTACATTTGAAACATATAATTTATTAACCAATGTCATCCCAATAAATTCAATAAAAATACATTTTTAAAAGCTACTCCATAGCGCTTTTTCATATAGCCAGTCTTAAGCACTAGACAAATCACCACTACAAAAAGTATCCAGTGAATTTTAAAATGCGGAAGAAAGCATAAAATAAAAATAAGTCCTAAAGGGAAGAAGCATCAATTTGAACATTTGGTGTCTACATAACTTCCATGAGGTGGATCACTAAATATTATTTTGTTCCTTTTCTAGAGTGAAAAATATGTGTGTGTATATAGTATAATGGTTTGTATCCATTATAGAATTCTAAATGCTTTCCCACCATTGACATAACAGGAATAATTGAAGCTATGTGTAACAGAGCAAAGTAAACTGTTGAGCGGAAAAATTACCTTTGTATTTGATCCAATAAAGAAAGGCAGACTGAATTATTCTAATTTTTCTAAAAGTATTTCCTTTCTGTGATTCTTGATGAGGTGAGGATTATTCAGTGTTGGACATTCTATATAAAAGTGGTGATCGAGAAGCTGGACTTCCTGTTTTTAATTGTACTTGTTCAAAAGCATTAGATATTATATCTCTTTGTTATTAAACATGAGTTAAATTTACAGGGTAATTTTAAAATATAAAATTGAATAATTTTATCTGTTGTAACATCCCATATTTTTAATGCTTTATCGAATATTGATGGTGATTATGACATTGCACTCAGAATCTTTACAGAACACCATCCGTACCTAAATGAAGAGTTCTTTTTACGCATTTATTTGCTCAGATTCTGCTCCATTCTCAGTGCCCTCTGGAGCACTTGGAAGGAGCAGTTTTGGAACCAGTAAGAGTGGGTGTCCTAAGATTCTCAGACATGGATTGAGAGAAGAGCCAGGGCTAGGGAAAACATTAGAGTAAAACTACACTGATGACATAATTTGACATGTAAAAGTGATTAATTGATGGGGCTACAGTGTCTGGAAAACATGACACTTCAGATGTACCATGTTTTCTAGCCTACTACCTAAATCATATTTGTATCCATTATATCACCACACATTTTTGTTTCAACCTGTTTAGGCTTGTGCATTCACAGAAAATCTTGTTAACAGAGTACAGCATTGTAACAGAATACAAGAGGGAAGTTTACTCTCTTTACAGACATTTTACAGTGTTGTCTGGCAATAATTGTTCAAACAATCATATGAAATCCAGTGAAAAAGAATAAATATTAATAGTGAAAATTTATTTCATTTCATTCATTTTGTAAAAATAGAAATATGAAGGGTAAATAGTTTACCTTATCCAAAATATTAAAAACTAGATAACTCATTTTAGATACCACATAATGTTCTATTTTATTAAACCTATTATTTTCTACCTACTCTCAAACTATATGATTTTAAAAACCTAGGTTACTAGAAAATCCAATAATAAATGTTGTGCTAAGTGAAATAAGCAAGATGATTTTTTAAAGGAGCAAAAATAGTAAAAGATCAAAAGGAATGAAACAATAATTGTAGGTTCTTTAATTAGGCACCTTCACAAACAAATCCCCCCCCAGTTTCCAAGGAAGGAATAAAGTTGTGAAGTGCACAAGACAGGGTTTTATGCTCATCACTGTGATAAGCATAAAACAGGTATTAGAGACATCACAAGTATTAGAGACAGTTTTGCATTCTTCCAGCTTTGCTCAGTGGACATACTTTTCAAAAACCCATTCTCAATAAAAATAAAGCAACAGAAACATTTTAGACACTGGCTATATTAACTTCAGAGGCAATACCTATGTAATAAAGCATTAGAATAAAACATTTTGTATTCATACTCTTATGCTATTAGAATATGTTTATTGGGTAATTTTAGTGTTTCTTCACACATGTTTTTCAAAACATCAAACTTGTAGATGCAACACAACTATAGAGTCACCAACAAGCTTTCAAATATCCATTGTCAAAATCCAACTTCACTGCTACACTTGTAAACAACACATTTTATGTGAATATTAAACAAATGTAAGCTTAAAATAAGTTCATCTAATGTAATAGCTATTAGCTTTTTTAATTTGGAAATAATAAATTAGCATTGTATCTTAAAGATAAATCAAGACTTTCTTTTAGTCTTTCAGAACATTTGCTCTTACATATGTATAATTTTTTGTATTTGCTACTGAATGAACAGATATATAAAATGTTGCTAAACATATATTTTTGTCTGTCAAAACACATAATAAGAAAATTTGCAACTCTACATGTAAATGTTTTAAATGTGATGGTTCTATATTAAATTGTGCTCATGCAATTCAGGATATTCTTGTCCAGGTTTGGCTTTTTGGGGCCCTTTCTTCAAACAAATATAAATGGTGCTTCAAGACAAATATACAATGGGATTGAAATAAACCATCTAACTAATGGAACTTGTATAAATGCCAAATGGAAATGTTGCTTGTGTGTGTGTGTGTGTGTGTGTGTGTGTGTGTGTGTGTGTGTTTACTGCTTTAATTTAATCAGTTGTTATTGGCCTACTCGGATTTCTTGATTTTTTATGATTGAGTTTCAGAAGATTGTATATTTCTAGAAATTTGTCCACTTAACCCACTTTGTCCAGTTTGTTGGCATATAGTTGTTCACAGTATTTGCTTACAATCCTTTGTATTTCTATAGTGTCTATTATTATATCTCCTCTTTCATTTCTGATTTCATTTTTTTGGGTCCTCTCTCTTTGTTTCTTGATGATTCTGGCTAGGGGTTCATCAATCTTGTTTATTTTTTCAAAGGACTAGCTCTTGGTTTCATTTATTTTTGGTATTATTTTTTTTGTCTCTATGTAATTTATTTCCACTCTGATCCTTGTTATTTCCTTCCTTCTACTTCATCTGGGCTTTTCTTGCTGTTCTCTTTCTAATTCATTTAGCTGTAGGGTTAGATAGTTTATTAGTACTTTTTTCTTATTTCTTCAGGTGGGTCCGTAGTGCTATGCACTTTCCTCTTAGGACTATTTTCACTGTGTCCCATAGGTTTGGGGTGGTTGTATGTTCATTTTCTTTTTTTTTTCCCCAGGAAGTTTTTAATTACTTGCTTGATCTCATTGGTATCCCATTCATTGTTTTAATAACATGCTATTTAGCGTCCATGCATTTGAGTGTTTTTGAGGTGTTTTTTTTTTTTTTATTGTAGTTGATTTCTAACTTCATGCCATTGTGATCTGAGAAGATGTTTGGTATTATATCAATATTCTAGAATTTGTATAGACTTATTTTGTCCCCTAACATGTGGTCTATCTTTGAGAATGTTCTATATGCACTTGAGAAGAATATATATTATGTTTCTTTAGGGTGAAATGTTCTGTAAATATCAGATAGATCCATCTGACCTAGTATGCCATTTAAGGCCTGTTCCTTATTTTTTTGTCTGGAAGGATATCCATTGATTTTAGTGGGGTGTTAAATCCCCCTACTGTGACTGTATTGCTGTCAATCTCTTCCTTAATTTCCATCAAAAGATGTCTTATGTACTTAGGTGCTCCTATATTGGGTCTATACATGTGTACAAAAGTTATGTTTTCTTGTTGATTTACTCCCTTTAGTATTATGAAGTGACCTTCTTTGTCTCTTATTATGGCTTTTGTTTTGAAGTCTACTTTACTTGATATGAGCATTGCTACCCAGATTTTTTTCCTTTCCATTTGTATGGAATACATTTCCAATCCCTTCACTCTTAGTCTGTGTGTATCTTTTGTTCTCTTATAGACAGCATATATATGTGTCATGTTTTCTTATCCATTCAGTCACCCTAGGTCTTTTACCTGGAACATTTAATCCATTTACATTTAAGGTTATCCTAATATATAAAAATCCTGGGTCATAACGACCACTAACGACCGAGGCTCAGCCAACCAGAAGTCAGTCCTGCAGTCAGCGCTGACTGCTTCCACTGTACGTGCAGTGCCCCAGTACTGACTGTTGAGGGGGCTGCGAACCAGGCCCAAAGAGAGGCCTGAAGAGAGAAGCAGGGACTGATCCATTGTCTCTGTGGCAGCTTTGGAGCAGCAGTTGCCTCTCTCTTTCTCTCCCAGTCATGCCAGCAGTCTTGCCTCCATTTCTCTCCAGGCCTCCACCAGGGCTGCTGACCAGCCCCACCTTTCTGATCAGGCCCCGTTGATAGGCCCAGAGACGCTGACAGGCATAGGAACCGACCAATCAGAACCAAATGTGGGTGCTGTGAAGAACCAATGGCTGCCTAGGAGGCAGAGTTTCTGATGCTGACTGGCATAGAAACTGACCAATCAGAACCAAATCTGGGTGCTGTGGGGAGCCAATGGCTGCCTAGAAGGCAGGGCTTTTGACGCTGACTGGCATAGAACTGGCATAGAAACCAACCAATCAGAATCAAACCTGGGTGCTGTGGGGAGCCAATGGCTGCCTAGAAGGCAGAGCTTTTGATGCTGAATGGCATAGAAACTGATCAATCAGAATAAAATCTGGGTGCTGTGGGGAGCCAATGGCTGCCTAGGTGGTGGAGCTTTTGATGCTGACTGGTATTGAAACCAACCAATCAGAACTAAATTGGCCAGCAGAGGAGGGCAGCTGGGGGTGAGATCAGGCCTGTAGGGGAGGGCAGTTGAGGGCAAGATCAGGCCAGCAGGGTAGGGATGTTGGGGGCAACCAGGCTGACACGGGAGGGCAGTTAGGGGTGATCAGGCTGGCAGGGGAGGGCAGTTAGGGGCAATCAGGCAGGCAGGCAGGTGAGCAGTTAGGAGCCAGAGGTCCCAGATTGCGAGAGGGATATCCGACTGCTGGTGTAGGCCTGGTCCCTGTGGGCTAAGGGAACATCCCCCAATTGGAGAGGTTGCAGGCTGGGCTGAGGGAACGCATCCCCCCTCCCCCCCGTGCACGAATTTCATGCACCAGGCCTCTAGTTATTAATAAGTATTTATTTATTGCCACTTTTATTTTCTTTATGCCTATGATCCCCCCCCCCCTCTCTCCATTTCTTCTTCTTCTTAAAGCAGTCCCTTTAACATTTTTTACATTGCTGGTTTGGTGGTAATGTACTCCTTTAACTTTTTTTTTGGTCTGGAAAGCTTTTTATTTCTCCTTTAATTTTAAATGAAGGATACTTGCTGGATACTGTAGTCTTGGACTTAAGCCCTTGCTTTTCATTACTTTGAGTACTTCATGCCACTCCCTTCTAGCCTGAAGTTTTTCTATTGAGAAGTCAGCTGACATTCTAATGGGAACTCCATTGTAGGTAATTTTCTGTCTCTTTCTTGCTGCCATTGAGATTCTTTCTTTGTCTTTCACATTTGCCATTTTCATTATGATGTGTCTAGGTGTGGGCCTTTTTGGGTTCATCTTGATTGGGACTATATATGCCTCCTGAACTTGTGTGACATTTTCCTTCACCGGCTGGGGAAGTTACAAATTACTTCTTTAAAACAGGTTCTCTGTTCTTTGCTCACCCTCTACCATTTATGGTATTTCTATAATGCAGATGTTATTATATTTCATGTTGTCCCAGAGCTTCCTTAAGTTATCTTTCTGCTTTTTAATTATTTTTTTTCTATTTGCAGCTCTAATTGGGTATTTATTTCTACCTTTTCTTCCAAATAACTGATTTGATCCTCTATTTAATCCAATCTACTTTTAATACCTTCCAGTGTGTTCTTGATGTCAGATATATCATTCTTCATTTCTTCATGGCATCTATTTCCCTTTTCATACTGTTGTAATTTTCACTAAGTTCCTTAAGCATCTTTATAACCATTGCTTTGAATCCTGTCAGATAGGTTGCTTGCTTTCATTCCATTTAGTTATTTTTTCTGAAATTTCTTCTTTGCTCTCATTTGGGGGTTGCTTCTTTGTCTCTCCTTTTTAGCTGTCTCTTTGTATTTGCTTCTATGTATTACATAGAACTATTTTGCCTCCCAGT
Source organism: Eptesicus fuscus (assembly GCF_027574615.1). Classification (NCBI taxonomy): domain Eukaryota; kingdom Metazoa; phylum Chordata; class Mammalia; order Chiroptera; family Vespertilionidae; genus Eptesicus; species Eptesicus fuscus. The sequence goes on along the minus strand of NC_072481.1, from coordinate 96,766,186 downwards.
CTTTGTGGGATGGCCTAATGTAGAAAATGTGTGAGGGGTCCAATGGTGTAGTTTCTTTGTTCACCTGAGCTAGATGCTCTAGAAATGACCCTTGTGTGTGTTATTTGGGCTCTCCTATTGTAATTGTGACTTGATTGTTGATGTCCCGTTTGTGGGAGGGATTTCCCCTCTGACTTGCTGCCAGTGAAGTTCAACCACACTGTTGTCATGCCTGCTGGTATACAGGTGCTGACAGAACAGAATAAGACACAACAGGGCCAAACCAAAAACACCATGAAAATCAAGCTACTCAGTGCAGCAACAACAGGAAAGACTAAGAAGGAAAAAGAAGAGAAAGCAAAGGGGAGAAAGAAATAAAAAGAATATTAAAAGATATGTGACCTAAAACTTGGAGTGGATATAAAGAATAAAGGGAAAAAGAATAATACAAAAAAATGTCTATATGGAAGCAAGGAGGAAGCTAAAAGAACTAGTATAGAAGGAAAAAAGAAGAGGAAACTATACTAGTTTTGATTTTTAGTTGAAAAACTGTGGTTAACTATTTAAAAGAAGGGCTGCTTTATGTATTTTGAAGCCAAACTTCTGTGTTGATTAATTGTTTTTATCTAGAAGCAGTTAAAAACATAAACCAGGTGGGACTTAAGGGTTCACAATAGAACTGAGTAGAGGGTGTTAAAGACACAAATGATTAAAAGCAGCCCTGACGGTGCCCGATGACCCAGCTGACATGATCCACAGCACAGGATAGCTCCAGAATCAGACTTGGGGGCTTCTGGCTCTAATAGAATGCACCTCGGAGAACTATTGAAACTCTCTGGGTATATGTTTTATCAATGCAAGCTTCAGATTTAGATTATCTTTAAGGTCTCTCATATCTCTAAATTTTTAATGCCCTCTTAGTTGGAAACTGATTTAGATAACAGTAGCATAACTTGGTAGACAATAGATAAAAGTGGGGCTGTGGACTGAGACACATAGATCTTCCAATATATCTGCCTCTAGTGGAGGGTCTCCATAGTCATATGATCTTAGCCATGTCACTCAACCTCTGGATTCAGTTCTCCAAACAATAATTGGGTTTACCTGTTACTAGGATGAAATTATCTATACCAATAAAAGAGAAACATGTAAATTGACTGTCACTTCATGACACCCACAGCCATTCAGGAGTGAGTATGCAAATTAACCCATCAAAGATGGCAGTGGCCCCGCCCCCTGGCCACTCTTGGTCTTTGGACAGTGAGCCTCCTCAGGGCCTCCCTGCCATGCTCCACACCTGTCAACCTTCCTTTCAGCCTCCCTGTGGCCCAGTCCCTGGCCCTGCAAACCTCTGGTGCCTGAAGTCATAGCTCCCAGTGTCTGGCATCTCCCTCTACCCCATTCCTGCCCCACTGCTCTGGTAAACAAAACCCTAGCTTTGGAGCAGCCCCGCAAGCTTGGATATGCTTGGGAGCTTGCTCGGTGTACAGTTAGCACACCCACCCCGGAAGCTCTTGGCCAGCCAAGGGGCGATGGTGGTGGTGGTGGTGGTGGCAGCGGCAGGCAGCTCAGCTTTGTTTTGAATAGATAAAAGAGGTCACCTTTACACTAACCCAAATTATCAGATCTCCCTCCTCCCTATCTCGCCAAATCAAGAGGGGAGGGGCAATGGGCATGGAGGGAGGGCGGGCAGGCAGGAGGTGGAGGTCAGAGGAGGAAGAGGATGAGGAAGGTGTCCAGTTGCATTCCACTTTCACAATGGGAAAGTGAAACTCACTAGTGCCTCCAACATCTCCAGTCCTCCCCATCTGCCTCGCTCCCCCCATCTCTTCCCCTCTGAGCCTCCCGGGAGTGCCAGCGCTGCACAGAGGAACTCTCCAGAGAAGGAGGAAGAGGAGGAAGCAGTGCCAGAGCATGCAGGGCTTGCCACCTCCACCTCCGCTGCCACTGCACAGGCTGCCTGAGCAAGCCCCTTGCTTGTTGGCAGCCAGGAGAAGGAAGACCTATTCTTGCATGAATCTTCATGCATCAGGCTTCTAGTATGATACATAAAAGGCTAGATGGCACCAACACACTTAAGTGTAAACATATAGGACTATAAACACAGCTTTATAACTGGGAAATTTATGACAAAACATATCTAGCTATTTGGGGAAATCATTTTTACTTTAAATCTTGTCATATTGAACTAGTTTTAAGTGCGAATTCCAAATTAGGGATAAAGAAAAAGGAATCATGTTTTAAAGTATATTAAGCTATAGATCATATTTGCTCTATTTGACTTTACAAGGACCTAATTTAACAGAATTTTGGTGCTGCTCTGCATGCACCCAAATTGTGGGCCATGTATGAAGAAAAGCTTAACTGGGAGTGGCTAAGGTTATGGAAAAGTTTGCTCATTATTCATATCAGAGTTTTCAGGCAGTACCATCTACCAAGAGTGCTTTGTGCTGAGAGTAAGAAATAGAAAGCATATAGAAGCTTTGCAGGTTTCAAAAGTCAGTAAAATTTTCTTTAGTTGCCTTGTAGATTTCTGATCATTCCATTAAAAAATGTAACACTTAATTTTTTTGGTGCAATGGTAAATGGGATTTTTAAAAATCTCTTTCTGTAAGTTCACTATTGCTATATAAAAATACCATAGATTTCTTGGCATTAGTTTTGTATCCTGCTACATTGCCAAATTCATTTATTAAGTCTAATAATTTTTATAGAGTCTTTAAGGTTTTGTATGTACAGTATCATGCCACCTGTGAATAATGTTTTATTATGTTGAGATATGGTCACTCTATTCCCATTTTGCTGAGGGTATTTTATCAAGAAAGGGTGTTGAATTTTGTCCAAAGCTTTTTCTGCATCAGTTGATATGACTATGTGATTTTTATCTCTCAATTTGTTTATGTGATGTATCATGTTTATTGATTTACCATCGCTCCAAAAAAATTAAGATACCTAGGAATAAACTTAACTAAGGAGGTAAAAAACCTGTACTCAGAAAACTACAGGACACTGAAAAAGAAAAAAAAAAAAAGATAGAGGAAGACATAACCAGATGGAAGAACATACCATGTTCATGGATTGGTAGAATCAACATCATTAAAATGTCCATACTACCCAAAGCAAGCTATAGATTCAATGCACTCCCCATTAAAATACAAATTGCATATTTTACAAACCTAGAACAAACTCTCCAAAAATTAATTTGGAATAAAAAAAGAGACCCCAAATAGCTGTGGCAATCCTGAGAAAGAAGAACAAAGTAGGAGGGATCTCAATACCAGATATCAAGCTGTATTAAAAAGCCACTATCCTTAAAACTGCCTGGTACTGGAACAGGAACAGACATATAGACCAATGGAATAGAATAGAGAACCCAGAAACCGACCCAAACCACTATGCTCAATTAATATTTGACAAAGGAGGCATGAACATACAATGGAGTCAAGATAGTCTCTTCAATAAATGGTGTTGGGAAAATTGGATAGATACATGCAAAAATTGAAACTAGACTGCCAAGTTATACCATACACAAAAATAAACTCAAAATGCATAAAGAACTTAAACATAAAACTGGAAACCATAAAAATCTTAGAGGAATCCATAGGCAGCAAAATCTCAGACATATGCAGAAGAAGCAATATCTTCACCAATACACCTTCTAGGGCTATGAACACCGAAAAAAAAAAATAAACAAATGAGACTCCATCAAAATAAAAAGATTCTGTACAGCAAAAGAAACCATCAACAAAAAACAAGAAAGCCCACTGCATGGGAGAACATATTTGCCAATGTTATCACCAATAAGAGTTTAATCACCAGCATTGACAGGGAACTCATACAACTTAACAAAAGGAAGATAAACAACCCAATGAAAAAATGGTCAATGGACTTAGGAAGATACTTTTAGAAAGAGGACATAAGGAAGGCCAAGAGACATATGAAAACATGCTCAAAGTCACTAATCATCCAAGAGATGCAAATCAAAATGACAATGCAGTACCATCTCACACCTGTCAGAATGGCTATCATTTGTCCCAATAATCCCACTTCTAGTAATATATCCCAAGAAACTAGAATCACCAATGAGAAAGGATATATGCATCCCTATGTTCATAGCAACACAATTTACCATAGCTAAGATTTGGAAACAGCCTGAGTGCCCAACATCAGATGAGTGGATTAAAAACCCTGATACATCTACACAATGGAACACTATGCTGCTGTAAAAAATAAGAAATTTTTTGCCATTTCCAACAGCATGGATGGAACTGGAGAGCATTATGTTAAATGAAATAAGCCAGTCAGTGAAAGATAAATACCACATGATCTCACTTATTTGTGGAATATAATGAACAACATAAACTGATGAACAAAAACAGATCCAGAGACAGAGAAGCCTCAATCAGACCGTTAAACCTCAGAGGGAATGTAGGGGAGGATGGGAGTAAAGAGGAGAGATCAACCAAAGGACTTGTATGCATGCATATAAGCCTAAACAATGGACACAGACACCAGGGGAGTGAGGGCATGAGTGGGAGGGGGCAATGGGGGGATAAAGACACATATGTATACCTTAATAAATAAATAAAAAAAGTGTAATACTATTCGAAAATTTTTTACAAAGGTAGTGAAAAGTATAGGAGTTTGAAAAATCAAATTTTATTTGAAAACCACCCAAAGCTGGTCTTCAAAGCCCATAATTATATATGTTGCAATGAGAGTGGAGAAGAAGTGCTGACGAATGCAAATAAAAATTAAAATACAATTTAAAAACATGAAGGTCGAGAAAGCATTGTAAACCACATTACTCTATATAGGTTAAAATGTCCCAGGCATAGTTGGCCATGGGCATAAAGCACAAGCTGTGATTTAAGTGCAGAGAACAATCTGAGTTGTTCTCTATACTTAAATTGCAGTCCCAACCCCATTTGTTTGTGTTCACAGAGCTTGAATAGCATTAGTGGATGCGCATGATCTATTTTCTGTTAATCAACACTAAGTTGAAATTTAGCCCTCAGAAAAACTCTAACCTATATAGGTTTCCACTTTATAACAACATCCTTTTCATTTTATTTTAGTTTATGTAGTAAAACTTCTATTAAATAACACTAGGTTTAGTAAATATTTTCCATATTTCATTTTTCAGAGAGAACTATAATACTCCAGAAAGTCAGTTTGTGCAAGAGCTTTTAAAACAATAGAAATTTAATTTAAAAAATAACTAGAAACAGAATTGTGTTTACCTGTTACTAGGCTGAAATTAGATAATTTCCAATGTATAGAGAAGAATAAGAAATAAAAATAAAAAGAGAATAAGTAAAATTGAGAGATGAAAATGAACATATCTTTGAAAAATCCAATAAAGTTGATAAACGTCTAGCTTTAGCCTTCAAGGAAAGAAAAAGAGATAACAAGTGTTGGCAAGCATGTGGAGAAATTGAAACTCTTGTACACTGTTGATGAAAATCCAAAAAGGTGAAGCAGCTATTGAAAACAATATAGAGGTCCTCAAAAACTTAAAACTAGAACTACCATGATTCAGCAATCCCATTTCTGTATATGTATCCAGAAAAATTGAAATCAGGATCTCAAAAAATGTATCTTTATTTCCATGTTCATTGCAGCATTATTCATAACTAGAGGCCCGGTGCATGAAAATTCATGCACTGGAGGGGGGGGGGGTCCTTCAGCCTAGCTTGCCGCCTCTCACAGTCCAGGAGCCCTCAGGAGTGTGAGGTGACCTGGCAATCAGGGGAAGGTGACGCCCCATCACACCTCTGCTGCTGCCACTGCCGGCATTGCAAGCCTCAGCCGGCCCTGGTTACCTGAACCTCGGGCAGCCCTTGGTGGCTGGGCAGCCTCCATCCGAGGCTTGCCTGCACCTTGGGCTGTCCCTGGGAGGCTGGGGCCTGAGGGGACTGGGGGACTCCGGAGGCAGGTGCGTGGAGCTGAGGGGACTGGGAGCCACCATCTTGTGGCTGTGGACACCACCATCTTTGAGGGTGTAGCAGTCAATTAGCATATTCCCTCCTTATTGGCTGTGGGCACCGCCATCTTTGAGGGTGGTCAATTACCATATTCCCTCCTTATTGGCTCTGGGTACCGCTATATTTGAGGGCAGGGCAGTCAATTAGCATATTCCCTCCTTATTGGCTGTCAACACCACCATCTTTGTGATGGCATGAGGGTCAATTAGCATATTCCCTCTTTATTAGATAGAATAGCCAAGATATGGAAACAACCCAAGTATCTTTCAACAGATGAATGCATAAAATGTGACATATACATGCAATGGAACATTATTTCTCTTTTAAAAAATAAGAAACTGCTACCATTTGCAACAACATGGATGAAGTTGGAGGACATTATGCTAAGTGAAATAAATCAGTTGTAGGAAGACAAATGCTTCATGATTTCACTTACATGAAGTTTCTAAATTAGTCAAGCTCATAGATGGTTGCCAGAGATGTGGGCTGGGGAACATGGGGAGTAATTTTTCAAAGGATGCAATGTTTTGCTTATATCAGGTGACTGAGTTCTAGAGATCTCCTGTACAACATAGTGTGGAGTGTGCATTTCATAGTTGCTTGAAGTATAGATCTCATAAGTGTTTCTACCACAAGTAAAGTACACAAGGAAACCTTGAAAAAACATAGTATAAAATAAATACATGTTTTTATGGCTTCATACATATTTGATTCAGTTTTATATTATCTATCCCTATTATGTTAAATAATTCTGAGATCAATTTAAATTTAACTTCAGTTGACTCTGCCTTCAAATTTAACAAAACTTATACTTTTAAACAATGAAGTCTGAAGTAAAATCAAGTTATTAACATTCATGCTGAACACCTAGTAGGGATTCTACTTTCTTACATTCGACTCCCAAAGGGAAGAGTTAGAAGATGTTACCCTTTTTTCCAGGTTTTGCTCCTGTTTGATCATAGGTGAGCTAATTGACCATTCTTGGTCGCAAGTCACTTTCTGTTAAGGATTATCTTTAGGTCACCTCTCTGACTTGGAATTTAACAACTACATGAGTCTACATCTCCCCACCATATCAGTCGAGACATCCTTCATTACTCATGCAAAAACTATTCAAATTATTGCATTCCAATACCTCAAATGTAGAATTGGCTGTAAACTGAAGCATTGTGGGAATGGCATTAGAACTTGTGGTGATGTATCTGTTCTGTTTTGCGACTGTGACAGTGGTTTTGCAAATCTACACATCTGACACAATTCTGTAGAGTGATGGGAAACAAACTTATCTCAGTGCTCCTGTGAGAGCCCACCCACATTTTCTGAGACTCAATATCATGAAAATTAACTCTGTAGCCATTTTTTAGTTAATTGATCTGATCCAAAAGTATAATAAAAGTTATTTTATACCAAGTGACTACAGCCCAGCATGGGGCTCTAGTCACCCAAGGGTGTCAGGAAGACTGTAATGTTTTCTTACCACATATTTATATTTCAGGAGCAATAACACTTAGAACTTGGAGGAGTCTCCAGGTTACAAAAATGAAAATACACAGGACTATCTGAATTTTGACATATTTTATTTAAATACCTAAAGGGTGGGAATTAAATCCATACCCGTTATCTTTTCAAGGATACTCAGGATATAAGGAGTCAGCTGCCTCCTTCACCTGGGGAAAGTCCTGTGCCCAGGAACGTTGTATGCCTTAACTACCTCCATACCTCTCTGTGAGTCAATCCCCCTTCATGACCACCCCGCTGCTTATTACAATAATTGTGTCTACTGACTTCTGATAGTTAAGCATCAACTCTTGAGTGCTATCTTCTTTCATTCTATCTCTTATCAATGAGCCCTACTACCACTGCCTTGGCCTACAGAGGAAAGTGCCACTGAATTTCAAGCACTATTTAGTATACTCACCCCTGTAAGGCCACTTCCCAGAATGATTTAACCCTTTCCTTGGTTGTCTCACATGGCAGTTCTAGTATTTCAACTTCATTGAGTTGAAATGAAGTTGAAATACTAGAACTTTTTTTTCTTTCTAGAAGCCATCCTAGTAGTGAGTTCTTACCATTTCCAGGGGACCTTGTCAGGCTGTTAAATCCTGTATCTCAGGTGAGTACTTCATTAGAAAGTTTGTACTCTGGAAAAGACACTAATGATCAAGTATACAAGATACCGGCCAGCCCTGGTCATTGGCCACTCAAGTGAAGCATGGTGAGTGCATGAATGAAGCTTTCATACTGGCAGAGATAGAGGCTTTAGATGAAACTGACAACACAACTCTTCCTTACTAAGACCAATATAGATACTATTGCCCCAAATGTTCAGTCTGCTGGTAACAGAGACCAACATTGAGTCCTGATATGGCATCATTCCTGGAGAAAACCAACAGGCCACATGGTGGCAAGTTTTTCATAGGGCTTCTTTCACTGTGGAGAGTAAGCAGTTAGTTCTGACAAGAACAGACTATACATATATTCTGGGTATGTGTTGACTCTCTTGATAGCACTACTATCTAAGGCAGCGGTTCTCAACCTGTGGGTCACGAACCCTTTGGGGGTCGAATGACCCTTTCACAGGGGTCACCTAAGACATCCTGCATATCAGATATTTACATTATGTTCCATAACAGTAGCAAAATTACAGTTATGAAGTAGCAATGAAAATAATTTTATGGTTTGGGGTCACCACAACATGAGGAGCTGTATTAAAGGGTCGCAGCATTAGGAAGGTTGAGAACCACTGATCTAAGGGTTTATAGAGTGCTGCTTCATCAACATTGGGTCCCTCATAACCTCACATCAAACCACAAGAATGACTTTATAGCCAAGAATGCAAGGGAGTAAGCCTGTGACGATGTGATACTTTGGTCATATTTTACATGTGACCCAGAATCTGCCTGTGCTCAGAGCATGGAGACAGCCTGCTTAACGTTCAGCTGAGACATTGCTTCAGAGGAAACGATTCAACTTGACATTCAAGTGATTACTGTGGCACCTTTTGATACTGCCTTGCTTATTTGGGAAGATAAATAGACAAGAGCAACAAATCAGCCTGAAAAGACGCATGGCAGCCCACTCTCAGTGCCCTTAGGGATGAAGTCAGCTACTAAAATCAAGACGTGCTAGCACAGGGTGAAGGAAATTAGATCGGTTAGCAGAGAAGGGAGACAATGAGAAATCGTTGTGACTTTGAAACCAGATGCAGTAGTGGCAGCTGTAGTTGGTACCATTTGCTTTCCTCTTCAAAGTTTCCCCCAGAAAAAGGGATCCACTGTAATCCTGCAAGAGTTGCTAAAAACTTCTGGACCACTAGGTTCTGCTTGCCTACTCCCTCCCAGCAGGTGATCCTTCAGTGCACATTTGAATGCACTGGTGAAGGAGGCCCCCAATTCCTGAGTCAGCCTACTTAAACATTACAAAGTTTCTACAACTTGACACATTTATTTTATTAAGCAAAATCTGTATTTTCCTTAAGCTTGAAACAAAAAACTTTATATAATAAGTGCAAAATTGTCCTTCCATGCCCCAATTTTGATTGAAAAATATGACAGAGGAGCACCACTTCTTGCCACTCAAACAGCTATGGATAACATCCCTATGAGTAGTAGCAAATACTCTGATAGTGCATTCCTGTCATCTTTCATCTTCTTCTTTTTTTAATGTAGCTAAGGTAGTAGAGAGTTGGCTAACTGATAGCATAACAGTTCAGAATTAAATGTTTGTCATTCTGTATTTAGGTTGAGTATTCTAGTTACTGAATAATGTTCCAGTCAGGATAAATATAAATTCAAATATAAGAAGTAACAAAGAAAAAATTATAGCACCTCACACATAGTCAAATTTTATCAAAATACGTCTGTAATTCCCACAGTACCTGGCCCTAACCTGTATCCCTTCTGATTTATCTCCAAAGGTTTCTGTCCAGAGTCTATCTGTGACCCTCTTTTGACCTTCCCTATATAAAGAGGGATCAATCATTTCTGTCTTTCTCAGTCCTGTGTCTTCCTTCTGTTTCTGGGTCAGTAGAATAAAGGTGGCAAATCTACAAAAGCCCCTTTTTGAGAATTAGAGGAAGGGAAATGCTATACACACTTCCATTTTTATAAAAATGTATGTTCTTGATATTTAAGCATATCAACTCTAACAGCATAACTTTATCATGGCTTTTAAGGCCATATTTAGGTATGTCTACACAATCTAAACTAAAATAAACTAAAACAAGAGCAAAAACAGAGAACATTTTTAATTTTGCAGCAAAAAGCATTGCTTATCCAAGACGACTGTCATCATGTGAGTAGGTATGAGAGACCATATTCTGTGTACAGTCTCTCACTCTCCACTGGAGGAAAAGCCTTCATGAGAATGTGAACACCATTATTTATGTGGAGTCTGCTTATTTTGTCTGTCCTCTTGTCTGTAGAAAATGCTGTTGGTTTCAAACACATCTTATAAAAGACTTCAAATAATTCAGGGGTAATGTCCTGATTTATGATCTTATAAATATGCCAGAATTGAATTGAGTAGAGAGATGGAAGTAAAGCATGAGATTCCTTGCCTTTGCCCATTGTAGTTCCCTTATGAGAGGTATTTTAGCTCATTTTGGATACAGAAGACACAACACTGTATACACTGTCCATTCTGGTTCTTCATCATAGAGAAACAGATGGGAAAGGAAGCCAATCCCTATACCCTAAAACCACTATTTTGTCTATATTAATACAGTGATTATACAAAGAAAACTTAGAGATGCTTAGAGACTCAGAGACCTCAGATATCTTTCTCCAGTGGGATGTTAGTAAGTCCATGGATCAGAACTATCATTCCAGATATTACTGAGTACACACTTACCATGACTGTTTAGCCAAGGAAAAAAGGCTTGGAGGCTTTAAGAGTATTTTTGGATTGGAAACAGAATTGTGTATTCAATTTTATGAGCCTGGGCAACAATTTGGGGGGGGGGCATACTAAAAGATCAAGTAATAGTAATACTTCTAACTGTATTTATTGTGAAACAGAGCATTCGTATTTGGTAAGTTGCACTAGAAAAAAAATTTGGTGATTTAATATCACTGAGATGGCAGAGTAGAAGATCCCAGGTTCCATCCCCGGGAGCTATTCCTTTTCAAAAACATCCTTGTGTGAGCTCAGGAGTCCATTTAAGTAACTTCAGTAACACAGTGGAAATGCCTGAGAAAAACTGAACAAAAAGGGAATGAGCCCTGGCCAGTGTTTCTCAGTGATTAGAACATCGGTCAGTGAATTGAAGGGTCACAGGTTTGATTCTAGTCAAGGGCACGTACATGGGTTGCAGGCTGGATCCCCAGCCCCGGTTAGGGCATGTATGGGAGGCAACCTCTCGATGTGTCTCTCTCACGTAGATGTCTCTCTTTCTCTCTCCCTTTTCTCCCCCTCCCTCCCTTTCACTCTATCTAAAAAATAAAAAAAAAAAGGAATAAATATTTCCAGTGAGGATTAACAAAAAAGGATGGAAAAACAGCTTCATGGCATCAACCCATCTCCCAGGCCAGCACCGCTGAGTGCTATGTGGGAACTCCACAGCTAGTAAAAGTTCCTGCCCTGACCGGTTTGGCTCAGTGGATAGAGCATAGGCCTGCGAACTGAAGGGTCCCAGATTTGATTCCGGTCAAGGGCATGTACCTTGGTTGCGGGCACATCCCCAGTAGGGGCGTGTGCAGGAGGCAGCTGATCGATGTTTCTCTCTCATCGATGTTTCTAACTCTCTATCCCTCTCCCTTCCTCTCAGTAAAAAATCAATACTTTTTTTTTTTTTAAAGAAGCTCTCTCTCTCTCTCTTAAAAAAAAAAAAAAGTTCTCCTCAATGGGAAAGGAAGAGCAGGGTAAGCAACCCGCTTCCCCAGCCTATTATGGCATCACATGAAGGACTCTCTGAATTCAGCCCACCCAGAGACTGCTAAACTCAAAACAAATAGAGGCAGCTAGGAGCAAGGAGTGACCGAGGTGCCCAGGAACCTGCTTTGCAGAGAACCCTAGCAGAGTTCACCTCTGGAGAAACCAGCCCAGCAGCCATAGACCCCTGAAGATTTTACTGGGTTTTCACTCCACAGGTTTATGCATTCACAGATGCCAGGCACTGAGTCCCTCTCCACTCCCTCCCACTTCCACCATGCCGGAGCCCAGGAACTGCACCAACAGCCAGTACAGACCACTGCCACTGTGTAAGTACCAAACACCAGCCTAGACCCCATATCTGCACCCACGCTGAGGATTAGCCTCTCCAGCTGTGCGCTTGCACACCACAGTCTGATTTCCATCACATACTGCCATGTATGTGCCTTCAGTGAGATCCTGCAGATACAGAAGTGCATCCCAAAAGCCAAGGCCTCCACAGATGCTTGTGGGCCATATTGGACCCTGTCTCCAACTATCAGCCTGTAACACTGGGCTCATCTGTAGTTAGTCCTCACAGCTGCCAGTGAGCCTCACTCAAAGCCTAGTTTCTGTCACTAGCTGCACCACTGCTCTCTCTGCAGCAAGTTCCTTCAGCTCTGTAACTTCATGGGCCTGCCCCAACTCCCTTCACTGCCCTCCATTGCTCTGCATGCACTCAAGGGGAGACTCTGCAGCCAGAAAAGTACATACTGACAGACAGGGCACCCACAGCAGCCAGTTGGCCCAGATCCTTGATGATGGCCCTAAGTGTGTGTTTGCAACCAGCCCCTGCTTCTGCATAAGTACATACAGCTGGCTCCTTCAGCCAAGTATGCGCATATCACCAGCTCCTGGTGCCAGTTCTGCCTGCCATGGTTTCTAGGCACAGAACTAGAGGTGTCACTGAGAATCTCTATAGACTTTTCAGCCACTGCAGACTCCACAGTACTAGCAAAGGACCATGTACCAGTAGTTGTTGAGACAGTGGACCCAGAAGCCTGAGCCAATGAAACATCAGACTCCCAAGTCTGGAGCTGTCAAATGTCCCTGAGCTTGGTGACCTGCACCACTAAGCCCATTATTATAGCACTAGAGGCCCAGTGTGGGAATTTGTACACGGGTGGGGTCTGGCTGGCCTGGCCCCAATTGGGGTGGATCAGGGCTGGGCCAGCTGGGAGGAGGGGCTGTGGGTGATTGGCCGGTGGGGCCCATCCCTGATTGTGGTGGAGGGGGGCGATTGGGGGCCAGGGCCTGGGGTAAGGGCCATAGGTGGTTGGCTGGCCAGCCCTGCTCCTGATGGGAGTGGGAGGGGGTCAATTGGGTGTGGAGCTGGCTGATGGGAGGGGCTGTGGGCTGATTGGGGTGGTGTGGGCTCATCGAGGATGGGGCTGGCTGGGGGTAGGGGCCACAGGCAGTTAGCTGGTTGGCCCTGCCCTTGATCGGGATAGGAGGGCTGATCTGGGTTGGGGCTGAGAAGGAGGGGTGCTACAGGAGTTTGGCTGACCAGCCCTGTCCCCTATTGGGGTAGACACGTGATCAGGGATGGTGCCAGCCAGGGAGAGGGGTCATGGGAGGTTGTCTACTGGCTCCAACCCCAAATTGGGCCAGTTCACTAGCTGCAGTGGGCGTCATAGTGACCAGTCATTCCGGTTGTTACGGTAATCCGGTTGCTGGCTTTTTATATATACATAGATATTCCAGCATTCTTCTTCTGGAAAAAGTTAAAGCTTCTTCAAATGTGTAGACACCTACACAAGGCTATGGACAATGTGAACAATTATCCAAATTGTAAACACAATAAATATCCAATAACTGATCCCCAGAGAAATGGAGATACATGGATTGCCACACAGAGAATTCAAAATAATTCTGATGCTCTGAAAGCTACAAGAGAACACAATTAATCAACTTAACAAAAATGAGGAAAACAATACAAAAACAAATGAGAAGTTCAACAAACAGAAAATATGAAAAAGAATTAAACAGAATTTTAAACCTGAAGAATACAATGACTACACTGATGAATGCAATAGAGAGCTTAACAGCCAAGCAGAAGAAAGAATCAGTGAGCTTTTAGATAGATCATTTGAAGTTACTCAGAGGAGCAAAAGAAAAGAATAATAAAAAGAAATATGAAAGCTTATGGGACTTATAAGAATATCAACAACTAAGAGAAATAATAAAAGCAATGTATACATCATAGGAGTCCCAAGAGGAAGAGATGGAGAAAGGAACAGAAAGCTTGTTTAAAGAATAATGGCTGAGAACTTCCCAAACTTAGAAATCTGTACATCCAAGTTTATTAAGCAAATAGATCACCCCATGATTACAACTGAAAATGATCTTCTCCAATTCACATTATAATACAACTGTCTAAAATCAAATACAAAAAGATTTTTTAAAGCAGCAAGAAACAATTAATTATTTCATACAAAGGAACCCTCATAATGTTGTAAGCAAATTTCTCAATAGAAACTTTTCAGGCAAAAAGAGAGTGGAGTGGGGTATACAATGTGCTGAAAGAATGACCAACAAAGAACATTTTATGCAGCAAAATTGTCCTACAGAAATTAAGGCAAGATAAAACTTTCCCAAACAAACAAAAGCTGAGGGAATTCCTAACCATTAGACTGCCTTGCAAGAAATGATGAAATAGTTCTTCAATCTTCTTTGAAAACAAAGGATGCTAATCCTATATAATAAAAGCCTAATATGCAAATTGACCTAGTGGCAGAACAACCAGCGGAACGACTGGTTGCTATGACACACACTGACTACTAGGGGATAGACGCTCAATGCAGGAGCTGCCCCCAGCCTGCAGTCCCCAAGCCAGCCAAGGCAGGTGCCAGTGGTGAACCCCCAATTGCCCTGCTGGTCGCCCTGCAGAGGGAGGTGACCAGCGGTGGTGGTGGGGGGGCATGGCCATCAAGTGAGTGGCACCAGGCTGGCCAAGGCAGGTGCCAGTGGGGGCCCCCCAATTTCCCCACCAGTTGCCCCACAGATCAGCTCTGATCACCAGCCAGGCCTAAGGACCCTACCTGTGCACAAATTTCATGTACTGGGCCTCTAGTTAGTAACATAAAAACATATGAAAATATACAACTCTCTGGTAAAGCTAAGTATTTAGTCAAGTTTAGAGTACCTTAATACTGTAATATGATGATGAGTTAGACACTTAACACTAATATAAAGGTTAAAGGACAAGAGTATTAAAAATAGCTATGCAATAATTGCTGGGGAAGGAGATGTAAAAGGGATGAATTTTTAATGCAACAAAGTTACACTGTTACCTGCTTAAAATAGACTGTTTTTTAATAAGATGTATCATGTAAGCCTCAGGCTAATCACAAAACAAAAACCTATAGCAAATATGCATAAGATAAAGAGAAGTTAAAGTATATGGATAAAGAAAATCATCAGTAAGACAGTAAGAAAGAAAGGAAGACAAAAACTACAAAACAGCAGAAAAAATTAACAATGTGGCAAAAGTAAGTCTTTACCTATCAATAATTCCATCAAATGTACTTGAATTAATTATCTAATCAGGAGACATAGTATGGCTAACTATATGAAAAACAAGACCCAACTATATGCTGCCCTCAAAAGTCCCACTTCAACTTCAAGGACACACATAATCTTGAAAAAAGGAGGATTTAGAAAGAGATTCCATTCAAATGGAAACCAAAAAGAGAACTGGGGTAGTTATCTATACTAATAAAAGCCTAGGTGGCCCCTGCACCCTTGTGTCATCACAAGATGGCTGCCCCCACATCGTCACAAGATGGCCATCACAAGAAGGCCATCCCCATGTTGTCACAAGATGGCCACCCCCACGTCATCACAAGATGGCCGCTCCCACATTGTCACAAGATAGCCGGCAGGGGAGTGCAGTTGTGGGTGATCAGGCCAGTAGGGGAGGGCAGTTGGGGGTGAATAAGCCAGCAGGGGAGGGCTGTTGGGGGAGATTGGGCTGTCAGGGGAGGGCAGTTGGGGGCAACCAGGCCGGCAGGGGAGGGCAGTTGGGGGTGATCAGGCGGCAGGGGAGCAGTTAGACATAAATCAGGTGGCAGGGGAGCAGTTAGGGGGTGATCAGGCTGGCAGACAGAAGCGGTTAGGGGCAATCATGCAGCAGGCAGGTGAGTGGTTAGGAGTCAGCAGTTCCGGTCTGTGAGAGGGATGTCCGACTGCCGGTTTAGGCCTGATCCTGGCAGTTGGACATCCCCTGAGGGGTCCCAGATTGGAGAGGGTGCAGGCTGGGCTGAGGGACAACCTCCAGTGCATAAATTTCATGCATTGGGCCTCTAGTATAAAAAATAATAGAGTTCAAATAAAAAACTGTAAAAAGATACATTGAAGGGGTTCAAGATGGAGAATAAGAAGATCTTGAACTCACTTCCTCTGACAGACACAAACAAATCTACAACTACATATGATATCACTCCCTCTGAAGAGACCTGAAAATTGAATGAAGAGACCTTCCACAACAAAAGATAAAAAATTGGAAAGGAGAGGCAGAAACAAACAGAGTTTCACCAGGAAAAAGTCACACCTAGCTGTAGAAATATACAATCATGAGGAGTTTCAAAGGTCCTTTTTCCTAAGGATTGAGGGAGTTGACTCCACATCAAGCACCCAACCCTAAGGCTCTACACAGGAGATACAAACCCCCAGAATACCTGGTTTTGTAAAGCAATGAAGATTGCTTCTAGGAAAATGGTAGAACTATTGGGAAATGGGGGAAAAAAAAAAAAAAACAACTCTCTTAAAGAGCTCACCCTCTTACCCCAGAAACCAGTACAAAAACACCAGTGTGAAAAGTGCACAGACCATAGGTTAAGAGGATACTCTTGGAGTGTCTGCTGAAGAGGCAGGATACATTTGTGATATCTCACTCTATCTAATGCCAGCACCGGCAAGTTTAATTTTGGAATTCTCCCTCTAACCTGCTAGTGTCAGTGGACATGGCCCACCAAGAGCCTCACCCACCTTTGTATCATGGATACACCTCCTATTCAGGCTGGACATTAGCTTTGGCTACTAACACACCATAGCAGTCACACATAAACCCCACAGCACGGATGAGAGCCAGTCCTGACTACTAACACACCACAGTAGTCCCAGTACCATGTCACAATCTGGCCAGGCAAGAGCCTTGCCCATTCTTATGCCACAGCTGTGGTCCAGACACAATCAACCCACATGGGGGACATCTGTAGAGTACCAGATGCTTGTGGCCCATAGAACATGTCCTACATAAGGCCACTTCTTCAAGTCTGTGAGAAGTACCTTATTAACCTAATACATTAAAACAAATACAGAGAATTAGGCAAAATGAGGAGACAAAGGAGTATGTTCCAAATGAAAAAATAAAATGACACCTCAGAAAAAAAAGACACATCAGAGATAAGTAATTTACTTGATAATGAGCTCAAAGTAAACATCATAATGATGCTCACCAAACTCAAGAGAAGAATGGATGAACATAGTGAGAATTTCAACAAAAAGAAATAAATACACAAAAATCTCACTGGAGAAGGTAAAAAATGTAATAAAGGAGGTGGATCAATAACTTACAAAACAAGTTTAAAGGTTAATTTGTCATCAAATATATAATATTGGAGAGGGAAAAAAGGTAAAGCTTTGAAATGTGTCCAATTTTAGTTGCTATCAATTTACAACAGACTGTTAATTACATATGATGTTATATGGAAGCCTCATGGTAATCACAAAGAAAAAACTTACAGTAAATACAAAAAAGGAAATAAGAAAGGAATCTAAATATAGTACTAAAGGAAGCCATCAATCCAAAAGGGAAGAGAGAAAGAGAAGAAAAGGATAGAAGTACAACAAAACAGCCAAAACAATTAACAAAATCACAATAAGTATATAATTATCACTAATTATTTTAAATGTAAATGAACTAACTTCACCAATCAAAAGACTTAGAGCAGCTGAATACATTTTATATTTATTTTAAAATTAGAGTTGATATACAATATTATATTCATTTCAGATGTACAACAAAGTGTTTAGACATTTATATAGTAACCAACTGATACCTTATAGAGTAATTACAATGTATTATTGACTATATTGCTTTATGCTGTACTTTACATCCCTATGACTTCTTATAGCTATCAATTTGTATCTCTTAATTTCTTTCACCTCTTTTAATACACTTTTTATAAATACCCATCAATCTATTTTTTTATAAGAGATTCACTTCACAAATAAGAACATACATCAACTGTAAGGGAAGTATAAAAAAATAGAAGATATCAAGAGAGAGATCAACAACAATAAAATCATAGTAGGGGACTTTAATACCCCATTGACATCACTGGATAAATCCTCTAGACAAAAAACCAGCAAAGAAACAGCAATCCTAAATGACTCACTAGATCAGATGGACTTAATTGACATATCCAGAATATTACACTCCAGAGCCATGGAATATACACTCTTCTCAAGTGCACATGGGACATTTTCAAAGATAGACCATATACTGGGTCACAGTCAAAGTCTTCCCAAATTCAAGAAGATTGAAATCATATCAAGCATCTTCTTGGACCACAATGACATAGAAATAAGCTACAATAAAAATAATTCAAACACTTGGAAGCTGAATAGCATGCTATTAAACAATGATTGGGTTACCAAAGAGATCAAAGAAGAAATTAAAAACATCTGGGAAACTAATGACAATAAAAATACAACAATCCAAAATCTACGGGACACAATGAAAGCAGACCTGAGAGGGAAGTTTATAGCTCTACAGGCCTACCTCAAAAAACAAAAACAAAAAAACAAGAAAAAATTGTAGGAAATCATTTAACTCTACAACTTAAAGAATTAGGAAGAGAGCAACAAGAGAAGCCCAGAGTGAGCAGAAATAAGGAGATAATAAAGATCAGAGCAGAAATAAATGAAATAGAGACAAAAACAAACAAAAAACAACAACAACAAAATAACACAATACAAAAGATCAATGAAACCAAGAGCTGGTTCTTTGAAAGGCTAAACAAGATTGATGAACCTCTAGCCAGGCTCGCCAAGAAGCAAAGAGAGAGGACCCAAATAAAATCAGAAATGAAAGAGGTGAAATAACAACAGATCCCACAGAAATACAACTGATTGTTAAAAAATACTATGAACAACTCTATTCTAACAAACTAGACAACAGGGAGGAAATGGACATATTCCTAGAAAAATAAAACCTTCCAAAACTCAATCAGGAAGAATCTAAAGGGCTCAATAGGCCAATAACTATGGACGAAATTGAAGCAGTCATCAAAAAGCTCTCAGCAAACAAAAGCCCAGGGCCAGATGGCTTCACAGGGGAGTTTTACCAAACATTTAAGGAAGAAATAAAACCTATCCTCCTCAGACTATTCTAAAAAATTCAAGAGGAAGGAGCACTTCCAAGATCATTCTATGAAGCCAGCATTACCCTAATACCAAAACCAGATAAAGATAACACAATGAAAGATAATTATAGGCCAACATTCCTCATGAACATAGATACCAAAATCCTCAACAAAATTCTAGCAAATCGGATCCAGCAGTACATCAGAAAGATCATACATCATGACCAAGTAGGATTTATCCTGGAGATGCAAGGATGGTACAATATCCGCAAAGGAATAAACATGATACACCACATAAACAAATTGAGAGATAAAAATCACATAGTCATATCAATTGATGCAGAAAAAGCATTTGACAAAATCCAACACCCTTTCTTGATAAAAACTCTCAGCAATGTGGGAATAGAAGGATCATACCTCAACATAATAAAAACCATATATGACAAACCCACAGCCAACATCATACTCAATGGGCAAAAACTAAAACCATTTCCCCTTAGAACAGGAACAAGACAGGAATGCCCACTCTCACCACTCCTGTTCGACATAGTACTTGAGGTACTAGCCATTGCTATTAGACAAGAAGAATAAATAAAAGGCATCCACATTGGAAAAGAAGAAGTAAAACTGTCCTTATTTGCAGATGACATGATACTGTACATAGAAAACCCTAAAGACTCTATCAAAAAATTATTAGACTTAATAAATGAATTCAGCAATGTAGCAGGATCTAAATTAATGCCAAGAAATCTATGGCATTTTTATACACCAGTAGTAAGCTTACAGAAATAGAGATTAAGAAAACAATTCCATTTACCATTGCATACACAAAAAATTTAGATACCTAGGAATAAACTTAACTAAGGAGGTAAAAATTCTGTACTCAGAAAACTACAGGACACTGAAAAAAGAGATAGAGAAAGACATAACCAGATGGAAGAACATACCATGTTCATGGATTTGTAGAATCAACATCATTAAAATGTCTACCCAAAGTAATCTATAGATTCAATGCACTCCCCATTAAAATACTAATGGCATATTTCACAGACCTAGAATGAACTCTCCAAAAATTCATCTGGAATAAAAAAAGACCCCAAATAGCTGCAGCAATCCTGAGAAAGAAGAACAAAATAGGAGAGATCTCAATACCATATATCAAGCTGTATTACAAAGCCACTGTCCTCAAAACTGCCTGATACTGGCACAGGAACAGACATATAAACCAATGGAATAGAATAGAGAACCCAGAAATCGACTCAAACCACTATGCTCAATTAATATTTGACAAAGGAGGCAAGAGCATATAATAGAGTCAAGACAGCCTCTTCAATAAATGGTGTTGGGAACATTGGACAGATACATGCAAAAAAAAAATGAAACTAGACCACCAACTTACACCATACACAAAAATAAACTCAAAATGGAAAAGGACTTAAATGTAAGGCTGGAAACCATAAAAATCTCAGAGGAATCGACAGGCAGCAAAATCTCAAACATATGCCAAAGAAGCAATACCTTCACAGATACAGCTCCTAGGGGTAATGGAAACTGTAGAGAAAAACAAATGTGACTCCATCAAAATAAAAATATTCTGTACAGCAAAAGAAACCATCAACAAAACAACAAGAAAGCCCACTGCATGGGAGAACATATTTGCCAATGTTATCTCCTATAGGGTTTAATGTCCTACATTTACAGGGAACCCATGCAACTTAACAAAAGGAAGATTAAACAACCCAACCAAAAAATGGGCAATGGACCTAAATAGATACTTTTCGAAAGAGGACAGAAGGAAGGGAAGGCCAAGAGACATATGAAAACGTCCTCGAAGTCACTAATCATCTGAGAGATGCAAATCAAAACAACAATGAGGAACCATCTCACACCTGTCAGAATGGCTATCATCAACAAATCAACAAATGACAAGTGCTGGTGAGAATGGGGAGAAAAAGGAACCCTTATGCACTGCTGGTGGGAATGCAGACTGGTTCAGCCTCTGTGGAGAACAGTATGAAGTTTCCTCAAAAAACTAAAAATGGAACTCCATTTGACCCAGTGATCCCACTTCTAGGAATATATCCCAAGAAACTAGAAACACCAATCAGAAAGGATATATGCACCCCATATGTTCATAGCAGCACAATTTACAATAGCTAAGATTTGGAAACAGCCTAAGTGCCCATCAGCAGATGAGTGGATTAAAAATCCATGGTACATCTACACAATGGAATACTATGCTACTATAAAAAGGAAGGAACTCCTATCATTTGCATCAGCATGGATGGACCTGGAGAACATTATGCTAAGCAAAATAAGTCAGTCAGAGAAAGATAAACATCACATGATCTCACTCATTTGTGGAATATAATGAACAACATAAACTGATGAACAAAAACAGATCCAGAGACAGAAAAGTATCGATCAGATGCTCAAACCTCAGAGGGAAGTTAGGGGAGGATGGGGGTATGGGGAAGAGATCAAACAAAGCACTTTTATGTATGCATATAAGCATAACCAATGGACACAGACATTAGGGGGGGTAAGGGCATGGGCAGGGGGGTGGGGGGCAATGGGAGATAAAGACACATATGTAATACCTTAATCAATAAAGAAAAAAAGTGAAAAGAAAAGTATAAAATATATTCCATGCAAGTAGAAATGTAAAGAAAGCTGGAGTAGCTATATTTATATCAAACAAAATAGACTTTAAAAATTGTATTTAAACTCAAAGATGATAATTTCATAATGATAAAAAAAATAAAGAGTATGCAAGAGTTTCTATTCCTTGCATTTTTCTCTGTGCCTGGCTTGTAAATACTTATCTTATACTAAAAATAACACACACACACATATATATATGCATCCAACAGAAGAACATCAAAATATATAAAGCAAATATTCATACATGTAAGGAAATAAAATTAAGTTAGTGAAGTAATAGTATGAAACTGTAATATCTTATTTACATCAATGAGTAGATTATCCAGAGAGAAAATCAATAAGAAAATATGTACCTTAAATGACACATTAGGCCAGGTGAATTTAGTAGACATATTGAAAACACTTCATCCAAAAGCAGCAGAAAATACATTTTTCACAAGTGCACATGAAACATTCTCCAAGACAGATAACATGATGGGCCACAAAACTAGTCACAATACAAGAAGATTGAAATCATATAAAAAATATTGTCCTAGCAGAATGGTATAAAACTAGAAATCAATTACCAGAAGGAAATGAGGAAAACCACATTAAAGTTGCAGATTACACATCATGCTACTGAACAAATAATGCATTATCAAATAAATCAAAGATGATATGAAGATATCTAGAGATAAATTAAAACAGAAATACAACATACTAAAACATATAGGATGTAAGACAAGTGGATCTAGGAGGGAAGTTCATAGCAATACAGGCCTACCTCAAGAAATGAAAACACAAATTCAATAAATGATCTAACATTATACCTTAAGAAACCAGAAAAAGAAGAATAAACAAAGGCCAAAACTAAAAGGAAGTAAATAGTAATTATCAGAACAGAAATAAGCTAGAAACTAAAATAACCACAGAAAAGATCATTGAAACTAGAACTGTTTCTTTGAAAATACAAATAAAATTAACAAACACACTTGCAGCATTTTAAGCAAGAAAAACAGAGTAATAAATATCAGAAATAAAAGAAAAGTAACACCTCATTCCACAAAAATACAGAGAATCATGGGGGCAACCGGGGCTGCAGGGGAGGGCAGTTGTGGGAGACCAGGCCAGCATGGGAGGCAGTTGGGGGCAAGATCAGGCCGGCAGGCAAGGGCAGTTGGAGATGATCAGGCCTGTAGGGGAGGGCAGATGGAGGCAATCGGGCCGGCAGGGGAGCAGTTAGGGAGTGATCAGGCAGGCAGGCAGAGGCAGTTAGAAGCCAGCAGTCCTGGATTGTGAGGGAGATGTCTGACTGCTGGTTTAGGCCTGATCCTGCAGGGGTCCCAGATTGGAGAGGGTGCAGGCTGGGCTGAGGGACACCCCTCCAGTGCACAAATTTCGTGCACCGGGCCTCTAGTCTATATATATAAAAGCCTAAGTGACTGGCTGACCAGCCAGTAGCTATGATGTGCACAGACCACCAGGGAGCAGACGCTCAATGCAGGAGCTGCCAAGCTGAGGTGACCAGAGAGGAGGGAGCCCAATTCCAGGGTGCTCACCAGAGAACCGCCCTCTTGCAATCCTGGATCCCTTGGGGGATGTCAGAGAGCCCATTTTGGCCTGATCCCTGCAGAACAGGCCAAGGAACCCCACCGGTACACGAATCCATGCACCGGGCCTCTAGTAACACTATAAAATTAAATTACAGAAGGAAAGCCATAAAATCCTCAAATATATGAAACTAATAAAGCACTCCTGAATAAGCAATGAGTAAAGATAAAATAAGAAAGGAAATTTCAAAAATTATTGAAACAAATCAAATGGAAATACAACATACTAAAATTTATGGAATGCAGCAAAATCAGTGTTAATATTACAATTAATTCCTATATTAAGAAAAAATAAAAATCTCAAGTAAGCTCCAGAGATCTTGGAAGGTGGATGTTACCCTCATGCACTCTTTCTGCCAGCCTCCAGAGTGTCAGGATAGGTTAACCCTTTGCACTCGCTTGCTTTTTTCTTGATTCCTTTATTCTACTTGGGATTTAATTTTTTAAATACCCCAGATTTTACGAAGCGCGGCAGTAGAATAAAAAACTGGAGTTTCTTTTCATACAAACTTATTTATTTGGATTTTTTTATATTTCAAATTATTGATACATTCAAAGAGTATAAAAAGAGCTGCTACCGATGCTAACCGTGTCGAGTCACACTCGACATCCGAGTGCAAAAGGTTAAGGATTGCTTGTACTCCTGTCTGGTGCCCTGGTTTTTATGTCTTTTCAGCTTTGGTGGCTACAGTTTAGGGAATACCCCTTGATTGCCTGACTCTGAGGGCCAGTGGGTGTCTCCTGGGTCCCATGGGACTATGACAATTAGGGAGAGATCTTAGCAGCTACTACCCCAGGGTAAAGCCCAGACAGCCATCTGAAACACACTCCATTTTATGAAGATCTCAGCCCAATGATGACCACTGCTGTGACTGGTGTCTGTGGTTCTTATTACAGTTGCAAGACACC
Organism: Eptesicus fuscus; assembly: GCF_027574615.1. Taxonomy (NCBI): domain Eukaryota; kingdom Metazoa; phylum Chordata; class Mammalia; order Chiroptera; family Vespertilionidae; genus Eptesicus; species Eptesicus fuscus. The sequence goes on along the minus strand of NC_072481.1, from coordinate 96,741,778 downwards.
CTCACCATTTACCATCAGGAGATTTTGAAGGAAAGAAGGTTTATTAATTTCAAGTCCTGGAAATTATAGCACACATGGGGCCATACCATGAGGTCACTGGTAGAGAGAGAGAGAGAGAGCATGGGTCTGGGGTTCTTTTATTGGGGTCAAGAGTGGGGGCCTAGGCTTTCATGGGCACACTCTTTATTGGTGAATTGAAAAATTAGGAACAGAAAGTTAAAGCATAATAAAGAAAACAAACAATATGTCCAAATGGCAGGGATACAAAATAAACAAAACTGTTATCAAAAATAATCAAGAATTATAAAATTAATGATCTGGGGGAGTGAGGTGGGCTGGGCCTGGCTTGTTATCTAGTCTTAAGGCTGGCAATGTCTTTGAAGTAGATGTGCTTGGACGTAAAGCTTGTCAGGCACTTATATTACCAAAAAGAAAAAGCTATCAGGGCTTACTTACATACCCTGAGTTGCTCTGTGAATGAGGCTGGTCTTGGAGCTGTGACCTGAGGGAAAGGCCTCTGATTGGCACACCTCAAGGAACCCCTGAAATACTCTGCAGGAATGAAGACAATGGATCTCACTTTTGCATGTTCTTCTGCTTTGCTCTCATCAGAATCTCTTTGAAAGAAACTTGCACCATTGTTTAGTGCCCCAGTGTTTGCAGCTGCTGCCATACACAAGAGCACCTAAATATATATAGCAAATTTTAATGAACCCAATGAGAGGATGTCAGAGTACTTACTCCTGAAACATGCTCGATGCTCCAATTGTTGGAGTAAGTTCCTCCTTGATCCTGCTGACTATGCCAACTGTGGGAGTATAGGGCCTCAGCTGCTCATATTAGACAAAGATGTGAGCAGTTATAGGCATATAAGAGAGACTTTATTGTAGACCAACTAGCCATTACTAACAAGGAACCATTAGACAAAACAGTTCTTCAAAGTAGCTTACAAAGCAGCCGTAGCAAACATAGGAGCCATACAAAGTAGCGGCCCACCAACTGGTCAGTAACACATGCTTATACTTGCTCAGACAAAAGAGGCTTCTTGCCAAATAGTGACATCAATTTTTGGGTTATAGAAAGATATGTCTGTGAAGTGCATACAGTAAGATTGCTGTGTCCTTGCTTTTGCACTTGCATATGGCAAATTGGCCTTGAACATCCAGCTACTCTGGACAGGGCCCCCAAACTCAAATTGGTGTACTCTGATTAGGGTTCCCACAGAGAAATAAAGAGCAATTTGATAGTAGTGGGGGATTTTAATACCCCACTTTCACAATGAATGGATCTTCAGACAGATAATCAGAAAGGATATTGGCCTTAAATAACACATCAGACCAGATGGATTTAAGAGACATATACAGAACATTCTGTCCAATAGCAACAGAATATATGTTATTCTCAAGTGCACAGGGAATATTCTCCAGGATAGATCATATGTTAGGACACAAAACAAGCCTTAATATATTTAAGAAGATTAAAATTATATCAAGCATCTTTATCAACCACAATTATATGAAACTATAAATCAATTTAACAAATATGTGGAGATTAAACAATATGATACTAACCAACCAGTGGATCAAATAAAAAATAAAGAAAGAAATCAAATAATACCTTGAGACAAATGAAAATGTATTACAACATACCAAAACTTATGAAATGCAGCAAAAGCAGTTTTAAGAGGGAAGTACATAGAGATAAATACCTACCTCAAGAAATAAGAAAAATGTCCCAAATAAACAACCCAGTTTTATGCTTCAAGGGACTAGAAAAAGAAGAACAAAAAAATTCAAAGATAGTAGAAGAAAGGATAAACAAAGATAAAGATACCAATAAATGAAAGAGACTAAAGGAGATTAATAAAAGATCAATGAAACTAATAACTTAATTTTGGAAAAGAGAAACAAATTTGACAAACCTTTAATGAGACCTACAAGGGATAAAGAAGAAAGAGGACTCAAAATCAGAAATAAAAGAGCAAATATTACAACTCATACCAGAGAAATACAAAAGATCATAAGAAACTAGTATGACCAATTGTATGCCAACAAATTGAACAACCTAGGAAAAATGGGTAAAATCTTAAAAATATACAACTTACCAAGACTGAATCATGAAAAAAAGAGAGAGAGAGAGAGAGAGAGAGAGAGAGAGAGAGAGAGAGAGAGAGAATCTGAGCAGACTGATTACTAGTAAGGAGATTGAATCAATAATAAAAGTCACCCAAAAAAATGTTCAGGACCAGACATCTTCAACAGTGAATTCTACCAATCATTTAAAGAAGAATTAATTACCATCCTTCTCAAACTGTTCCAAAAAATAAAGGAAGGATCTGTGTGAATTACACACTGGACCAACAGCCTCCATTTATAAGACTTTATTTAATTTGGGCACTTTCACCAACTATAACTGATGTGTAGGCTAAAAAGAAGGAAACAGCTGGACACAACCAGAAGCTTGGCTAAATAGAGACCGCTTTATGGTTACATACTGATTGCAGAATGGTAAAGAGACAGAAAGCATTTCTTGGGGACTTTGAAAAAGCAGGCCCTTAATATGCTCATCACTTACAAAAGCTGAAGACCTGCCTAGGGACAGACAAATAAACAGTAGAGCCATCAAACAAACCCATTCCTCTTGCTGTGTAACTTCTGAAGGCTGAAGCCAAAATCCCTCTGTGACTGCTGCCCATAAGGAGGTGGGCAGAAGAGCAGGACTGAGTGAAACGAAGGCTGCATTCGCTCAAAGTAGCATGTTACATTAAAGGAGCCTCGGAACAAGAAGGCACATTGCGCAGGAAGAGGCCAGCCTTCTTTGTTACTCCTCTGGGGCATGCAAAGAGATTCTCTCCAAAATGTGATTTGTCCTGCAGGGTGTATTTTTTTATAAGACAGTATATGCTCTCTCTCTCTCTCCAGAGGAACTCTTTTGGTAGACATGAATATTTATTCTGTGGAAACATGCTTTAAGTTGCCTTCAAAATGTACATGTGTAGAATATAACCTTTCAGCATATAGTAATTCACTTAGATATTTGCTCATCCCATATGTGATAGGCAGAATAAGAACATACATATTTGGTTTTATTTGGTGTTTTTAATTCTCTACAGAGAATAAAACCAGTATGTAAAATAAAAAAATTATGATACATAAATTTTGACAGGCCTTAAGAAATTATTTTCTCTAAAAGCTACTTGTAAAAATGAGCCTATTTTGTTTATAATAAATATTATTCACATCTTCAAATATAATGTGGAAGTTGATTATTTTGGAGATGTTACTTTCATTTATTTAAGCTTGCATAGTATTTGCAACCTCCAAGCAGAATAATTGTTCCCAGACAGATGGCAGGAAAGGTTGACATCTGGACAAACAATTTGGCCATACACTGTTTCAGTGTAAAGGCCTAGGCTAAAAAGCTGTGCCAAAGTTCTGGGCCATTAAAAATATTGAATGTAGGTTTGGGAGTGGGATGTTAAAATTGAGTAAAGTGAAAGTTAAGATGAAGGCAAAAACTGGAGTGTTGGAGAAAGGTTGACAATCCCATTCGAAAGTCCTCAATGAAATAGGACAGTTACAGAAAGTTATGCCAATTATAGGAACAAGAGGAGGGGATGATAAGAATAAGGTTTTGACTGTCAACAAAAAGGTTTTGAAGAGAAATAATAATGTTTCAAAGTAGCAATTTATGGTAATATGATGCTAATGGCTTCTGTATCCTTTGTGGGGGTTAATAGGGACGTTTCAATCTAGAAAACAAAAAGAATGTAGATTCTTTAAAAGAAAACCGGGGATTAGAAGTTAAATAGAGGAGCGTTTTCTGAAGATGTGAAAGATTCACTGGATTACAGTGGAAAATAACGAAGGATCTTGATGGAGAAAGCCCTGAGCCCCAGGGTAATGAGACTTTGGGTATCAGAAGCCTAAAGAGCTCCAGAATCACCACCGACTGAGTTCTCAGAGGAATGGGTCTCCGAGGTTTTGCTTCAGTGCCCCTTAGAAGGGAGACATGGGAAATACCGTGTTTGTGAGAAGAGTAAGCCCCTGACTCTTCCCAGGAAAATTGAAAAGGAGGTATGTGCTCAGAGGAAGGCTGGAAAACATATTTAAGATCCCATGTTATTACAGAAGCTTCTAGGTAGGGAGGTGGAAATTATCAAAGGCAGAAGCACTGTGCAAAAGACATGAACAGCCACAGATGACCAATGTCCACTTAATCTTCAACACTCACTTCCACAATGTCTGACACAGTAGATGCTCCATAACTACTGGATATTATGCTTGTAATAAGCATAATATAGGCCTAAATAAATTCTGATCCATTTCAACAAGAAGTTTACTTCGTGACAAAGTCTGCCAATTAGAGAACCTAAAACGTCACACACTGACTGGGTACATCACAGGCAGGGTGGCGAGGCCAAAGTGGATCTGGACCATACCATAAATGCAGATGAAAATCGGTACATACTTCTGTAAAAATAAATTTATTTCTCATAATTAGAATCTAAACTTGTAACTGTGAATAACAATATACATTATAACAACTATTTTCTTAGCAAGCAATTTAGGAAATTATCTAAAAAAGAGCCAATGGGCTTCTCTGAGGAAACAACGTGGCTATTGTGCCTGTTAATCCTGGCATTGTAACCTCCATGGCTTTGGTGTTGTGCTGTGATATGATAAACTTATTTTATTTTGTGGTGCACAGTGGAATTGCATCATATCACTGCAGCAGAGGTCACTGACAGAGAGAAATTAACGCAGAATAAAAAGAGGGGGTTGAAGAGAAAACCTCAAGGGGTGGGAGAGACTGTCTAGACATGTAGGAGGAAACTTTGGGGAGAAAAGGGTTAAAGGGGAAGACAGGCCAGAAATGAGGAATCTCAGCAGAAAGACCTCTGTTTATGATAGCTCATGAATGGCGAGACTTCAGAGCTGCAAAGAGAATATTAGACTTTTAGGATAATTTTTTTTTTTTATTTCTTGATTTTTCTCTTAATTTCCCCTTTGTTATTCCTGTGGTGACATTTTCACAAGTTATACTGTCTCTGCTAAGAGGAATCAGAAAGCTTTTGTATTTACTCTTGGCTCAGGTATTGAAGGTACAAGCAATATCTCTACTCTACTCCTGCCAGGGGTGAAAGTGATGGAAGAGGTGAGCTCAGGGGCAAGAAATGTCAGGGCAGAGTCACACCTATCGTTCGGCTGTCCCTTCCGGAGGGGAGAATCTCTTTCACTAGTAAGTTTGGAAGTTTAAGGTTTTATTTTATGAAGCAATATAATAATTCATTGACCATAATAGTCAATAGTAGCCAGTATTTATCCTTTATAAAAAATAAATAATTTTATTAAAAAATAACTAAAACAACAACAAAAACAACCACTAGTATTTATTAAGCAATTGCCCTATGCCAGACACTGTGTTACACCCTTCACACATTTTTAACTTATTAAATACTCCCTTAATAATCCCCGGTTACAGACAAGTATATGAAGGTCAAAAGGTTAAAGAAATACTCAAAATGACACAGCTAAGAAGTGAAGGAACTGGACGTAGCTTCAGAGTAGTCACTGAACTAGCTACAACGTTTGCTGCAAATATGGCTGTCAATCTTGTCAACTCATCAACTGACAGTTTCTAAAACCTATGATCCTCCTAGGCTCCTGCACTAGCATAGCAGGGGGCATCCCTTTCCTCCCCCTGACCCCAGGGAACCTCCATATGCCACTGTGAGGTTGTGCAGTGGCACTTGCCTAGGCTCTCTCCTGGCACTTGGATAAGCACAATTTGTCTAACAGCTAATGCTCAGACTGCACTTGACCAAGTCTCAGACTTCTAGTCTCTTTTTCTCTTTAGTAGTTAGACTACCTCTAACTACTCCCAGTCATGTCTCCATCTCTGAGGACATTGGTGGGAGGGCAGCTGAGTTCCTAAAGCATTACTCAGAGTGCTCTCCAAAATTTTAGGTGCCTACTTATTTCCTTATTAGCACAGACACTGCCCACAGAAGTTCCTGTGTATGTCTAGACCTCACTACCTTGATAAATTTCAATGCAACTAAAATCTATCTCAACTAGTACACAGGTGATCTATAAAAATACAGTTTTCTCCCTCACTCTGTTAACACTTGATAGAATGACTGAAACCCTGGGAGTAAATGGGGCAGTTTACAATTGATTTTCACCTCCTACCTGGAGTTGCTAAGCAGCAGCCACTGGTGCAGATGCAAAGCTCGTCTCAGGATGCTCAAGGTGGCATGTGTCATTCATTGTGTGTACATCAAAGATGACCAGAAGGTCCCACTGGGACTGAAATTACATAATTCCTAGGATGGGGATACAGCTGGATTAAACTTGTGGAATCCAGAAGCATGAGAGGGTGAGACCTCCAAGCAGCTCCCCCTGTCCTAAGTACAACACACTTCGAAGTTTGAAGGTGGGTGCCCACAGCAACATGGAGAGCATGAAAGAGCTGCTGCTCTGAGCTTCACTTGAGGCAGGTCCTCTTCAGTGTAGGTCTATGCCCCAACTTTAGTCATGGAGGAAAAGGATTATTTTAAAGACAATTCCAAAGACAGAGGTGGGGGCAGTAAGATGAGAAGCCTGGGGTCCAGTTAAAGTCTCTGAACGGCAGAGTGCAATTCTGCCCTTTGTCCAAAACAAAGAGAAAGAGCTCACTGTTGATTTTTGTTCAGAACCAGAGAAAATACCAAAGTAGATTTACCTACACAGGAAAATTCTATAACCATCTTCATGACTATAGTATGTGACAGAAAAAGGAACTGATTTTCTACATCCAAATAACAGGACTTTTCACTCCTGTGCTCTCATTGGCTTTCAAGAATAAGCTCACCTCCCTGGGCAGTGTTTCTGAGAATGAGTCCTGTCACCTGAGCTGAAGATTAAATGAGCCCAGGGTATCTAGGGTAAGCGCCCCACCCGCTGGAGGACCTCACCGGAGAAGTCAGGTCTTGGTTCCCAGTCACATTCCCCTGCTGCGGTCCCAGGGGAGAGATCCTCTAAGGCAGATAAAACATGGCACTCTGAGGATAAATAACGTGAAAGACATTGCATGATTGCCTAGTAGACCCTGTTCTTCAAAGTGCAGCCCTTGGACCAGCCGCAGTAGCAACACCTGGGAGTTTGTATGAAATGGAGAAGGCACTGTGTAGTTTCTGCCAATCCCCAGGTGATCCTTATGTATGTAAATGTCTGAGAAGTCCCACTCTAGCCCAGTGGTTCTCCAACCTGACTGCACATTAGAATACCAAAAGAGCTTTAAAAATCCTGATCTTAAACCTCATCCCCAGAGATTCTGAGTAATGGGTTTGGGACGAGGAATGAGCACTGGAATCGCTTAAAGACCCTAGCTGATTTTAAAGTGCAACCAATATTGAGAGCCATGCTCTAGTCTAGACAAATGGTCTTCTCACAAAGAGAGCCAGTGAGAAAGAGCAGGCCCTCGGGGTGGAGGTAATATTTTCAGGCTACTATAAACAGACAGGCAGGTGATGAGAACCATAAATCCTAGAAGTAAATATGGGGGCCCAGACACAGAACAGAAGCTCAGAGACACACAGTGGGTTCAGGTAGCAGATAGATAATCAAGATAGTGACATGGCAGATAAAAATACACCTAAGACGAAAGTGTCGTCAGGGAGCAAGGCAGGACATTAGTAACTAGGGTGATACTATAGGCCAGAAAAATTAGTCAGTTCTGCTATAAATAAAGCTTTGAAGACATAAATTGGTTTCAATGTGATTGATATATTAGGGAACTTAGCATAATGCAAATTTCACCTTTGCTTCTACTCGACTTTGTGGTTTAGAAATACCAGTGAGCATAGGAAACTGCTCCGGCTGGAAGGCGGCACCTCAGAGCACATACAGTGCACACACCCACAAGCACCAGATGCCCACCAGTGACCTCCATCCACCCCCATGGGTACACATCCTGTTACAACTTTTCATCTGATTTTCAGCCACCTCCTTCTACCCTCAACTCCACTGCAACAACTAAGCTACACCCCTCAGGCATCAAGTCCAATGTGGCCAGTTTTTTCAAGGCACAGTGCTGTAATTATTGTGGTATTTTTTATATGCCTTGACCACTGAACAAATACAAAATGGTTCTCCCATTTATTTTAGATCTTTGCTTTCTTCTGTGTCATAGGCAAAGGTTTTGATTGTTGAGTCCCTGGTCTCACTTCTCCCACAGCCCTGTGGTATTTGTTGTGCAATTTTGTGCAACACAGTTACTTTCTGAAGTGTGTGTTTCATTATGGCAGAGCTGCCTGCAAAATGAAGTGGATTTGATGTGGATTCATTTAACTTCTTATTAATGCTCTGAAAATTCCTGTTCAGGGCAGGATTAAATAAGGGCTGTGAAGTGAGTCCCTCTCAGCTCTGGAGAAAGGAAAGAGGAAGTGGCAGGGGACAGGTTGTCAGGACACTACTGGAAAGGCCCATGGAGGGAATGGCACAATTTGGGTGCAGAGGGAGGAGGGTGCCGGTGCCGGCTGATCAGAGAATAGGAAGGGACCTCTGATGACCTCATTACTCAGGGAGGGAGAAGGTACCAGCAGTCTAGAGAAGTGGAGTGTATTCTCAGGAATATTACCTAAGAAGGCCTTTGAGAAGGAATAGGGTTGAGAGAGTGAAAGGGGAAGCCTGTGCCACAGCCTGTGTTAAGGTAACTGGTGCTGAACCCGGGGGGTGTCAGTGGGAGCCCTGCACTCTCCTTGCCTCCTCACTGAAGCCTTCCAAAGGACCAGCACATTCCTGTCTGTTTCTTTAACTCCCAGGCCTGAATCTGTAAAATCTCCTTTTTGCGCCACCATGCCATGCAAATGTCATAAACCTCCTCTCAACCAAATATGATCAGATCATCAGACCTTTCAGTGTCTGCCTTCCTGGGCCCCTGACCTTTAACAGGGTTTTAATTTTGTTCCCTTTCCTTCCCCACCCTCCAATTCTCACAGCTCCCCTCCTTTACACTCCACAGCACCACTGTTTTCCAGCCCTTCCCCTGGTTTTCTCTCCTCCATTCTATGCCGAGGGTTCTCCTTTGCTATAGTCCCTTCTCTCAGAGCCTCAGACAGGATTCTGTCACTGGCCTTTTTTCTTGTAAATACCTTACCTCACGAGGACATTGCATTTGTCTTTTTGGTTTTAACAACCACCTACACTACAATATTCCTTAAATTCCCATTTTAAATCTCCTAATTGGCAGTTTCATTTCCACTGTGAACTTCCACAGACATCTTAAATACTGCCTGTTCAAAGTAGAATTCACCATGTTACTTACCCTACGAAAACATCTCTTCATGGATTTTCTTTCCCACTTTGTGGAACCCACATGTACACAAGCAGCCAGGTCAGAGCCTTGGGGTCATCATCTCACATGTGCAGTCTCCACACCCTACCAGTGTGTCTGTCCACAGTTTCTCATTGGCGCTTGCTTCTCCATCCCCCTGCCATTGACTTAATTCCTCTTTTCGTCATCACACAGCCGGGACACTTTCCCCAGTCTCAACGCTCTCAGATCAGTAGACTAGGCTCTGACCAGAGACAGCTTTCAAAAATGCAGATCTGATTAAACTTCCCAAAAGCTCCAAGTCTGGAGAACAAACACCCACGTCTTTTACCTATTTTAGAAATGCCACCCTTTTCCACCACCAGATGACACCCATCCTTATCATTTTCTTCCTCAAACTTCACCAAGCAGAAACTCTCAAGGATTGGTGGTTCCCCAAACACAGCCTGCTGTGTGGGCCTCTGGGCCTTTTGTATGTTGTGTCCTTTTCTGGGAATGCTTTGCCCTTTTTCCTCTTGACAGAAAACTTATTCATACTTTAAGTTGTGCTAAAACGTTACCTGAATATCCCAGATATGATTAATTTCTCATCATATGTATGATTTATTGTTAATGTGACTTTATTTGTTTTTGTTTGTGTTTACCTGTTTACTAGTATATCCTATACTGGTCTGTAAATGTCTCATGAATGTTTCTGTTGTTATACTTACAGATAAGTATAACTACAGAAATGCTGAGTTTTTCAAATTTGTAGATAATGTCTATCAGTGACAACTTTTCTTCCAGCCAATTAATTAAAGTGATTATCTTTATAATTTTTTCTCTCTCTGCTCAGAAGGATATAGAGGAATTGTAAACCATTGCAGTAAGTGTACTTATAACTATGCATAGCCCTCATTAAAATTTCATTGTTTTCTCTTTTCCCCAAATCTTAAGATACTTTTTAGAAAAGAATAATATCCAGTCTCATTCTATATCTTTACGTTGCACAGAGACCTACCCCATATGTGTTTGTGCCAGTATAAGACCATGTGGATAGGAAAAAGTAGGATATGAGATTCCATCATCCTTTTCTTCAAATAAGTGATAGGGACCCCAAATATTTCTTTAGAAGAAATCATGTCATAAATGTAAAATGGCTGCAGACTATTCATGGTATGCAACCCAGGCCCAAGCGCAGAGACACTGCTTCATTCTTCTGGAACCCCAAGAATCTAGTTTCCTGAAATATAAGAAGAGACACTCTCAAAAAAATCATAGAACACTGAAATTTGCATCTATGTAATTCTTTACAGACAGAGGTTGTAGTTTATAAGACACAGTTTATAGGAAGAGCTCTTTGTCAAGGATTGGAGTAATTCAAGCTTTCAAATACTAATCCACAGCAATGACATGCTAAACAGAGTGCTAAGTTTTCATGGGCACAAAACTGAATTAGATTGCATGGCTACGCTTAGAGAACGCAGCATACTACTGTGAAGAAATGAATTCAGCCATGTGAACAGTTCTGGTTCCAGTTAAGATGAAGAAAGGACACAACACCCTATCTGTGTAACTATTTAAGAATTCTGAAAAAGTATAAAGAAATAAAAAAATAAATAAAACCAATATGGCCATTGTTTTATTTTGTTTTCTCCCACATATCTAGTCTTAGACTCAGTTTAATCTTAATTCCAGAACTTCCCAGCAGGTGTGACCAAGAGAAACTCTTATCTCTAGTCAGAGCACTTGTTGGGCTTGCCCCAGAGGAACAGAAAGAATGATGGATTCCCGCCTGGCGTGGCTCAGTGGCTGAGTGTCGACTTTTGAACCAGGAGGTCACAGTTCAATTCCCTGAAGGGCACATGACTGGGTTGCAGTTTCCATCTCCAGTTTGGTGTATGCAGGAGGCATCCGATCAATGATTCTCTCTCAGCATTGATGTTTCTATCTCTCTCTCCCTCTCCCTTCCTCTCTGAAATCAATTTTAAAAAATAAAAAAAGATAAAAGAATAGTGGTGAACCCCTGATTTTTCTCTTCCACTCATCCCCTGGAAACACACTCAGTCCCAAAGCGGTACTCACACAGTGGAGGTCCTGGCACTAGCATCCAGAATTTACACCTCACCCGAGAGGCAGAGCCAGCTGCAGGAGGTGAGTGACAATGCAGAGGTGGAAACCCCAACTTTGTGGCCAGAGGACCAGGATGAGAAGCCCTAGAGAGGTGAAGAGTGTCACAGGGATGGCAGAGAAAAAGGAGCTCAAGAAAGTGACCCCATAAAGTTGTGTTTCAAACCTTAGATTTACCTACAAGATGTGCATGTATGAAACTAATCAGAAATAAAATACCAAAGGCTTTGAGGATAGAACTGTGGGGTAGTTCACTACCCAGGCCCCAGTTTTCCCATGGGGAGCACACACATAGGGCAAATGCAAAGAGTTCTGCAAAGACTTTGAAAATAGAACTGACATTGGAATGAGGCAAAACTTGGGAATATCAGTCAGAAATTACAGTTTGCAACTAAAGTAAAAGCAAAAAAATCAACATTTCCAAAGTTTTTAGATAAAACTTAAATCTCATAAAATAACTAGTAGCCCTGTGCATGAATCCGTGTGCCAGTATCTCTCTGTGGGGCCTGGCTGCTCTGCGCCCACTGCCCAGAGGCTCTCCGTGGCCCAGAGGCCCATCAGCAGCAGGGCACGGAACACTTGCCTCGTTGCCACGGTGATGAAGCAAGCATTCCACCAGGCTGTTCACACTGCCCGCTCTCAGCAGCAGCCCCCCAGGATTGGGGAACTCTGGCGGGCCTGAGAGGACTGGGCACAACCATCTATGTGATGAAGTGATGGTTAATATGCATATTACCTTTTTATTAATAAGATATTAAAATGCTCAGGACAAAATTACATGATAGAACTAACCAGGAGAATCTTGGAAAGTAGCAAAGGAAAATATGATCAACAAAAGGCAATCCTTAGTTGACACAAATTTTGAAATTATCAGACAAATATTTAAAGTACCTGTTATAGCGATGTTTCATGAAGTGTGAACAGTCTTGAAATTAATGGAAAAACAGACATTCTTAGCAAAGAAATGGAAGCTATAAAAAATAAGTAAGCATTTTAGAAATGAAAATACAATATCTGAAATAAAAGTTCAAAGGATGGAGGAGATACAAGATGGCAACCGGCAGGATGGCAGTGAGGAAGAGAGTGTGAGTGAGATAGTGAAAAGAGAGTGCGTGGATATATGGGGCATGCGTGTGTGTGAGTGAGGGACAGTTATATTCCACAGGACTGTTGGGGGATGGTGGACCAGGATCCCTTATCCAGCAGCCTCTACTACCACTGAAATCTCTCCTAGGGTGGCCAGCTCTTCCCCAGAGGCCTCACCATCTTGAAGGGGAGAGCAGCTGTGACTGGGAGCTCAGCCTCACTTCCACCCGAGGAGCCCTCGGACACCACCCAGGACCCTGAAGCCTTACCAGCCAGGAATCTGCTACCTTGGCTGTGAACCCACAAATGCTGAGACTCCATCCTCTCCTGCCGTAGGCTCCTAAAAAGTTTGTCTGGGGGGGAGATAAAATGCTGGCCTAATAGGTGGATGAGTCCAGTGCCTTCTCATGGAGCAGATAGAAGAAACAGCTAAATCAAATAATATCCACCTGGAATTGGAAAACTAAACATAGCTGGTGAAACAATCCTTGAATGGAAAGGTCAGAGGTCACATAGAGAGCAGTGGAATCAGGGATCTTGGCTGGAGGGAGAAACGCATGCAGCCAGGACTAGAGTGTCAGAGGGAGATTGCGCTGCACCAACTCTGTGTTCCTTGGGGACACATGTAGTGCTCAACTGTGGAAGGGGATTCACAAGGCTGCTGGCAGCAGGGGACTCTAGATCTAATCCCACAGCTGTGGGAGGCTGTGCCCAGAAAGGCAGTCTAAAGTTCTGCACTGACCATGTGTGTAGTGCTGAGGGGAGAGAGATGTGGAGCGGTGCAGTTGCTCCATCTTTATATTTTCTGTGCTTTTACTCACTAAACCCAGTGCATTGGATCTTTCAATTACAAACACTCACCAAGGCTGTGGTACAGGGAAAGGTGATTTTGTGGAATCTTGGAAGTAAAATAGAGAGAGACAATCAGGAAGCCAGCTCTGGGATGGTCCAATCGCTCCAGTCCTGAACAGACATTTTTTTCTCCTGAAGACCAGGCTCCTCCTAGCAGCACAGCCGTATCCAGCCTTGAGCTCAGCAGGGGAAGAAGGATTCTGAATACCTCCAAGGAGCCCTTGGGGACTGAGTTAAGGAGCCATTTGGTCCTGGAAACTAATACAAAAACACCACCACCTAGAGACCATGTCAGAAATAGACACTTGTGTAAATATGACTGAAAGTAGGCAGAAAACAAAGCAGGCAGATTGATCCTGCCTGGCTAAAACCAAGGTTGTGGTGTCTGACACAGAGAAGTGGTGGATTACTGGGAACTTCAACATGGTGCTGACTACCTAGCAGAAAACTGAGATGAGGCAGACAGAACAGTAGAGAAGGGTCTTAAATCAGTCCCCATGGAACATTAAAACTCAGCTGAAGTGAACAAACTTCACTACTTCACTTGTTTATTTTTTATCTTTTACTTAAGAAACTAATTTTTTTCTCTTTTCTTTATTTTATTTATTATTTTTATTTACTATTATTATTGTTTTAACCTTTCATTGTTGTTGTTGTTTATTTGGATTAGTGTTCTACATTCTATTTTTATTTTTATCATTATTTAACTCTATCTCATTTTTTCAATTATGCCAACCCTTTCTTCCTCATTGCCCCCTTTTTTCATTCTGTTTCTCTTCCCCTGTTCCTGCTTTAGATTTTCTCTCTCCTTTCTTTTCACTTCTAGTTAAATATTTATCTTCTTTATCTGCTTTATTGGTATATTACTATTATAGTAGTCTCCATTGCCTAACTCGTTTATCTAATTTCCTCTCCCCTGCTCCTAGTCTATTCACCCTTCTATTTTCTCATTCTTCATTAGCCAATTTTATTTATTGTTGTTGTTTGTTTGTTTGTTTTACTTTTTTATTTTATGCTTTTGTTTAGCCTCTCCTTGCTTGTGTTCTAGTTCTACTAATAGCTTAATTAGTTTCACTCACAAAACTCAGGACTATTTGCACTCACTCTATTCTCCTTTTCCAAAAATAGATGAATATATAGATAGATAAATTAAAGAAAGGGAATTTTTTTTTAATTTTTTACTAGAGGCCCGTTGAATGAATTTGTGCACTGGTGGGATCTGGCTGGACCCCCAATGGACACAGTTCTAACCAAGCAGGCAGGGGGGACAGGCCATGGGCAGTTGGCTGGACAGCCCTGCCCCCAATCAGGGTGGCAAGGGGGAAGATCATGGGCAGGGGCTGGCTGGGGGGAGGGGCCGCCCCAAATGGGGCCTGTTGGATGGCACAGTGCACATCATAGCGACTGGTCATTCAATCATTTTGTTCATTCTGGTCCTTCCTGTGTTCTGGTTGCTTGGTATATATATATATATATCCTACCTAATAAAAGAGTAATATGCAAATTGATCATACCTCTGCTACACCCACAAGCTACGCCCACCAGCCATGCCCACCAGCCAATCAGAGCGAGTATACAAATAAACCAAACCAAGATGGCTATGGCCACAGAGAGCAGGAGGGAGGCTTGGGTTGCCCCCTGCAATGGAAGAAGCAAGGCTTTCTGCACACCCTGGCTGGACCAGGCCTCCGCTTAAGGCTACAAAGTTTCAATTATAGAAGATACACAAACTCCAAAAGAAATGGCTGCTGGTCATGGAGTGAGCAGGAGGCTTGGCTCCGCTCCAGGCTACATAGTTTCAATTGTAGAAGGTAAATAAATTCCAGATACCAGGGCCTCCCTTGGGTCACCAGGGGGCGTGGCTGGCCTGCAAACCACCACAGGCCCCTTGCCCAGGCCGCCCCATGCCCCAAAAGAACCCCCACCCTGATCTGGGACACCCTTCAGGGCAAACCAGATGGCCCCCACCCATGCACCAGGCTTTTATCCTATCTAATAAAAGAGTAATATGCAGATTGACCATCACTCCAACACACAATATGGCTGTCCCTATGTGGTCAAAGATCCTGCCCCCATGTGGACACAATATGGCCACCACAAGATGGCCATCAGGGAAGGGCAGTTGGGAGGCACCAGGCCTGCAAGGGAGGGCAGTTGAGAGGGACCAGGCCTTCAAGGGAGGGCAGTTGGAGGCGATCAACCCTGCAGGGGAGGGCAATTAGGGGTGACCAGGCCAGCAGGGGAGGACAGTTGGGGGTGACCAGGACAGCAGGGGAGGGCAGTTGGGGGCAATCAGGCAAGCAGGGGAGCAGTTAGGCGTCAATCAGGCTGGCAGCGGAGTGGTTAGGGGGTGATCAGGCTGACAGGCAGAAGCGGTTAGGGGCAATCAGGAAGGCAGGCAGGCGAGCAGTTGGGAGCCAGCAGTCCTGGATTGTCAGAGGTATGTCCAACTGCCCGTTTAGGGGCAATCCCAGTGGGATTGGGCCTAAACAGGCAGTCAGACATCCCTCAAGGGGTCCCAGATTGGAGACGGTGCAGGCTGGGCTGAGGTACACACCCCCCTCCATGCATGAATTTTGTGCACCAGGCCTCTAATATATATACACACACACACATACACACACATGAGGCACAGTGAATGAAATTAATTCATGGGGGTGCCCCACAACCCAGGCTGCACTCTCTCTAATATGGGACCCCTTGGGGGATGTCCAACTGTCCCTGTGGGGATTGGGCCTAAACCAGCAGTTGGACATCCCTCTCACCATCTGGGACCACTGGCTCCTAACTGCTCACCTACCTGCCTGCCTGATCACCCTTAACTACCCTCCCAATGGCCTGGTCAACCCCAACTTCCCCCCATGCCAGCCTGGTCCCACCTTACTGCCCCCTGCCAGCCTGGTCGCCCCAAATGCCTCCTTGCCAGCCTGGTCGCTCCTCACTGTCCCTCTCTGCCAGTCTGGTCGCCCCTCACTGCCCCCGCCCGCCCCGCCACTGGCCTGGTCACCCCACACAGCCTGCTGTTCAGTTGTTTGGTCATCCCTCACTAACCCCCCTGCCAGCCTGGTAACCCTACGCAGCCTGCTGCTCAGTCGTTTGGTCATCCCTCACTGCCCTCCTCCTGGCCTGGTTGCCCCACACAGCCTACTGTTCATTTGTTTGGTCATCCCTCACTAACCCCCCTGCTGGCATGGTCACCCCATGCAGCCCTCTGTTCAGTTGTTTGGTCAGCCCTCTCTAACCCCCCTGCCGGCCTGGTCACCCCACACAGCCTGTTTGGTCATCCATTCCGTTGTTTCAGTTGCGACGTTCACTTAGGCTTTTATATAGAGAGATTTAATATATGTATTATTATTATTTTAATTATTGTTGTTTTTCTTATTTTTATTGAATATTTTGTTTTTTACTTTTCTTCTTATAACCTCATTTTCTTTCTACCTCCTCTATAGTAAATCATGGCCATCCCCCATTCATTCAATTCCTTTACCTTACCTTATGGAAATAAGCTCTGCCTATTCAGATTCACCTCCCCTCCTTTATTTCTGGGTGTTTGTTGTTTGAATTTTTTGGTTTAGTTGTTGGTTTTGTAGAGTTTCCTCCCCATATACATATATTTTTTTCCCTTTTTCTTTCCTCTCTTACCTTTTTTCCTTTTCTCAGTATGATTTATGTGCTCTTTTCTCTCCCCTAATTCTCTTTTCTCTGTTGATAGCTTTTATTTGCAGTTATCAGTGTCATGAATATATTCATGTTTTGTTCGTTCTATGTCATGTCTTGATGAGTTGTATTTTGTGCCTTTTGGTAAACATGATAGAGAGTGAGCTACATAACCAGGCACACTGAGAGGAGTGAAAATGGGAAGACAAAGAAACAACCTCCATATGAAAAAAAAAAAAAAGGAGAAATAACCAGACAAGGAAGTTAATGAAATGGAGGCAAGCAATTTTTCAGAGAAAGAATTCAGAGCAATGGTCATAAAAACGCTGAAAAGGATGCAAGACAAATTCAACAACATGTGTAAGAATCAAGAGGAAATGAAAAAGAACCAAAAAGAAGTGAAGAATGACATAGCTTCAATAAAGAGCACAATAGAAAGCATCAATAGTAGACTAGAAGAAGCTGAGGACTGGATCAGTGAGCTAGAAGACAAGATAGGAAAAAAACACAAGCAGAGCCCTAACCAGTTTGGCTCAGTGGATAGAGTGTGAACCTATGGACTGAAGGCTCCCAGGTTCAATTCTGGTCAAGGGCATGTACCTTGGTTGTGGGCACATCCCCAGTAGGGGGTTTGCAGGAGAAAGCTGCTTGATATTTCTCTCTCATAAATGTTTCTAACTCTCTATCCCTCTCCCTTCCTCTCTGTAAAAAATCAATAAAATATATTTTTAAAAAAAACACAAACAGAGCAGCAGCTGGAAAAAAAATTAAAAAACAGTAAAACACCCTAAGGGAGCTTTGGGACAACATGAAACAAAACAACATTGGCATAATAGGGGTACAAGCAAGGAATAGAAAACCTGTTTGAAGAAATAATGACAAAAAACGTCCCTGATATTAGGAAGAAAAAACTGACAAAAGTTCAAGAAGCTTTCAGAGTCCCAAACAAGATGAACCCAAAAAGACCAACACCAAGACACATCATAATTAAATTTGTAAACACCAACGACAAAGGAAGAATCTTAAAGGCTTCCAGAGAAAGGCAGAGAGTTACCTACAAGGGAACTCCCATTAGAATATCAACTGATTTCTCAACAGAGACATATCAGGTCAGAAAGGAATGGATTGCAATATACAAAGTAATGCAATGCAATGGACTGAATCTAAGAATACTATGCCCAGCAAGGCTATTATTCAAAATTGAAGGTGAAATAAGGGGCTTCACAGATAAAAAAAGGGCTTAAGGGAGTTTATTCGCACCAAGCCAGCAATGCAAGAAATTCTAAAGGGACTGCTGTAAAAAGAACAAATAGGCAAGAGCTGGTTCTTTGAAAGGATAAATAAGATTGATAAGCCTCTAGCCAGGCTCACCAAGAAGGAAAGAGAGAGGACCCAAATAAACAAAATCAGAAATTAAAGAGGTGAAGTAACAACTGACCTCACAGAAATACAAACAATTATGAAAAAATACTATGAACAACTCTCTTCCAACAAACTGAACAACCTATATGAAATGGACATATTCTTAGAAAAACTTCCAAAACTCAATCAGGAATAATAATAATTAAAAAAAAAACCTGAATAGGCAGATAACAAACTAAGAAAATGAAGCAATAATCAAAAACCTTCCAGTAAACAAAAGGCCTGGTCAGAATAGCTTTACAGGGAGTTCTGCCAAGCCTTCAAAGAAGAACTAAAACCTATCTTCTTCAGACTATTCCAAACAATTCAAGAGGAAGGCACATTTCCAAGTACTTTCTATGAAGCCAGCATTACCCGAATTCCAAAACCAGATAAAGACAACACAAAGAAAAAGAACTATAGGCCAATATCCCTGATGAACACAGATGCTAAAATCATCAACAAAATTCTAGCAAATCAAATCCAGCATTACATTAGAAAGACCGACCATACATCATGAACAAGTGAAATTTATTCCAGGGATGCAAGGATAGTACAATATCTGCAAATCAATAAATGTGGTACATCACAAAAACAAATTGAGAGACAAAAATCACATAATCATATCAATAAATGCAGAAAAAGCATTTGACAAAATCCAATATCCTTTCTTGATAAAAACTATCAGCAAAGTGCAAATAGAGGGATCATATCTCAATATAATAAAAGCCTTATACAAAAAACTTAGAGCCAACATCATACTCAATGGACAAAAATTAAAACCATTTCCACTAAGAACAGGAACAAGACAGGGATGCCCACTTTCACCACTCCTGTTCAACATAGCACTGGAAGTGCTAGTCTTAGTGATCAGACAAGAAGAACTAAAGGCATCCAAATTGGAAAAGAAGAAGTAAAGTTGTCATTATTCACAGATGACATGATACTGTACATAGAAAACCCGAAAGACTCCATCAAAAAACTACAAAACTTAATAAATGAATTTGGCAATGCAGCAGCATACAAAATTAACACCCAGAAGTCTATGCTTTTTTTATATACCAATAGTGAATTCACAGAAAGAGAAACTAAAAAAAACATTTCCATTTACCATCACACCAAAAAAAATTTAAGATACCTAGGAATAAACTTAATGTAGGAAGTAAAAGACCTATACTCTGAAAACTACAGGATGCTGAAAAAAGAGATAGAGGAAGACATAAACAAATGGAAGAACATACCTTATTCATGGATTGGGAGAATCAACATCATTAAAATGTCCATACTACCCAAAGTAATTTATAAATTCAATGCAATCCCCATTAAAATACCAACAACATATTTCACAGACCTGGAGCAAAACTTACCAAAAATTTATCTGGAATAAAAGAAGACCCCCCAAATAGCCATAGGAATCCTGAGAAAGAAGAACAAATTTGGAGGGATCACACTACCAGTTATCAAGCTATATTACAAAGCCACGGTTCTCAAAACTGCCTGTTACTGGCACAAGAACAGACATATAGACCAATGAAACAGAACAGAGAACCCAGAAATCAACCCAACCCAATTAATATTTGCCAAAGGAGGCAAGAGCATACAAATGAGTCAAGACAGTCTCTTCAATAAATGGTGCTGGGAAATTTAGTCAGATATATGCAAAAAGATGAAACTACATCAACAACTTACACCATACACAAAAACAAATTATAAATGGTTAAAAGACTTAAATGTAAGATTGTAAACCATAATAATCTTAGAAGACTCCATAGGCAGCAAAATATTAGACATATGTTGTAGCAATATCTTTACCCATACTGCCTAGGACAATGAAAACTAAAGAGAAAATAAACAAATGGGACTCCATCAAAATAAAAAGCTTCTGCACAGCAAAATAACCATCAACAAAACAACAAGAAAGCCCACTGCATGGGAGGACATATTTGCCAATGCTATTTCAGATAAGGGTTTAATATTTGATTTGCTAAAATCCAGAATTTACAGGGAACTCATACAACTTAACAAAAGGAAGATAAACAATCCAATAAAAATTGGGCAAAGGACTTATATAGACACTGTTCAAAAGAGGGCATACAGAAGGCAAAGGGACATATGAAAATATGCCCAAAGTCACTAATCATCTGAGAGATGCAAATCAAAAAGTTTAATATTAGGCACTTACTCTACACGGTTTTTTTGTTTTATTTTCAGTGCACTAAAATGTTTGTTTCACTGTTTCTGGCCTCCTTGGTTTCTTGTGAAAAAAAAAATCTACATTCATTAATTTCATTATCACACTATATGCAATGATTTAGCTATTTTCAGATTTTTTATTCATCTTTAGTTTTTCAGCAGTTTTATTATAATGTTGGGGCATGGGTTTTTTTAAGGCTCAATTTGTTTTATATTTACTAAACTTCTTGAGTATGTTAGCTTATGCCTTTTGACAAATTTAGAAAAATTCAGATATAATTTTTTCCTGACTCCAATCTCATTTTCTTCTTTCCCTGGTACTGCAACAACAGGAGTGTTAGAACTTTGATAGTACTTTGTAGGCTTCTGTTCATGATTTTTAGACTTTTTTCTGCTGTTCAGACTGGATAATGTTTATGGAATTCTTTTTAAATCCACTCTTTACTATTACCATTCTACCAAATTCATCCTGTGAAAATTTTAAATTATATATATCCTATCTAATAAAAGAGTAATATGCAAATTGACCATACATCCACTACACCCACCAGCCATGCCCACCAGCAAATCAGGAGTGAGTATGCAAATCAATCCAACCAAGATGGCTGTGACCACAGAGCGAGCAGGAGGCTTGGGTTTCCCTGGCAATGGAGGAAGCCAAGCTTCCTGCACACCCTGGCCGGCCCAGGACTCCGCTCATGGATACAAAGTTTCAATCATAGAATATAAATAAATCCCAACAAAAATGGCAGCAGCCACAGAGCTTGAGAGAGCAGGAGGCTTGGGTTGCCCCCAGCGATGGAGGAAGCCAAGCTTCCTGGCCTGCCCTGGCCTCTGCTCAAGGCTACAAAGTTTCAATTATAGAAGATAAATAAATCCCAGATACCAGGGCCTCCGCTTGGGTCGCTGGGGGCCATGGCCGGCCTGCAAACCACCCAGGCCCCTCGCCCAGGCCACCCCATGTCCCAATGGAACCCCCATTCTGATATGCGACATCCTTCAGAAAAAACCAGCTAGCCCCCACCCATGCATCAGGCCTCTATCTTATCTAATAAAAGAGTAATATGCAAATTGACAGTCATTCCAACACACAGGACGGCTGCCCCTATGAGTATTTCAGGCATTCCTATTTAATAGCATCATTATGAACAGGCTGGGACAAACACAATAAATTGTCAGTAAAGAATTCTATATCCTGTGAAAATATTCTTCAATAACTTATGCAAAATAAAGGTACTTTTAAATAAAATTAAGGGAAATTGTTACCAGGCCCTCCAGCAGGGACCCCCATCCTGAAGGGGTATGGCCAACCTGAAAACAGCCTTCAGCCCCTCACCCAGGCCGGCCACGTGGGGACCTTCACCCCATGGGGACGTGGATGGCCTGCAAACTGCCCCAACCCCTCGCCCAGGCCTGCACCATCCCCAGTGGGGACCTCCACCCCAATGGGGGCATGGCTGGCTTGCAAACCACCACAGACCCCTCACCCAGGCTGCCCCACCCCCCAAGGGAACCCCCACCATGATCTGGGGCACTCTTCAGGGCAAACCAGCCAGCCCCCACTCATGCACCAGGCCTCTATCTATACTAATAATAGGGTAATATGCTAATTAGACTGGGAGACCTTCCAGGAGATCTTCCGGACATTCTTCTGGACAAAGTCATGGTGGCAGGGCCGAGGTAGAGGAGGTTACAGGCCAAGAGGGGTGGGCAGTTATAGGTGATCAGGTCAGGATGGGATGGCAGTTGTGGTTGATCAGGCCAGTGAGGGGGGGCCGTTGGGGGTGAGCAGGCTGGCAGGGGTGCCAGTTGGTGGCAAGCAGGCTTTTGGTATATGGGATGACACTCAACATATTGAGCCACACTGGCCAGAGCAAATAAGGGAATTTAACATGGTTACAACAGGACACAAATAGTCAACACAATACTTGATCCTATTTAATGTTTATTTAAGTGTTAAAAGTTATATAACTTTATCATGTTCTACATAATTGAACAATTATAAATTGATCAGTTATAAACTAAAATTATAAGATTTCTCTCCAGCCAGTCTTCAGTTGCTTATTCAGGATGGTTTTTCTATATTTTAGTTGTAATTCCAGTTGGGTCCTGGGAGAATGTTGTATAGCTTCCACTTAACCTGCTGCCATTTTGGACTGGCTCACTTACTTCTTAAACTAAAATTGATGTACTATTTATAATAGCCCCTCAAATGATACTTAGGTGTAAATAGAACAGCATATATATCAATCCTATATGCTAAAAAACTATCAAATTCTGATCAAAGAAGTTAAACAAGACCTAAATAGAGATACATGCTGCATTTATGGATTTAAAAATTAATATAAATTATATGTCAGTTTTCCCAAAATACAGAGAAGTTATCTAAATCAAAATCTGAGTAAATTTTTAGATATAGATAAGCTGATTCTAAAATTATACGGAAAAAAAAGGACATAGAATAGTCAAAACAAATCTTAGAGAATAAAATTGAAGGACTGATATCATCAGATATGTGGCTTCAGCAAGCAAGACAGTGTAGTATCAGCAAAAGTGTAGACACAAAATAAAGTCCAGAAATAGATCGACAGTAATATGATCAACTGTTTTCTAAAAAATGTGTGAAGGTTATTCAATGGAGAAAGATATTCTTTTCAAGAAGTGATGATGGGCCGAAACCGGTTTGGCTCAGTGGATAGAGTGTCGGCCTGCGGACTGAAGGGTCCCAGGTTCGATTCCGGTCAAGGGCATGTACCTTGGTTGCGGGCACATCCCCAGTAGGGAGTGTGCAAGAGGCAGCTGATCGATGTTTCTCTCTCATCGATGTTTCTAACTCTCTATCCCTCTCTCTTCCTCTCTGTAAAAAATCAATAAAATATATTTAAAAAAAAAAAAGAAGTGATGATGGAACAATGTGGGACAGATTGATAACAAAGAAATAGCATGGGGAAATCTGAGGAGATGGCAGAATTTTTTTTTTATTCTCATTATAGTGAAAGTTAAATGTTTATTTAAGTGTTAAAAGTTATATAACTATACACCAAAAGGAAAATAATTTTATTGTATGTAATTTTTTACAAAAGCATTTGCATTATTTTCTACTAAACAGTCATTGCACAACAGAAAGGGTCCAGTAAAAAAAATTCAATTCCAGCTCTGCCTCTTCAGGTTTGTGAGTCTGGGCATTCTGAGAGTTCTACTCACATTTGGTTTATCTATGAAGTGGTGACATTAATACCTTTCTCAAAATCATTGTGTGTTATATATGAAATAATACACATGAAATATTGTGCATAGTAAAAAAGCATTTATTTATATAAAAATCTAAGCGACCATTTGACCATCCGACCAGTAGCTATAACATCCAATGACCACCATGGGGCAGATGCTCTGACTGGTAGTTATGATACACACTGACCACTAGGGAGATGTTGCTCAATGCCGGAACTGCCAAACTGTGGTGACTTGGCAGGTGTGGTTCTCAGGTGATGTACCAGGAACCAGAGAGGAGGGAGACTGATTTTGGGGTATGTCACCCAAGATCCACCCTCTTGCAATCTGGGACCTCTCAGGGTATGTAGGACAGCTGGTTTCAGCCTGATCCCAACAGGCCAGGTCGAGGGACCCCACAGGTCATAAATCTGTGCACTGGGCCTCTAGTTATACTATAAATATTGAATATGATTATGATAAAAAATAATCTTGAATTATTTACTGAAGGGGTATATTAATTAAAGTCCAAGAAGGAAAGATGCTATACACCCAAATTGGGTAATTTTAGGAGAGCATACACAAGTATATACAAAAATGTAGGGAAACCACCAGAAATGGAAAAATACCCTGAGGATAACAAAAACTTAAGTGGTGTTTTAAGGTAATATCAATTCTTTCACACTTGAAATTGAAATCTAAAAATCACAACTACTAGCAGAAGGTGAGAGGGGAAAATTAAATAGTTAATTAACAGGAAGTGTAGCTCATATATCCAATTCTGTAGCTGTTTATGAAACCTAAATTGGTCATTTATAGCTCCATATTCCAACACCTAACGTTTGTTCCCCCCATCTTTTTCTCCACTGTAGCTGCATGGGATTACGTTTAGTCCTTTGACATTTGAATTCTTGCTGATCTGATTGTTTAGTTGCTACAGGATTTTACAGATCAGTACTTTTAGACAAGAGAGTAATAAAAAGCTCCACAACAAATCTCTGATTCTGGCATAGTTTTTTATTATATAACTAGAGGCCCTATGCACAAAGATTCATGCAAGAATGGGCCTTCCTTCCCTTGGCTGACGGCACCGCCTTCGCTCCGGCCAGAGCTGCCTTTTCACTCTGGCCCAGAGCCACCTTTCCGCCTTCCCACACTGCCCAGAGGCCCAGAGTGGCTGGGGTGGTGCGGAATGCTTGCGTCATCATCATGGTGATGATACAAGCATCCCACCCCGCCCCGCCCCTGGCCGCTCGGCGCCTGCAAATTAACCCGCCATCTTTGTTGGGTTAATTTGCATACTCACTCCTAATTAGCTGGTAGGCGTCGTGAAGGTATGGTCAATTTGCATCTTACTATTTTATTAGTGTAGACTAGAGGCCCAGTACACAAAATTCGTGCACTCAGGGAGGTCCCTCAGCCTGACCTGCACCCTTTCGCAGTCTGGGAGCCCTCCCCTTTGGGAGTGGGCCTAAGCCGTCAGTCAGACATCCTTAGTGCTGCTGCGGAGGCGGGAGAGGCTCCCACCACCAACGCTGTGCTCGCCAGTGTGAGTCGGCTTCTGGCTGAGCCGCACTCCCCCTGTGGGAGCACACTGACCACCAGGGGGCAGCTCCTGTGTTAAGCATATGCCCCCTAGTGGTCAATGCACATCATATTGACCGGTTATTCCACCATAGGACTGAAATTGGCTCTCCGACATCCCCCAAGGGGTCCCAGATTGCAAAAGGTGCAAAAGGGCGCAGGTCAGGCCAAGGGACCCCACTGATGCACTATCAGGGTTAGGAGGGATGCAGGAGGTTGACCAGCTGGGGAGGGACTGTAGGAGGGCTCCAGGGTGTGTCCAGCCCATCTTGTTCAGTCCCATTCAGCCGGACCCCAGCAGCAAGCTAACCTATGGGTTGGACCATCTAACCCCTGGTGGTCAGTGCACATCATAGCAAGTGGTTGAGCGGCCTTAGCATATCATTAGCATATTACCCTTTGATTGGTTGCACAGCCAACTGGACAACCAGGCACTTAGCATTTTAAGCTTTTATAATATAGGAAAAAAAAACTAAATTTCCTTTGGTAATTGGAATCAAACCTCCTAGCCCCACAGTAACACCTTTCTTTGGTTCAAAAGCTTGAGGAAACTAAAATGGTCAGATCAAAGTCTCAGCTTCCAACTCAATGAAAGAATAATAATATTCCTGGGTAGAAGCATTCACCCTATAGGTATTAGATTCTCTGCCCAAGGTTGTGGAAATGGGAATAAGAAATACTTCACATAGGTTAATAGGTAGAGTAGTAAGGCAGACAATCCCCATCTCTTCTTCTTGGCTCCCAGATCTAAGCATGTTTTTGATGGTGAAAATGACACCATATATTAACCATGTAAGAGTGTAAACTTACCTCTTAAGTTGTGTTCCAGCTAGTGCTATAATTGAACCTTCAGTAGGCCATTCAGTATTCTATCAGGCCAGATGCTTCTGGGACATAGGGCCTGATAGTCACCTAGGGCTACTATAACAAATAGCATGGGCCCAGTGGCTTAAACAGCAGAAATAGATTTCCCATAGACCTGGAAGCTAGAAGTCTAAGAACAAGGTGCTGGCCAATTCTGTTCCTGATGAGAACCTTCTTCCTGGCTTGCACACGATGTTCTTCTCACTGTTCTCATATGGCAGAGACCAGAAAGACAGAAAATATGGTCTTTCCCATCTGTTCTTATAGGGACACTATTCCCATCATTAGGGATCCACCCTAATGACCTAATTACCTTCCAAAGGCCCCATATGCTAATACTATCACATTGGAGATTAAAGTTTCCATATATGAATGGGGAAGAAGATCAGCTGACATTCAAACCATGGCAAGGATCTTGGTAAGAACCAGTGAATCCCATGTTTGTGAACCATGGTTATATTTCCTTTGTTGTAAATGCATTCCCTGGTCAGAGACTAGTAAATCATTGAACAAGGATTTCTTTAAATCCAGGATTAGTGAATGGTTCTAATAGAAAAGCCACAGGAAAGGAAGTAAAATCCATAAACGAAATGTGTGTCCATCCACAAAAGGCAGTGGATTGTAGTCTATTGTGTCCAGCAACCCCGTGTATCTGGCTGGTTCCTTTGAGGAAGGTGTCAGAAAGGAATTGATGTAGTTACTGCTGTTGGCATGTTGGTCACTCATTCTTTCCCCCGACCCCTTCTAATCTTCTGCTGTTGGTCCACATTGTCCAAACCCAACCAGAAACGAGTGTCAAGACTTTCAGACCTCCTTTTGGTCAAAGGGGAACTCTGAAACTGAGTGGAGCACACTCCCATTCCTTTCCTCTTTGTCTTTCACTCCCCCGTGAGCTTCAGCATTTTTTTAAAATTTGATATCTTCTCTTGGTAAACACTACAAGGAGTCATTATAACTCTCATAATATGATGAATGAGAATAAATCATTATTTTTATGACATTTAATTTTGTCTTATATTTGCTTACTAAGATATTATCTTTTCATGGTTATATTTTTTATGTGATAGTACATGGAAAGATTTAAAATTATCAGTTACCAGTTCTGTGAACTTAGTTATGGCAGAAAACCTAAACCCTTCTAACATTCAACGTATAAACATAGGCCCATAAATAAAATATATTTCTCATGACCTGTGTCAGGTTCTCTTGCTTTATTATCAAAAATAAAGTTAACATCTAAGTCACAGGGAGTTAGAATTCTACTGGCATCCATTATGCCAGGCCTCCCATTGGAAATCAGGCCTCAGGCATAATAATAAAACAGAGCTAACTGTAGCAATGAATTAGAGAGTGAGAATGTATAAAGCTATCATCAGGAAAAAGAGGACACTTTCATTATTGCATGGCTATATTTTTCGGTTTATTTGTTTGAAAACTATTCACATGATAGAAAACATTTGTGATGTAGCAACTTTTTTTTGTTGCTCCAATAACAGAAAAGATAAAATTTAAATTTATAAATTAGATTATTACCTTTCTGATAGAGCTTCATCACTGAAAAAATCAATATTAAGCATTTTAACATTTTTTTAAATGCAAAAGAAAGGCAACCTCAGTGCTTTGGATTACAATAAAGTTGTGATTAACCTTTCAAGACATGGAGCCAACAGTAGTGCTAAAGAAATGGGCTCCATAAAGACATGCTATTTCTCACCCAGCAGGGTATTTTCCATTTCACTAAAATAGTCAGTATTTTTGTACCCATTAGATTTACTAATTATTTCTAATCTAATGCTCTCAGAAGGCTTAAAAGCAAATATGGAGAAACACAGATATTTACAAGGTCTTATGACTGATTAGCAATGTGTTTCTATAAACAGGTGGCACAGCGGTTGGCCTACCTGGTGGGATACTATTAGACCTTGATGAAAAATGTTAATTTTCATTTGTGTTAATGACATCAGTGTTTCACACACTGCTGCTGGCCTTCTCAGTGGGTATGGATGCCAGCCTCCCTCAGGATGGCTTGCCATTTGCATTAACTATTTATCACAGAAATAAATAATCATGGCCTGGCACAACACAAATCGTGGATTAGGAGTAATCTGAGCAAATCCCTGGGGATGGAGAGGAAGGGAATGTGAGACTTTTGCCTTTAGGAGATTCAATGGAGTCTTTGTAAACTTGTTGGGGATCACCACTTTCAGATAGCACAAATGCAGATAGACCACATCTGTTTATATCACGGTGTAAAAGATACTATGTCTACCTACATCTAATTCAGAATGGAGTTGTTTGTTTGACCATATTCTTTCAGTGACCATACATAGTTACAAAACTGCTCTCATGTAGCTTCTCATTCTAGTGGTAAGAATTAGATGATGAACCAATAACTCTATATATGCATAACCTCAGGGAGAAAATCCCTGTCTTGTCATAGAAAGAGGATCTCCTGAACAGGCTCATAAAACTGAGAGTCCTCTTGTATGACTGAGTTCTGCAGGGATGTTTATGGACATGGGAAGCAAAACTTGGAGAATTGTGGAGCATACTTACATATAAAAAGAAAGGAAAACTAGAATAGAAAGAAAGAAAAATTATAATGAAAAGAAGAGGGAGAGCATGAAAATGAGTGGGAAAGATAGTAAAAGAAGTGAAAAGAAAGAGAAGAGGAAGCAATCTCCTATAAATCAAACAGTAACAGAGTACTCATGACTAGTACCAGAGATTAATCCATTCACCCTAGTTCTTATTAGGTAGATGACATTGATCTCATTTATTCCTCAAAAACAATAAATGTAAAATGTATTTTTCATATTATACAATAAAAATGCTTTTTATATGTACTTCAGGCATTATTGTACAAACACACTTTGTATGGAGAGTATAAGTGTGACATGGTTTTGTTTTGATTATTGATTTTGATTATTGATTTTAAAAGGAGAGAAAGGGAGAGGGAGAGAAAGAAAAAAACAACATTGATGTGATAGGTTAATATTGATTGGCTGCCTTTACACCCCCTACTAGGATAGAGCCCACAACCAAGGTATGTGTCCTGACCAAGAATCGAAATGGTGGACCTCTTAGTGAATGGGGCACCACTCAACCAACTGAGCCACACTGGCCAGGGCTTGACATGGGTTTTGATGTTTGTTAGCTTCCTGAGAAAGGGTAGCAACAGATAAGTTTACATAGAAAGGAGAGTTTTTCCCATTGGCTTCTTTTAGAATCTCTTCAGAGATAATGATCTGCAGCTATGTTGTTTTATTGGGTCTAATAAAAATGAATAACCTGACTCATGCTGGTAATAGAAGGAGTCAAGTAAGGGTAAATGAAAGCCATTTAGGCAAAATTCAAATAACTCTGTCTTCAGAGGTTACTGTCAGCCTTTAGGAGAAATACGTCACTCAATCAAAAGTGCAGCAAATACTCATTATGGGCTTCCCATATGTCAGAATTTGAGTTTAGTTCTTGGGATAGAACAGTTGGACAGGATTGGAAAGTTTTCTGCTCCCATGTGGCTCCAATTCTACCTATTTGTCACCCTCCCCTACCTCTTACCAGGGAGGAAGAAAAGTGATTTGTAAGGGTCAGTTTTCAATCCCAATATTCTGGGGTCTAAACTGAAAACATGCAATTGGTGAGGCCTTTTCTACTGCTCTTGCTCCTTCTTATATGTTTTATTCCATCAGGATGGATAGAAAAGCCTGAAGATCTTCACTTGTGGCTATGCCAAACACTGGTGGGAAACAGGTCTATATAACAGTCTGCCTTCTCAGATCTTTTTCTCTGATGTCAGGGAGTGCTGCAAGCTATCCTGCCTTCCTCATCCACCATAATTTTTAAACTTGAGATTGTAATCAGGAGAAGTCTGGTGATAAAATTTTGATGAGGAGACCCAGGGATTCCCGATTCCACTGTGATCTAACCATGCCCTCTTTCCCATGAGGTCTCTGAGAGCCATTATATACCAAGGAAATAACCATAGCAGTTTTGATGTTGCTCCCCAAATTCATTCACCACTCCTGTAACTTAAAATGAGACATGAGCATGATTCCATTTTTCTAAGCTAAGGAGGCAAAAGTACATAGACCAAACCTGATCATTCCCCCATGGGTTGAATAGTGATCAGAGGAATTTCTTCTCTTGAAGGCATCACTACCAACGTCCTTGCCTAAAGTCCTTCTTAGGTAATTTTCCTAAGGTGGAGTGGCACTACTGACACTATGAACATACTCAGATGTAGGCTGAGCAGCACTTAGCTGTACTGAAACTGCCATTTCCATCAGTACCCCTCCAAAGCTTAGTTCTGATCTTCCTCCCAGACCTTGATAGTGAAGTACTGACCACTGGGTCCCCATATCATTAATTGAGGGGTATTTTCTGCTTGTTTCACCTGCAACTACTTGGGTCTGTGATATTCCTTGGCTCTCATTTCTGTGATTTTGAAGTCTTATGTCTTCCCCCCCCCCCTCCGCCCCACCATCTCCCTCGTGCTTGGATACCAGTCCTTAAAAGGCTGCTTGGTGATAGGAGCCTTAAATCTCCAAAGACAGACTTCTTAGATGATGAGATGAAGCCCACAGGACTCCCTAGTTCTACATATATTCATGTCTCTACTTTTATGTTAACTGTGAGGGCTGCTTCAGAGTTCAAGGGTCAATCATTGACTCAAACATGACTATTTTGACATTTGGGCCTCTCCTGCCTGGTTAAATATCTACCTTTACCTCAGTTCACCAACTATCTCTGTTCAATCTGCGGGACAGGGGCATCTTGCAGACAAGCTCCTGCATCCCACCTCTACTTTATGTTGACACAAAGCAGTCATGCCTCACATCCAACCTTAGCATTGGGACACTGAAAAGCACCCCTCCATGACACGCTCTTCCTTTCCAGAGTCCCTGCCCTTCATGCCTTGTCAACTTCTCTCTTAACCAAGATGTTTCTTCAAGAAGAGAAAACAGGAGATGTGATACTTCAAAATGGCATTTATTAAGTCAATCTGACTTTATTTTAACCAGGATTCTTCA
The DNA here is from genome assembly GCF_027574615.1 of Eptesicus fuscus. Classification (NCBI taxonomy): domain Eukaryota; kingdom Metazoa; phylum Chordata; class Mammalia; order Chiroptera; family Vespertilionidae; genus Eptesicus; species Eptesicus fuscus. The sequence continues at coordinate 96,710,471 of NC_072481.1, read as the reverse complement.
TAGTGAAGAGCAAGCTTTTCATATTATAGAAATATAGAGTATTAAAGATCAGCTGTAGATGTTTGAGGACTTAAGGACCTTCATATACCCCTTAACTCACAATCTAGTAATATAGAAGCAGGGTTGCAGTGACTATACCCTGAGATTTCTTTGCCCTGAAGACCCCTGCCAGCTTCTCTCCTCAACCTGCTTTCTCTGTTGTATGGAGGCAGCCAGGTCCTCCTTGGAGCCTCCGGAAACTCCTTGCCCTGCATAGGCCTGTGCAGATGCAGAGGAGCCAGGGCTGAGCATGTCTCAGTTTCTTTTCTTATATAGACTCAGGAGCCCTTCTTAATCTCAATGTTTTTTACATAGTCACACATAATAGTAGCATGGTACTTTAATCATCTGTTGTTGGAGAAAAAACAATAGCAAACATTATGAGATGTCTTCAACACCACTGTTTAAAATATTCACTTTATTAAGCATAACAATGTATACACACTTAGAAAGAAATAGCACTACTTACAGGCAAGAAAATCTATGTATTCAAGCTATAGATCATTCATTGTGTACATTTGAGGCCCAGATGCCTGGCTTGAATTCCACAGCCTGAGGGTTTCTGACGCACAGGTATCCACCTCACTGGGTCCATGAACTTAGACTGTGGACTAATTTCCCACTGGGAATAGAAGACTTCCTGGTCTGTCCCAAGATGTTTTGTGTCATAAATACAGCCTCAGCCAATATTCCCCTGTTGAAAACAGAAAGTTGGGGGAATGGCAAGAGACTCATGACTGTCAGGCATGGATCCATGTCCCTGCTGAGGAATGTGGGTGGGGGCTGGAGGAAATCTCAAGAGAAGAGGAGGAAAACCACTTCTCTCCTCAGAGCAAAGCCAAATAATAGTGCGCTCTGTGCCTCACAGACAGGCACTTCTTAAACATTGACTTGGTCTGAATTGCTAGGGAATACCTGATCCCACGCATGAGGAGAAGAGCAATTTGGTCATCTTTCCAATGAACAGTGTTTGCTCTTCCTCTGACCATCCAAACAATGACCTATTCTATTAAATGGATATCAGCACTTTCTTCTCTCTGTACTGAAGTATAAAAACTATAAAAACTAAAAACCATATTTTCACATTTTCCCTTTATCCTTAAAGAAAAAAATATAAAAAAGTCCAGTTTAAAGTCTTATGTATTCCCTTGGTGAGGCACTTACTGGTATTTCCGTATCCCTTGCTGGTTTTGGAGAAACTGTTGCACACATCAATTTACACTCTCAGTAAGCCATCAGAATAATGGCTTGTCAAAATCAAGTCTTCTAAAAGCAATATACTTTAAAGCTAGGAAAAGCTTCACAAGATTTATAAATCCACCTCTAAGCAAGGGATACAAAGTAAATATTCAATATTCTTTCTGAAGCTGGTGAATAAAGTCCACTTAGTAAGTAAGTTTGAATAAGATTTGCCCAGGTTCTAAATATACTATTGTTTATTAATTTCATTTTCTTACCAAGAAAGCACCTTTTCAAAGGGGCAATTTTTTCAAAGTCAAATTATCTGATCCTATCAGGTAATGATGGAGTTGAACAATGTACACCTAAATTCTCTCCTTCCTTGAAAGAAATGCATCCTTTCTGTATTTGTTCCACATCTACTGTGCATCAGGTTTTGTTAGCAAGGAAAATAGGAAGGTGAATGAGACATAATCCCAATAAATTTTAGAGCAGCACAGTGTGCAAAGGAAGGAGTGTCCTCCTGGGAGGATGGATGAAGGCTTCTCAAGGCAAGGGATATCTAAATGAAGATCCAAAGGATGAATACGAAGCTATGGAGAAGTTACGCCAGTACTGCTCAAACAAGGAATGACACTGGTGCCAGTCACTCACTGTTATCATAGCAACATAAGCATATAATTGAGAGTAAGCATTAAGAAGTTCTTAGAGCAATTTATATTACTATGACATCCAAGCATGAGATAAGCAGGCCTGTATATTATATCTTTTGATTTGTTTGTTATTTTCTAATAATTTTTTTGTATTGTATTTTATAAAAAAAAAAAAAGTGTTAGTCGGCAATAAATTGGAAATGTGTTCCTTCCCCACCAATGATGTAATCTAGTCAATAATGTATAAATGAGGAAGGTCTGGGCAGAGAATATAAGACAGCAGATTCTAAGGCCTGGCTCTGAGTCTAGAGAGAGGCAAGTTCTGAGAACAGCAGTTACTTTAGAAACTCCAAATCCAAACTCACTAGCAAAAGTCATTCTGTTCTCCCTATAGCTGCCTGGCAATCCTTTTTGCAACAGTGATATGTTTTAACATTGTGCATGCTTTCTATGCATCTGGCATTATGATAAACTATTTTCTGTGTTACTAGAGACCCAATGCACAAAATTCATCCCCTGGCTGCTGGCACCGGCTTCCCTCTGGCCCCTGGGACCCAGAATTCCCTCGCAACCCCAGCTTTGTCCAGAAGGTCATCCTGTCTAATTGGCATATTATGCTTTTATTAATATAGATTTAAAACTGTCTGATAAGTTAGAAACTATTGTTATACTTTATTATGTAAAGGAGAAGAATTAGACCTATCAAGGTTAAGCCTCTTGGCTGGGATCAGACCCAAAACTCCAACCCAGAGCTCTCTGACTCCACTTATTCTTCTCTTCTAGGCTAGAAGTAATTATGCCCAGCCACATAGAATCTCTACATTCAGGCCATTGTATTCTCTCCTTAAGAAAAAGTTTTCAAACTGCCTGGTACTGGCACAAGAACAGACATATTGACCAATGGAACAGAACAGAAAACCCAGAAATCAACCCAAGCCATTATGCTCAATTAATATTTGACAAGGGAGGCAAGGGCATACAATGGAGTCAAGACAGTCTCTTCAATAAATGGTGTTGGGAAAATTGGACAGATACATGCAAAAAAAAGAAAAGAAAAGAAAAAGAAAGTAAACCACCAACTTACACCATACACAAAAATAAACTCAAAATGGATAAAGGACTTAAACATAAGATGGAAACCCATAAAAATACTAGAAAAAGCCATAGGCAGCAAAATAGCAGACATATGTCATAGCAATATCTTTACCGATACAGCTCTTAGTACAATGGAAACTAAGGAGAAAATAAACAAATGGGACTACATCAAAATAAAAAAAAACTTCTGCACAGCAAAGGAAATCATCAACAAAATAACAAGAAAGCCCACTGCATGGGAGAACATATTTACCAATATTATCATTTGACAAGGGTTTCATCTCCAAAATTTATAGGAAACTCATACAACTTAACAAAAGGAAGATAAACAATCCAACAACAACAACAACAAAAATGGGCAAAGGACCTAAATAGACACTTTTCGAAAGGGGACATACAGAAGGGCAAGAGATACTTGAAAACATGCTCAAAGTCACTAATCATTGAGAGATGCAAATCAAAACAAGAATGAGGTACCATCTCACACCTGTCAGAATGGCTATCATCAACAAATCAACAAATGACAGGTGATGGAGAGGATGTGGAGAAAAAGGAACCCCCTTGTACTGCTGATGGAAATGCAGACTGGTGCAGCCACTGTAGAAAACAGTATGGCGTTTCCTCAAAAAATTAAAAATGGAACTGCCATTTGACCCAGTAATTCCACTTCTAGGAATATATCCCCCAAAACCAGAAACATCAATAAGTAAGGATATATGCACCCCTATGTTCATAGCAGCACAATTTACATTGGCTAAGATTTGGAAACAGCCTAAGTGCCCCTCAGCAGATGAGTGGATTAGAAAACTGTAGTACATCTACACAATGGAATACTACACTGCTACAAAAAAGAATAAACTTTTATCATTTGCAACAGCATGGATGGTACAAAGCAAAATAAGCCAGTCAGAGGAAGATAAATATCACATGATCTCACTCATTTGTGGAATATAATGAACAACATAAACTGATGAACAAAAATAGAACCAGAGACATAGAAGCATTGAACAGACTGTTCAACCTATGAGGGAAGGCAGGGGATGAGGGAGTAAGAGATCAACCAAAGAACTTCTATATATGCATATGAACAAAACCAATGGACACAGACAGTAGGGGGGTGATGGCATGTTCTGGGGGTGGAGGTGGCCAGGGAGAGGTCAATGGGGGAGGGAGAAAAGGAGACTCATGTAATATTTTAAAAGTAAAAAATTAAAAAAAAATGTTTTCAATTTTTTTCACTACATAGTTACCCATAAAAATGTGTATTTGCTCAACACTACTGCAAAAAAAAAAAAAAATATATATATATATATATATATATATATATAAATATTATATATATATATTTACTACCCGAGAGTTGTTTCTTCTCCTGCCCATGAACAAGGCTTTTGTTATCAAAGTAAAGGAGTTTATTTGTCATCAAAGCCCATTCAAATTCAAACAGGAGTTTGCAGCTAAGGAAGTCAAGATTTTTAAGGAAATAGTACCAAACCAGGTCACACACAGGTGACTTGTTTCTGTAAGGCCTGGCTCCCTGATGGCTTCTAGAGGATGAATTATAATAGGGTATTAAGAAAATCAGCTTTGTGGTTAGGGCCCTGGTCTCTATTGATTAGTCAGTGCTAGGTTAGGGGGTAGTTGATTACTGCATCTGGCCTGATGTCAGCCATGGACTTGCTCTGTCTGGTTTCACAAGGGCATGGTCAATGGGGTCATCTGCTTTTCTGGGGCTGGAGCTGAAACACAACTGAGGACTAGATGTTATCTATAGTTTCGTTGGAAATCTGTCTCTAGTCAATAGACCCAGACCTGAGGCTTTGTTCCTTAGATGATTTGGTTGTACCAGAACTTCATTGTCCTGAGGACTTAATGCTTAAGGGAGTGGAGGGACACTGAAAAGGAAGGTGGGTGAGTCAGGTGCTGGATGAGGCCAATTTGAATCAAAAGGAAAAAAAAGGAGAAAGGATCATATTAAGAAATGAAGTTTCTACACAGTTACACATTCAACTTATTTACCTTCTTGGTCATGCTTGTGCTATCAAAAAGCAAACATGTCATTTTGATTTCTGATCCATTTGCCCCCTGCTTCCTAAGAAGACTTGCTAGTATAATTTTCAGTGACTAGATTTTTGAAAACTTTTATGATGATTCCTTTTCTGCTCATTTCAGACTAAATCAGGGGTGATGATTAGGGCCATAAACTCCACTGATGGTTGACAGTCCTGAAATGTGGCTCCCTGGCAGCATGCAGTGTGCTGAAGCTCATCGCACAGCTGGCTCCTGGGCACTTCATACCACCTCCCTTAGCTGTGCTCCGTGCAGGGACCGCCAGCTGGCAGGGTAAACACACAGCCACACCCTCTGATTGCAACACTTCCTAAAACACAGCATCTCTCAGAAATGCCAGACAGGAAGCTTTTTGTTTGTTTATTTTATTTCTTTTTTTTTTTCTTTAACGTATTTCAATCATCATTGGAGTAAATTCCCCATGAGTTTGCCTGCGGTGATAAAAGTGTTGAGTCGATGGCATGATGTGACCACCATATGGACAGCTTCTCTGAAGGAGACAAGGAAAAGAATGATATTTTAGATAACTTAAAGGAATGTATTAGCAGATATCTGGAATTATCTATGATAACCTAAGCTATTTTATAAATCTAATTTTGAAATAAAATTTCCCTTATGTTAATCATGCTATTGAAAGGAATTCTAGGGACGAAGTAGGCAGGTTTAGGTAGTTATAGGAATAAAGAGAGTCCATGGGGGAGGAATGCATAGGTGAGGGCTTGGAGCTGCCAGAAGGCATACATTCACAGAGAATAGAAAAGTGGCACAGGATAAGGGGAAATGAAGGTATACATTCACAGAGGATAAAGAAAAGTCACAGAGTATGGTGAAGAAGGAAACATTATTTCACAAAGGATGGAGAAATGTTGACAGATGCTGGAAAGAGGGAAACATATTTTCACAGGAGATAGAAGAATGTTGCAAGATAAGGGGGAGAGAAACAGGGGGGCACCGTGTGGGATTTGGACTTTAAGGTGATATTCTGCAAAAGAGTGGCCAATAGAAAAGCACAGGGTCATAAAATGGGAAAGGGGTTCAATTAGAAGGGAGCATGAAGAGACAAAGAACTAGAGCCTTTATAGACCTTAGATAAAAGGAGCTTAGTGGGTTACCCCCTTGGAAACCCCTTCCTCCGTGGGAGTTTGTATTTGCTCCCAATAAATTTCCACCCTTTTACTAACAATTCCTTTTAGTTCACAAATTTTATTCTTCAAACTTCAAACTTCAAACTACAAGGGGGAGATCCACTCCCCACACCCCATGTTCACTATGATGTCAGCATATTCCACCTGGAATCCATAGTTTCAGCTTCAATTCTTTATTCTCTGGATTAAATCACCAATGTGGGGAGGAAGATGCAAGGAAAATAATTAGCAATGGGAGAGAAAAACTGTTTGCCCTACTGCTGAATCAGAGGAAACACAGACCCCATTAATAATATTGTTCTTCCAATTCAATTTTTACCTTTACCTTGATTCAATTTCCCCTTTGATACCATTGCTCACACTTAATTCTTAGTTTATGGGATCTCTTTGCTGCTTTTTAGGTATCTCGTTACAAAGATATTGAAATTGAGGACTTTGCTGACATGATTAAAATAAAAAAGTTGATTAATTCAAATAAATTAACATTATGTTGCCTTATTTTCCAAAATTTTGCTTTAATATATATATATATTTTCCTTCAAAGATCTGGTGTTCTTGGGTTGTTTAGCTGCTTTAATAACTAGTTGACAGAATATTTTTCTTTCCAGGTCTGAAATATAACAAAAATTGTTAACATTAAAAGATACCCTTTTAACATCAGCCATGTCATACCCTTATTTTAAGTTGGATCTGGAAGATTTAACTGACTGGCTGAAAGTATTAACTTGAGAAGATGTCAACAGGAACAATTTTGCACTTTCTGGTTTGATCCTTCACAGATTCATTTCCTAAGGACCTGCCTGCTTTCTTGAAAAACAAGTTAGTAAAAGGACAATTAAGACAACTAAGAGAATGCTATGGAAAAAAATGAGTTATTTTCATTAATATTTTGTGATTTATAAAATGATTATCATCTTATATTTATCTTCAGTATGTCTTATAATTTATAATGCCCATTTAGTACATTTATTTCAGAACTAGAGGCCCAGCGCACGAAATCATGCATGGGTAGGGTCCCTAGGCCTACCCTGTGATCAGGGCCATCTTCTGCCCATTCACCAGTCCCCAGTCCAACTCCGCCACCAACACCCACCCCAGTTCCTGCTCACCATCTGGCCATCTATCGGAGCCTGCAGGCCAGGGGAAGGGACCAAGAGGTCGGCCATTCCACCTGCTTGCTAGTCCCCAGTCCCATCCCGCCGCCACCCACCCCAGTTCCCTGTGGTTCCCCATTGGCCATCCAGTGATTGGAGCCTGCGGACGGGAGGGAGGGACCAAGAGGTGGTCAACGCACCTCATAGCAACTGGTTGATCGTTCGTTCGTTCTGGTCATTATGCCGTTATGGTTGCTGGCTTTTTATTATATAGAATGATTTCATGCAATATTTTTATAATCCATATCTATGTTCCAGTTAGTTTTTTTAAAACATAAACATTGAACCTTCATTTCATAATGCAGATTTTGAATAGTGTCTCCCATGTGACCTGCTTCTACACTTGTTTAAAGATGGAGTAGTTGCACTTTGTCTTCTGTCACTTGCTATGTAGCATGTCACAGGGTAGTTTTGGATTACCTGGAGTTGATTAAGTTATGGATTACAAGGAGCCAAGGATAGAATATTATTCTTTGCCTCAAGCCCATTTTTAAATTTCTAAAAATGACATTGCTTTTGAAGTTCCCACCAGCTTCTAATGTTAAATAGTGCTATTCTCCCTAAAAAAGCAAGCTGGACACATTCATGCACATTCAAATGCCAGTGTGCCTGGGTGCCACTCCAATCCAGCAATTCAAAATTGCTGAGGGTGGAGTCAAGACACTGGTGATTTTTAAGGTATCATTTTTTAAAATTCTATTTCCAGAAATTCAAGTCCTACTTACTCTGCAAGATCCAGCTCAAATAGTAGCAATATCTCTGCTCCTCCTTTGCATATATATGGGACTTTTAGTTTTAAAAAGCAAATCCACATCCATGTGGTTTATTTAAGCCCAAGGACAGCCTAGGGGGACAGGAAGGATAGCTAATATGTGACCAGTTTTGAGAATCATTGTGCAATGGAAAGCTCTTCAGCTTTGAATTAAAAAACACTTGGGTTTAATTTGGCCTACTTTCTCTGAACCTTAATTTTTAATCCCTAAAAACTGGAAAAATTGTTCTTGTCTCACAGAGTTAATGAAAAAATTACATGTGAAAGCATATGTAAAGGAGCCCAGCACAATAATGGGCGATAACAAGTTTTCAATAAACAATAGATTCCCTCGCCTGTCCTATCTTACATTTGAAAACCACATTTCATCTTGAGTCACAATATTAGAAACCTAATGTCTACTTATGTTTTCCAAATACTAAGCTATAGTGTTTTATGGAAAAGAAAGTGCAACCTTTGCACATATTAAGTTCACACAGGCTATTAGAAATCTCCCTGAAATAACCAATTTAGAGTATGGTTTGCCCAATGGACAATAGCTTGTCTAGTGCTTAAGGACTAATATTTAAGAACTTGCATTTATCAGTAACATATTTAAATTCAAGGTTAAATAGCATTTTTGAGAAGGTCCAATAAATCCTCATCCTATGAGAATATGTCACAAATCATAGAAGGCTTCATAACCGAACTGAAGCCAGTTGGAGCTTCTGGGTCAGACTCACATTTTAAATTACACCCCGACCAATTGCTACAAAACACTTATGTGTTTAATGAGAGACAACAAAGTGTTTTGTCATCCACTATCTCATTTCTATTTTGTTACTTGATATTCATAATGTATAGCATGAGGATAACTTAAAAGTTAGAAGACAGAATAAACTCAGAATTAGAAATACAGGAAAGAAAGTAATAAAATATACATATTCTGACCCCATGATTGTAAATAGGTGGTAATTGTATCCAGGAATATATAAAAAAAACACTAAAGAGATCAATAATGAAATTAAGATAAGTGAAAAATGTTTCACCTATTTAATAGCTGATTTTGCAGCCATCCTATACACATTGATGTGCTTCCATTCAATTGATGTGGTTATTGGATTGATGTAGCACTTTTACTGCATATATATCACAATCCTTAAAGTTCCTATAACTCTGACTTTACACTGCCTCAGGCTGACCCTTTGAACCACATAATTGAAAAATGTGACTTTTTTTGGCACTGGTCATAATTCCTATGGTGCTATGGCCTTGATGTTTGTGTCCACCCAATATCTACATGACCTGAATATTTGGAACCGGAGCCTTTGGAAGGTGATTAAGAAAAGAGGCCTCAAAATGAAACCTACCATGCTGACAGCTTGATCTTGGTCTTCCAGCCTCCAAAACTGTGAGAAGTAAGTTTCTGTCATTTAAGCTTACCCAGGCTATGGTATTTTGTTATAGTCTAGCCAGAGCTGACTTATACAGATGGGTATATAGTGACACTGGGAGGTAAATCTTGACATAGGGAGGCAAGATGTGGGAGGGAATTCACAGGAGTTGTTTGTAGCTATCCCCATACCTGCACTGATGCTACTCAGTAGAATTAGTAGAGATATTACCTCTGAATGGACGCACTATTGCCCGTCCAAAATTACAACCACAACTTTAATTAATGGTGGTCATATATTACTTGTGATTACGTCCATCTAGAAGAGATTGTCATCCATGCAGGTTAGTATGGTGTGAAGATGGCTTTTGCTAAGAGTACAGAATGTTTCAGACTTAGTTAACAATTAATCACGCACCCCTAAAGTTCAGTAAAGGGTCAGCTATCTACTTCAGTGGGATAATCATTATTTAGCTCAAAAACAATGACAATAACAAAATACATAACTTAAGAGAGGAAGCCCAAGAGGCTTCCATGTTTGATTTTAAGCCACTGTGTTTCCAACCTCAAGTTTCTCTCTTCATGTGCTGAGTGTATTTCCAGGGTAGTGGTTCACAGAGTGTAGTCCCCTGACCAGTAGGATTAGCATCACTTGAGAACTTATTGGATGTGCTCCAACTCAGAAAATGGACTGGGAAGTCTAATGGTTGGGCCAGAAAATTGAGTTTTAATTATTTTAGGTAATTTTATGCACATTAAATCTGAGGACCAATGCCTAGAGCAAGGTGGTACTTAAAGGCTTGCATTAACTTAAAAGTCAACTTAAAAGTCTCAGAAGACAGAATAAACTCAGAAATTAGAAATACAGAAAAGAAAGTAATAAAATATACTTATTTAGAACAATCACAGGAAGGCGTATTTATAGACACCATTAGGTATGGCTACTCCTTTCAATGTCCCACTCAGATGGGCTGACTTATCGCTCAAAAAACATTTTTAAGCCTCTGTCACCACCAAAATAAATCCAAAACAAATGAACAATTTAGAATTGAATATACCACTTTAGAATAAATTTAAATATTCTCTTGGTATGTTGCATACAAATTTTAAGGAGTTAAGCAAGATAAGGGAATTCATCATCTTCTACTCATTTAGGCACATGGAATACACACTTGGTAGCTGAGGAGCAGCCCAATTTAGTGAGCAGTTTCTATATCCAGGAATAAGGCTACCTAGATTTGTAGATCAATTCCACCATGGGTTGTCATGACCAACCTGCAAGCCCAATCTTACCTCAACTCGTTAGCTTCATTTGACCATCACAAGAAGTATTATTGTCAGGCTCAGCTTCAGCCCCAATACCTTAGAAATTGGAAATAGATTCTACCTGATGCTCTTGAACTATTTTCTGCTAAAAGGAAGTCCTAGTATATCCATCATGCGATATGGTAGGGTTTTCCTACCCTACACTACATCCTTTCTCCATCGCCACTGCATCATTCATGATCTAAACTAGAACTGAGCATACAGTGCATTTTACAGAGAGCACCTGTGGCTCAGTTCATCTCCTCAAGCCCTGTTCTTTCTGGACTTCATTTGCTTTCCTTCTCACTCTGCCCCTAGTGCTGGCATTTCAAAGTGTCTTTTGTCCAGGCCTATCTTTGTCCAACTATATCACCCTTGCAAGCTTTGCTTGGCGATCTAAATTTCCACATTACTAATTACGTTGGTTGGAGTTACTGAAACTCTCTGCTAACCTGCAAATGTTATCAAGGAATATGAACCAGTAAGCCATTTTTAGCCATTAATCATTTTTGCTTGTTTTGTTCTATTTTGTTTGAGACACCAAATAAAGAATAGGCACCATCTTTATTTGAAATGAGAGGCCCGGTGCACGACATTCGTGCACTGGGAGGGGGGGTGTCCCTCAGCCTGGCCTGTGCCCTCTTGCAGTCTGGGACCCCTCAGGGGATGTCTGCCTGCCAGCTTAGGCCCGATCCTCTTAGGTATCGGACCTAAGCTGGCAGGCGGACATCCCTCTCACAGTCTGGGGCTCTTGCAGTCCAGGACCCCTTGCTCCTTACAGCCCACCTACAGTGGAGGCGGGAGAGGCTCCCGCCACTGCTGCTATACTTGCTAGCCATGAGCCGGCTTCTGGCTCAGTGGTGCCCACCCTCCCGCCCTGTGGGAGCACACTGATCAGCACGGGGCAGCTCCTGCATTGAGTGATGCTCCCTGGTGGTCAGTGTGCATCATAGTGACCGGTCATTCCTCTGTTCCATCCATTTGCACATTAGGGTTTTATTATATAGGATGCCATCCTAGCCATTTCTGTTATTCTTGAATCAACAAACATTTCTAGAATAAACCATTTAAAATTTTCTCCAAATAAAATAAAAACCAACATATTTAGATACTGAATTTTTAAAAATTATTTTTTTCTTGACCTGCCAGTATGGCTCAGTGGTTGAATGTCAATCAATATACTAGAAAGTCAGGGCTTGATTCCTGATCAGGGCACATGCCCAGGTTGCTGACTCGATCCCCAGTGGCATGCAGGAGGCAGCCAATCAATGATACTCTCATCATTGATGTTTCTATCTCTCTCCTTTCCTCTCTGAAATCAATAAAAATGTATATTTTTTAAAAATTGTATTTTTCTTTCTAAGAAAAATTATTAAATTTTATAAATATTCCTCTCACCACTTATGTATATTACTTATTTTTAGCAACTTAATTACCTCTCAATCTATTTGTATTCACTAAGTTATTTCTCTGTCATTGTGTGTCTTTTGTGTATGTGAAAGGCAGCCACTAAAATCTTAACTACAATGCAATTATTAGGTAACAGGACAGGTATTATCTAGAGAGCATAACACTGAGAGAGTGTTTTCTCTAGAAGCAGTTGCTCAGCTGGGTTCAACCCCAGGACCAGAATGTGAAAATTTGGGATGGCACAGGCTTAGGGAGAATCTTCAGATGAGAGGTCCACTGTAGCCACTATGAGATGAAAAGTTCCCAAGTGTCATATGTTTTAAGAGTGATATGGAAGAGATACAGACTTTGAGCCAGATAAACCTTGAAGTATGACTGTGGGCAGGTTAAGGTTTTTGAGTTTTGGTTTCCTTATTTGTAAATGTGTATATCTTAATATCTACTTTGCAAGGTTTATGTCCAAATTAAAGGAAATAAAATATAACTGTGTCTGAAATTATAAAAGGAATAAAACCCTTTTTTTCCACAACACTTCTGCTGCAAATCATTTTTTCATCTTCTACAGCCTACACAGGCAGCCAAGCTCCTCTTAACCATGGAAATAACTCACAAGTCATTTTAGGAATCACAGGACCTTCCTTTGAGTGGGATCTGGGGAGTCATCTGGCACAAATTTAGCCACTCAGTAGATTTTACTCCTCACATTCTCTGTCTCTGACTATGGCCACCCCAGGGAGGTCAAAGGCTTTCCTGCTTAAATGGATGTATGTGCAGAGTTAACTTCAAAATAGTGTAAGCAAAGATGAAATGCATATTTCAAGTGTCCGAGGTGGGTTTGATCTATATACATCACAGCTCCCTCAATATCTTAGCTTTATGACATGACAGTGAAAGTCATTTTGACACAAGGTCTTTAATAACATGGGTATTTATTCAATACACCCAATTAATATATCTGCAGATGATCCCTCACTGTGAGATTGATGAATGAATCAAACTCATTAAGTGCTCTTTTTCATTAATAGCACCAGTTGCATTTTAGCAATATAGAAACTCTATTAGTAGAGCTGGCTTCTGTCTCTTATTTCAACACATCTTATAAATGAGTCATCACAGAAAGAGATTATCAGTCACAATAGCTGGAGCCTGCCACAGAGACTGCAAGCCTTGTCCAAGGGACACTGATGCTCTGCTTTGGGAGTTTCTGACAAAATAGGGGTCACAGGGGCCTTCCTGATGGGTCAGAGCCTGCCCATGAGTAAGTCAGATTTTTAAACCACTTCTCAGTCTTAAACACCTTTATAAGAAAAGCTTTATAAGAAAAGGAAGCACAGAAGCAAGATACATATTATTAGACTAGGAAGGACCCCAAAGAGCAACTAGCCCAGTGGTTCTCAACCCTTGCCATAAGTAAGAATCATCTGGAAGCTTTTAAAAATATTAATGTCCATCAAACAAGTGCCAATAAATCTCAAAGGATTAAAATGGTACAGAGTCTGTACTATGACCAAAACTACATTAAATTTTTAAAACACATCAGAAAAATTTCAAACATTTAGAAATTAAGCAATAGGTTTTTATGTAATCCATGGGTCAAAGAACAGATTATAAGCAATTTAGAAAATATCTGTAACTGAATGATAATGGAAATGCAACATATTATTTGTGTAGATACAGCAAAAAGCAGTGTTTAAATGTAAATATAAATTTATGGCTTTAAATTGATATAGAAAAGATGAAAAATTTAAAATTAATTATCTGTTATTCTACCTTAATAAATTAGTAAAAGATTAGAAATTACACCCAAAACAAGCAAGACACAGAGAATATTGAAAATGAATGAAATCAATAAAGTACAATGTGGACAAATAGAGAAAATAAATAAAATAAAAAGTTTATTGTTTCATGTGTTCAAAAAGATCAATAAAGTTAATAAACTTCTAGAAAAACTGACCAAGGAAATAAGAAAAAGAGAAGTAAATTGTTACAATCAGAATATAAAAGTAGATATTAAACAGAAAACAAGGGAATATTATAAAAACTTTATGCAAATACATTTAAAAACTTAGATGAGATTTATAAATTTGTTGAAAGGCACAATTAACCAAAATTGACAGAAAAAGAAATAGAAAAACTTAACAGCACTATCTGTAATAGGAATTGTAATGGAATATTGACACCATTGCTATGAGTTTTCTTTATTCCAGACCAAGAAAATTTCACTGGTGGATTGATAACAATCTGCATCATAGAGCTGCCACTTTTCCCTTGGGATACAATGTGTAACATGCAACTATTGAACATATGTACCAAATGAGAATACCAGTATCAAAACATATTTTTAATATTTTACATAATTTATGGCAATTGCTTTTATTTTCCAGATATAAGTGAATATATTGCATACTCCTCACATTGGAAACCACTACTTTCACCTGCATATTGATGTAATGTCATATTGCAGGTCAATGAGGACACAGCCTATTAATTTTACATCCACTATGTGCAGAGCTTGAACTCATCATGAACTTAGAATGTTTTGGGGGATGAGTGAATGAGAAGCATTGGCATTTTATTTTATTGAAAATATCTAGTTCAAATTGCTCATTTTAAATCATGAGATAATTGAAAACAATATATTCCAGGAGTAACTCTGGGGGTGATATTGATTTTCCTAACTTTTTATTCATTGTCTCCTCAGTGCCTAGCATGTTGCAGAAAATGATGGAGCTCTCCATGCCCCTGCCTGAGCCATCCTATGCCAGGTCTTGTGAATCTTTCTTCAGAGATTCTCATTCTACACTATTGTCTCTCATTTGTTTCCCATCCATTGGCTGACTATTTGAGAAAATAATAATATAATTTCACAATACTGTACTTTTTTTCATTTTTGTTATGTAAAGATAAGCATATTATTTTAAAATGTTTATTGGTTGATTTTGAGAGAGGGAGAGAGAAAGAAAACAACATTGATATTGTTCCACTTATTTATGCATTCATTGGTTGACTCCTGTATGTGCCTTTATCAATATTGAACCCACAACCTTGGCAAATCGGGATGATGCTCAAACCAACTGAGCTACCTGGCCAGGCTTTACCTTATTTTCAACTAAAGGCCTGGTGCACAAAATTCATGCATGGGTGGGGTCCCTAGGCCTGGCCAGCAATTAGGGCTGATCAAGACCATCTCACCCAGTCCAAATTGGGGCCAGGCCAATTAGGGCCTGCCAGCCAGGTGCAGGAACATGGGAAGGACCATGGGAGGTTGGCCGGCTAGCCTCGATCTAGTTGTGTAGATGTGCTGAGGTAGCAGCAAGCAAAGATCACAGACTGAGTACCCCAAAACAGCCTGAACACCAGCTACGCTCTGAGGTGGAAATCCAGCTTTACTTTGCTGCTTGAGTTCGAGTGAGCTGCCTCACTCTACCCAGGGAGGAGTTGCTGACAGACAGACAGGTTGTCTCTCCTACCTCAGCTGCACATTTTCTTGGGGCTCCGCCTCCAAGCATGGTAGGTAGCTGACTTCGGCCAATGGTGGCACACGGCTGTAGGAGTGCTAGCCAATCAGTGGTTGGGAGCCCGGAAAGGCACGGGACAAGCTAGAAGTGGCTGATGGGGGCAGAAGGGTGACCAGTGCAGTGGCAGAGGTAAGATGGTGGTGGTGCTTACTTTACATCTTAGCAGGTAGGCTGCTGCCTTGCCCCTTCTGCCCCTCTGAACTACTACTCTGTCTTGATCAGCATTGGGGTCGCTCTCCTCTTTCAGGCTTCGCAGACCCTGATTCTCTGGTGCCTGGATCCTTAGCCACAGGGAGGGACCGGCCAGGGGGAGGGACCACAGGAGGTTGGTCGGCCATGGGAGTTTGGATGTGGGAGCGCACTGACCACCAGCGGGCAGCTCCTGCATCCAGCATCTGCCTTCTGGTGGTCAGTGAGCATCATAGTGACTGGTCGACTGGTAGTTCCAGTCGTTTGGTCATAACGATCACTTGGGCTTTTATATATAGAGACTAGTGGCCTGGTGCATGAAATTCATGCACAGAGGGGGCGGTTCCCTCAACCCACCCTGCACCCTCTTCAATCGGGGACCCCGATCGGGCCTAAATTAGCAGTTGGACATCTCTCTCGCAATCTGGAACCGCTGTCTCCTGACTGCTCACCTGCCTGCCTGCCTGATCACCCTTAACTGCCTCTGCCTGCCTGATCACCCCTAACTACCCTTCCTTGCCGGCCTGATATCACCCCCAACTTTCCTCCCCTGCCAGCCTGGTTGCCCCCAACTGCCCTCCCATGCCATCCTGATCTCACCCCCAACTGCCCTCCCCTGCCAGCCTGGTTGCCCCCAACTGCCCTCCCCTGCCAGCCTGATCTCACCCCCAACTGCCCTCCCCTGCCAGCCTGATCTTGCCCTCAATGGCCCTCCCTTGCTGGTCAGATCTTGCCCCCAACTGCCCTCCTCTGCTGGCCAATTTGATTCTAATTGGTCAGTTTCTATGCTAGTCAGTGTCAAAAGCTCTGCCTCCTAGGCAGCCATTGGCTCCTCACAGTTGACCCAGATTTGGTTCAGTTTCTATGCCAGTCAGTGTCAAAAGCTCTGTCTCCTAGGCAGCCACTGCCTCCTCACAGTTGACCCAGATTTGGTTCTGATTGGCCAGTTTCTATGCCAGTCAGTAACTCTGGGCCTATCAAAAGGGCCTGATCAGAAAGGCAGGGCTGATCAGCAGCCCTGGTGGAGGCCTGGAGAGAAATGGACGTGGGGCTGCTAGCCAGGCTCTGAGGGAAAGAAAGAGGCAAGTGATGGTCAAAAGCTGCCTCAGATGCTACAGATCAGCTCCTGCTTCTCTCTCCATGTCTCTTTCCAGGCCTGATTCAAAGCCCCCTCAGCAGTCACTGCTATGTCACTGGGCCTGCAGCCTCAGAAGTCAGTGCTGGTCCCCATGGTAACCCAGCGCTGACTACAGGACTGACTTCCAGATTGGTGTTCTGATTGGCTGGTTTCTATGCCAGTCAGCAACTCTGGGCCTATCAACGGGGCCTGATCAAAAAGGCGGGGCTGATTAGCAGCCCTAGTGGAGGCCTGGAGAGAAATGGATGCAGGGCTGCTGGCCAGGCTCTGAGGGAGAGAGGCAAGTGCTGGTCAAAAGCTGCCTCAGATGCTATAGATCAGCCCCTGCTTCTCTCTTCAAGTCTCTTTCCAGGCCTGTTTCAAAGCCCCCTCAGCAGGCACTGCCGGGTCACTAGGCCTGCAACCACAGTAATCAGTGCTGGGTCACCATGGCAACCCAGTGCTGACTTCCGAATGGTCAGCCTTTGGTCGTGATGAGTCGTTACACTCTGGCTCTTTATTATAGAGATAAGACTGAGTGTACATAATACTTTGTAGATATATATCAGTGTAATAAAACAAAGACTTAGCAGCACTGTCTGATTTCCACCCCTTTATAGGTTTCTTGGACTCCTTGTTACACAGGTCAGTCTATAGGTCCTGTGGCCACAGACAGGGATGTGACACTAAGAACACAGCTCATATTCAGTCACCATTTCCCATAGCCATATTATGTACTTCATATGTTATAACATAGGTCCTGTTTTTATTTACATTTTCCCTCCAAAGAAGCCAAATCCCAGAAAAGTTAAGTAACTTGCAAAGACTACATGGTGATCATGTGATAGAGGCAGCTTTCACACTTGGGATAGCTGAGTCTAGGATCTGTGCTTCCAGGTATCATGCTCTCCTGTCTCTTAAAAACTCTCTGGACTGGTACCTTCAATGAACTATGATGAGTACCTGATGTAACAATCAGGATCTTGTTAGTATTTCCACTGTGGACAAGGTCTTATTATGCCAGATGGAGTCTGTGACAGTCTGAAGACATCACCCCATAAACATTGAGTAAAGCTTGCCCTCTGCCCAGGGTGCTTACTAGAAAGGCCAGGAATTATAGGAATTACTACATTGGACAGAGGAAAGTTAACAGAGTTTTAAATAGCAAATTCACTAAGCATAATTTTATTTGTTTACTGGAATAAAGCCAACATTTTGATTAGTGGCATTGTATTCTTTAACTAACCGTTTACTCTCCCACTGGATGCTCAGCCCCTCTGAATGAAGACACAGCTCTTGTTTCTTTTTGTGTCACTTTTGAATCACCAGCACAGCACAAAGCACAGCATTTGGCACTTTCTCGGATGTTTAGGAACAGATTACACACTTTTCTGTGTCTTCACAGGATGTACCTGTGAATTAAAGAATGAGTGAGTGACGAATGAATGATTCCTACAAAATCAAATTTAAAACTCAGTTACCATGAGCTTGTTGAACCAAGTTGAAGTTTTATTATTCATATTCACACTCCAAACTACTAAATTATGAGTAGGCATAAGGAAATAAACCATTTCTTATTCCATATAAAATAAATGGACATCCAGAGCTGTCTCTTCCCATCTTAGCTAACAATGCCGCAGGGAAAATGGAGGCTGTACTGAACGATGTGAGAGAATCACGCCAGGGTCAGGAGGGCAGCTGCCTGCACAGTCTTACATTTCTCCAGACACTGGGAATTAGATATATTTATGGGCTTTGGGAGCAGAGTAGTCTGTAATGCAATTTTAGCTCATCTAATTGAGAAAGAAAAATGGGAAATGTTCACCCGACATGTCTGCTTAGGCCTTCCCTGAATCCATAGCATTTGTATCAATACAGGAAGTCATGGAGATAAATTGAATTTATAGACTTGTGAAAAATAAATCAATTCCCCATGGAAAAACCCTGGTACTGGAGATTAGACAGTAAGCTTCCTCCTTGGGTATTTTTATCTGTGCTTGCTTAGAGCATTGTACAAAACAAAGCATCGTGACACATTTAAACCAGTCCCGTGGTCGGCAAACTGCAGCTCGCGAGCCACATGCGGCTCTTTGGCCCCTTAAGTGTGGCTCTTCCACAAAATACCATGGCCTGGGCGAGTCTATTTTGAAGAAGTGGTGTTAGAAGAAGTTTAAGTTTAAAAAATTTGGCTCTCAAAAGAAATTTCTATCGTCGTACTGTTGATATTTGGCTCTGTTGATTAATGTGTTTGCCGACCACTGAACCAGTCAGTTTTGGAATGAAACCACTTGAGATTTTTCTCTAATAATGGCACTTTCCTATTTCCACATCAGCCTTGATTACACAGCAAGCTATGGCATTGCAATAACACTTAGGTTTTAATCACTCTTAAGACATTAAAACAGAAGGAAGCAGAAGTTGTTATCTTCCTAACAAGTTCAAATTCCTTCTTATATTCTCTTCTTTAGATAAAAAGACACATTTGAAAATGTTGAGAAAGTGTGATGTTTTAGAGAGGCACATATGATCCAAATGACTACAATGAGCAACATTTATAGCTTAAATAAATTAACTTTTTTTTTTTATGTTGTACCAGGCAGGGAACAGAAGGTCCACTCAAATGAACAAACTCAACAAAGGTCAATGACGGCGCTACTCACCAAAGTGTGTGCTCACAATATATGTGGGGAAAGATATCATAGGGATGAAAGAAAGGAGCTGTTAGGGGACAGGCTGTTGCTGTAGAATAGACCTATGAAGAGAAACGTGGGCCGTGGCTTGGCCAGAGTCTGGATGAGGAATCAATGCCATGTCCTTTCTGCCTCTTCACTCTCCGGTCTCTTGAGGGTGCCTCTCATTGTTGATAAGTAAGAAGTAAGGGTTAACTTGTTCAAAATTGACCCTGCAGGCTAATCTTAAGAAAAATGGGCTTGATTTCTTTAAAGCTCCATGGAAACTGGCTACAGCCCAGTTCTTATGACCATAAATCCAAGATGATCCCAAGTCTCAGGCGCTCAAAGCTATTGCTCCTTCTGCACACTCAGAAGAAAGGAAAAGGCTAAAACTAAAGTGTTTGGCACATTGTACTGCAATTCAGTGGCCCCTACTCACTGACAAGGAGACCTGTGTTTCCCCAATCTGCAGCCCAGAATGTCAGGGCCCAAAACTGTCATAACAATGTCCAATCTCACCAGACTTCTGTGCACTGTTCTAGAATCAGTGGGAAATGCGGGAGCCATACTGGTCCTACTGATCCCCTCTCCTTGAGTTTTCCCCAGTGAGTGACTGGTATGTGTGTCGTCTGGTCACTCGCTTTTGTGTGCATTGAGCCTAGTTGATGCAATTGGAAGAGGTCATTCTCCACTGTGGTGAAGGCAGCAGTGTACAGATCTGACCTGGTGGGGCAGACTGTGCCATTCTCAGTATTTTTGTCCATTTAAGCTGTATAATCCTATCCTATCCCCATTTTATTGCACATTAGAAAGGTTAAGTTACACACACAGGTAAGGTGTGTGTTAAGACTCAGCACTCCTTTCTCTATGACCTGGCTTGTCCAGGTTATGAGCAGTTGAGGGCCATAGCCAAAGAGTGTGCAGCCAAGATGACATCCACTCGCCCTGTAATTGATTTCACTCTTTGTGGTAGCACTTACTGGGCCGAGGGAGAAGGAACTGATTTCTGTCCATTTCTGTTAAGATGCATGCACTTTGAACTTTCCATCATCTTCATGTTTAAAGTCCAGTGAATTTTCAGGGATTTTAGCCCTGTGTCCCTTCTTCTGCTAAACATAAACCAGGAATAACAGTATTAGCAATTGCAATAACAGCTACTATGGTTAACATTTGTAATTTTTCTATGCGTACACACCATTTTTTACATTTCTCATTTAATTCTCTCAACAACCTTATTTGACATTTTAAGTATAAAAAAATGGGGCCTTCCAGAAGATAAATAACTTGTCTATGTTCACACAGCCAGTAAGTGGCAGAACTTGCTTCAAACCTAGCTTCAGTTTCAATTATTAGACTATACTCTGGAACACTAATTGTAGGATTTTGAAATGGCACAGTCCCTCAAACCAAAAGGCCTGTTCTTATTCCTGGGGACCAGCAGGTGATCCCCTGATGTCTCAGGCCATGAGCCAAGGGAAAAAAGTATCAAAGGTCATAAGATTTTTGAGATGAAGAAATCCTTAGAGATATGAAGTCCAAATGTTTGTTTGGAAAATCAGTCTTAGTTACCTGACATTATACTGAAGAACCTAGAACCCTGACCCCAAAGACCCTGTTGTCTTTGATGAAAAGAGATGAAAGAGAGAGAGAGAGAACATAAATCAGAATAGACTGTTGTGTCTCAATGTCTGCAATATCAAGCAATTTACCTGCTAATCTCTCACCCAACTAATACAAAGTAAAACCCCTACCATTTCCCTTTTTGATTGGTGTCATATAATAATTCAGAGAGACCAGTCTCAGTGTATGCAATCCTTAAACTTAGGCATAAACATATAATCTCTATGCACTCAAGTCTCATTTATAGCATGGTGATGACACCTGCTTTGTTTCACCTCAGAATAATACAGATTGAGTAAAAGAATCTATAGACATGCTAAAGCACACTAAGTTGTAGGTCTCCGGTCCAATAGTCCATATATATTGTGGGCCTGCCTTGTACCCAAAAGAATGTTAAATCAAACAGCAGTAAGAATCAAAGCTGTTAAAGGGCCTTGAGATTTTAAGGAAAGAAAAGGCGTTACTTTACTGAAATGTACACTTCCATGTTGATTCGATGCACTGCTCTGGTCCCTGGAGCTCCTATGTGGCCTCCTCATGTGGAAAAAGTGCAGCAAAGCAGCTGTGTCAAGAGCAAAGGTCTGGGGTGCATGGGCTCATGGGGCCAATATGCTCTCTTACATTTTCAAATTTGACTGCAACAGGCTGAGTTATGATCACATGTAAGGATACCAACAACTACCTAGAGAGATATCTAGGAATTTGAGGACCATTGACACAGACTGCATTTTATATCTATGAGACCCAATGAATGAGCTTCAATACTGTGCTAGTTCTCAAGAGAGAAATTGCCCATCTGACTCTACTGATTAAATCCTGCTGTTTATTTAAGATGGGCATAAAAGTCTTTGGGAAATAAATAAATGATTAAAATTCACTTAAAGGTTCCAAGTCATTAACAGCGGAACGATGAGTACAATATGTCCACTGAGTGTATTTTTAATCCACTCTTCATTTAAATATTCATTTAGCCCTGATTTTTGTTTTAAAAATGGGACACCATTGATGTGTTGCATTTCCAGATTATAAATTTGTACATGTTAGAGGAAATTCCTAGTTGAGTAGCATTTGAGATTGGATCTCAGTTCACTAGAAACTAGGGAAATTGTTCATTTTCATTATCTGAAAGTAACCAGGGGATCTTCAGTAAGCCAACTGAACCCCTCTACACCTGAGTTTCCTCATTTGAAGAGTGAAGGGAGGATCAGATTATTTCTCATTTTCCTTTCAGCTTTGACATTGTCAGATTCTAGGATTCTTCCAAGGCTGGTTAATGTTAGACAGCACAGAAGGCAGCAGAGACAACCAAGGGAGCAGGACCTGTGGGTGTGATATCAGTGGACCACTCACTGTGTGCTTCCCTGTGCATGGGACTTTCCTGAAAGATGCTGTAACTGAGTTGTGCTCTGTCAATGTTTTTACATCTGCAGTACTTCCTCCACCTCTCTTTACCCCATTAGCTCAGCTGGGCCCTGAGGCCTGCAAGCCAGTTCTCTCCAGCAGAGGCTTCTGAAACACAACTGCGAAGAAAGGTAATGACAGAAAGTCTAGAGTCATCCCATGGAACCACCTCTTCACATCTGGCCCATTGCACAGGGGAACAGAGTTAAGTTGAACAGCATGTAGCAAAGCACATTGTGCTCATGTGAGGAAAATCATTCGCAGCAGAGAAACTGCTACTAGCATCTTATTGATGAAATCTCTATTGCACTTTCCCTTTGGTTTTTTTCTCAATTCTGATGAAAATAACATCCCAAATTCTTGACCTATGTTCCCTTCATAGACACCTATTGTATTTTCTAATTATATGATTGTTGCCTTAAGTCTCCTTATGGGCTTATGCACTATCAATGTAGAAGGTTAGGTTCCCAAAAAGGAGTAATGTGAGAAGGAAATAAAATGAGACCTTTTGAGGGTGTGCTTGAGGAATAGGAGATCAACGTGGGTTATTGCTTTGTTGTGGGTTTTATGCTCAGTATGGGAAAAAACTGAATTGTCTGGAACAAAGAAGGGCATTTTAGAGGCCACAGTGAAGGGTGGAAGGGGTGCTGGAATAGCATCAAGGGAGGGAAACATTAGAAAAACAAAGCCATCTCTTGGAATCATTTGCTTAGTTTCTGCTATGATGGTTTTCAGTATGACTCTTCTTCCTCATGCCTCCTTGCTATCTTTGGAAAAATATTCACTTGCAAATATGTCATGAACTTGTATCTGTTTATTAGACAGTCTTGCTTCAAAATCCACACAGGATAAAAATAAAGTCTGGCTAAGAGGGACCAGCTCATATGGATGACATTTTGTGTCCATATTTTTCCCTAGAATGTAATCCTTGGGAGAGAGGATTGTATCATCTAGTCAGCTTGATTTATTTGAAGAGAATTTTAATGCAAACAAAAGGAAGAGAGCAATTATTCCAGGAACTTACAACATGATTTTATTAAATACGTAAGTTACAGAAAATAGAGACACCTGAATATTTTGCTGTGGAAATATTTTTACTTTTAAAATAAACATTATAATTATGGGATGATAGACAAAGACATTAACGTTCATTTGCTCAACAAACTCACTGCACACTTGCTCTGTGGCCAGGACTTGTGCTCAGTGATGCTGAAGAACCACACAGTCCCTGCCATCATGGATTTTACATCCCAGCAAGAGACAGACATTATGTAACACAATTACCATTCTGATCAGTGTAAAAAATTGGAAATAATACCACAACTAGATCTGCCCTGGTCTGTGGAATCAAGGAAATTTCTCCGAGGAAATGATATTTAGCTGAAATCTGGTGGTTGGGAAGAGATACTCAAGTTAGAGCAGAAAGGAGAACGATGGGAAGAGCACATATAAAGGCCTCAGGGAGAAAGCAGGAAGAATACCAACGTGGCTGGAACTTTCAGAATAAATGAAAAAGGAACAGGGTATTCAGGGACTTTAACCAATTTGTCCCCGAACTAAGGTAACCAACTTGATCCAGTTTGCTTAGATTTTCCCAGTTTCATCACCAAGAATACTGCACCCAGGAAACCCCTGTGTCCCTAGTAGCTGGGGACAATTTTCCCAAGACTGTCCTGATTCTAAAACTGGTGGCCTACATGTTGAGAATCCCTCAGTTTTGGACACAACAAAACAGTTGGTCACCACACCTCATGGAATCAATGAAAATGACATGATGAGATTTGTTTTACATTACTTTGAAAATTGTTTAGCTGCTGGTAGAAGGAAATATTGAATAACCTTAAAACTTGACTCTAGGACATGAGATAATCATAGTGTATACTTTGATGAAAATAAAGTGGAACTGATAACAGTTGATAGGAAGAGAAGCTAAAGGCTATGAGTCTTCTTCAGCCAAGGGGATAATCCCCAAGTCTGTAGTTTGCACAATTGGGTGACTAGTGGCACCTTTCACTAGACAGGAACCAGGAGAAGGATGTAGGTTTGAGAGATAAAAAAACAGATGTTAGGTGTGGACATGGGAGGTTGAAGGGCCTGTGAGTCTTCCTGATGATGGAATTTACTAAGTTACTGGAACTTTGGGAAAGCTGTAGATAGTTTGGATCTGACAGGGAAAAATTTAGAGAGGAGATATTCATCTGGGAGTTATCAATACTAGGTGAAACTTTTGGGAGTGACTGAAACTAAAGCAAATGTGAACTGAGAAAGGGATATAATGACTGAAGCTGAGTGACACCAACATTTCAAAGCAGATAATTCAAGAAAAAAGGCTGAGAATATGTGCCAGAGAGGTAGGAGGAAAATAGGAGAACAAGTTATCATGGATCCAAAGAAAGCATGTCTTTCCGAAAAGATAAAGATATCAATGTTACAGGGGCCTCAAAACCACCAGTGTACTTGTTGAAATTATTCTTACTCTGATATATGAAATTATTAGTCATTTTCACCCATTACTTAATAATATTATCTTGAGATATATGAACCAATTGGATCCTCAAATATAATAGGTTGCATCTATTTATCAGTGTGGTATCAAACTGTTTGTTTCCCTGAAATGCAAGTGAGGTATTTGGTCATGTTGGTGCCACATGGGCCAGATCTTGGTCAGGGCTAAGAACCAAATGTGAGGAAATAAGGTTTCTACTAAACACATTTTGATGTGGAAAGCATGAACTGTAAACACTTCAAAGAAGAGTAGTGACTTTTTTTTACAGAAAATGTTCCACCTGAGAAGGTATACTATACTAAGGATAGGAAAACTGTTTCAATAAAGGGCTAGAAATAAATATTTTAGACTTTTAAAGCTAAAGGACAAAATCAAGGTGGCATATAGGCATCCTATATAATAGGTAATATTCAAATTGACCCTCACACCCTCACAAGATGGCTGCCTATGACCAGGCTGGCAGGGGGGTTAGTGAGGGATGACCAAAAGACTTAACAAGCAGGCTGCATGGGGTGACCAGGCCGGCAGGGGAAGCAGTTAGGAGTTATCAGGCTGGCACGCAAAGGCAGTGAGGGGTGGTTAGGGCTGCAAGGGGGGCAGTTAGGGGAGACCAGGCAGGCAGGCAGGCAGGTGAGCGATTAGGAGCCAGAGGTCCAGGATTGTGAGAGGGATGTCTGACTGCCCGTTTAGGCCCGATCCCTGGGATTGGACCTAAACTGGCAGTAGGACATCCCCCAAGAGGTCCTGGATTGGAAAGGGTGCAGGCTGTGCTGAGGGAACGCCCCCATGCATGAATTTCGTGCACCAGCCTCTAGTTATTATATAAGAGAGAAAATTTCCATAAACATATATATAATAAATATAATTGAGTGAATTTTTGTAAAACAAGTCTATTAATGGAAAGAATAATTGGGGGGAGGAGTGAAGAAATAATTAATTTAATTTCTGTTCAAAGTTAATGTTTCCTATTATCATATTGACTGCAAATATATTTCTCTAACATGCATTCTTTGATTGTGGGTTGTACAAAAATAGCAGTCTGTATTTGGTCCATGAGCCATATTTACCAATCCCTATATTACACCCCCCCAAACACACACACACACACACACACATATACACACACCCACACACACACACACGTGTTATTGGTGGGAAGAGTTACTGGTCCCCACCTATTGTTCATGGGAGTGGAATTCTTGTGATATCCAGAGAAAAAGAATTTTCTGAGACTCACACAGGAGAATGAGTAATTTTTTTAAAATATATTTTATTTATTCCAATATACCCAAAATAGTAACATTTTAAACTGATAAGAACAGATATTACACTTGATCTTAGCCAAAAGGCTGAGAAGTGATTATATTAACATTTTAATATATAATCAATATAAAAATTATTAAAGTAATTTTACATGCTTTCTCATTTTGTTAAGTCTTCAGAATCTGGCATGTGTTGTTGTTGTTTTATCTGTTTGTTTGTTTTATTTTTTTCTTTATTGATTAAGGTATTACATATGTGTCTTTATCTCCCTATAGTGCCCCTACCCCACCCCCCACTCGTGCCCTCACCCCCCTAGTATCTGTGTCCATTGGTTAGGCTTATATGCATGCATACAAGTCCTTTGGCTGATCTCTCCCCCTTCCCTCCACCCTCCCCTGCCTTCCCTCTGAGGTTTGACAGTCTGATCAATGCTTCTCTGTCTCTGGATCTGTTTTTATGATCTCACTCATTTGTGGAATATAATGAACAACATAAACTGATGAATGAGTGATTTTTATTTCTGTGGAATTATATCCCTAAGTTTCCAAGAACTCATTTCCCCTTGTCCCAACTGAGGAAGAAGTGTGGTTTCAACAGGGCTACAATCAGAGTCAGTGTTCTGAGTTTCCATTCCATGTCTGCATACTCCATTCCAGCATCCATCTAACTTAGCTTGTGTTCCCAGTTGCAGTCCATCAGTCAATCACATGTGGGTCTTCAGGGCAATATGGCTATGGAGGAAACATGGACAAATGCAAGGAAGCAGGACTGAGACAACCCCATGAGCCAAGAGTCAAGAGAGAGAATTATTTTTGTTTAGAGGATTATGTATCACCAAATTTTCATGGGCTTGCAGTAGCCATGCCCATTCTGGCCAATGATCTCTGTTCCCAGGGGTGGCTGACAGACACCTTCCATACTCATCCCAACTTCACTGCAGATGGGTCTATTTCCCCTTTGCTGGACCCCTTCCCCCAGTGTTTTGCAGGGAATGGGCCTGTGGTTCCCTAGGGAGTGTGAAATTGCAGCTTCCCGGTGAAGCTGCCCAAATGACATGCCTATAATGTCTGGCCTTCCATTTGCTCCTTTCTTCTTATTAATAACTAGTGGCCAGGTGCACAAAATTCATGCACATTAAAAGGGGATTAATTAGAGGAAATATTTTAATATTGTTATTTGCCCTTTCTTTATAATAGAAGTGTCAGAGATGAAGGAAAATTAGTAAAATGTATATGAAAATCTTCCTCCTGTCAGAGTCTGGGGCGCACCACACGACCCAGAGTCAAGTCCCTGCCCACCTGTGGCACCTCAAAATCACATGAGACCAAGACCCAGCCAGCTCCACCCCCATTGGGCGAGATCCAGACCAGGCTGGCCCCACCCCCGTCAAGCCCCACTGGGCAGGGGGTGCAACCTCAGGTTCCCTGGCCCAGTGCCGGGTGAGGGGCACAGCCTCAGGGCCCCCATCAAGCCCCACCTGATGGGGGGCAAAGCCTCAGGTCCCCCGTCAAGCCCCGTCAGGCACAGGGCATGGCCGGAGGTCCCCTGTCAAGCCCCACCAGTCTGGGGGTGCAGCGTCAGTTCCCCTGCCTGGCCCAGTACCACACAACCTCAGGTCCCTGCTGATTGCTCGTTAAGGCTCGTTATGGTAACTCGGCGTCCGCTGTGGGTGCAGCCATCTTGTGTTATGGAAACCCCGCCTCCACTCTGGGTGCTGCTATCTTTGTGATGGTGTAATGGTCAATTTGCTTATTCCCTCTTTATTAGATAGGACTAGTTAATTACAACTGGCTGGATGGTTCAGTTGGTTGGGCATGCACCAAAGGGTATTGGGTTCAATTCTCAGTCAAAGCACATACTTAGGTCACAGATTTGATGTTTCTTTCATATCTATAATTCTCTTTCACATAGATAATTTTCTTTTTCTCTCTCTATTTCTCTCTCTCTCCTTCCTCTCTAAAGTAATGAAAACATAACCTCAGGTGAGAATTTTTAAAAAAAAAGACATTTTCTTCCCTAGCCATTTTAACAGTAGTATAAACCTCTAATTCTCTCTGCAAACCACTGAGTGAGCTGGGTCTCACTGATCATTTTCTAGTTGAAGTTATAATCACCTGTGAGTGTTTCTTTTTCCTTATTAAGTCTTTTATGCATTTAAAAATAAAATTCATGTAATAATTGTTCTAGTCTGATAAAAATCCTAAAATGTGAGAATTGTATTCATGATTAAAATATGTATATTAACACCAAATAATATTCTGTGATATTAGCAACAGTTGTTAAGAAAATTATTTTAATTACTATGATGAAATAAGTTGAATAGAAGAGTGATAATTGGTAATTAAGTAGTTTGTTAAATATTTTATTTAAGAAAAACCCACTGAATACTTACTATCCAAATATGTGCAAGACTGCGTGATGGATGATTATGATAAATTGAATAAGAAATGGTGTTTACTCCCAAAGAATTTTTAATCTGGTGAGTTACTGAAGGAACATATCATTAACTATATTCCAATGTACTACTACTACTACTACTAATAATAATAATAATAACAACAACTAGCACATAACAAATACATATTTGTGTTAAGAGCTGGAATAAGCAATCTTAAATATGCAGCATTATTATTTGCATTTCACAGGTGATAAAACAAAGACTTTAGAAGGTTTTGCAACAGAATGAACAACTTGTAAAGGAAGTACAGATGGCAGAATTCATTCCTTTGGGGAGAAATTAAGGAAACCCACACAGAAAGTGATTTTTTATCCAGACTTGAAATTATCCACATTAAGAATATATGGGAATTCAAGACAGAGAAATCAGAAGAGGCATATAGAAATACAAAGAAATGATATGTGGTCATGCATCACTAGAAAACAGAACATAGAAAGCTACTGACAGATGATGAGGCTTCAAAGGAAGTAAAATACTTCCTGAATTTAAATTAAGGTTCTTAAATGTCAAAGAGCCAATAATAACATGCCTTCTATCTAGCCATAATATCATTAATTTTTAATGAATAAAAGTAGTTTTGATGTGTACATAAAGTTACAAATTTGCCAAAAGGGGATGTATCATCAGATTGCTTGCAATTTTCAGTTAAATACTGTTAGAAATTTAAAGGTTTTCATTTACTGTCACATAAATACATGGTTTTCAGCTGTGTTGGATGTGGTTGACCAACAGTTCTTTTGAGTTTAATAACATGCAAAAGAAGCAGAATATATATCCCTGTGGTTTGAAGACTACCACAGACACCTGGGTGCCAGCAGTTCTTCATACTAGCCATCCACTGAGGAAGAAATGCTCATGTTCAGAGCCACTCCTTGAGTTTAAGACAAATGTTTAAAATAAAATAAGTCAGAGAAATAAAAATACAGTATCACCTCACTTATACATAGTTTCTTTCTTTTTTTAGTTAAATTCAAAGGAATAGAAAGTAGAACAGTGGTTGCCAGGGTCAGGAAAGTGAGGGGAATAGATATTTGTCAAAAGGTACAAACTTCCAGTTATAAGATGAATAATTTCTAGGGATCTAACAGCATGCTAACTATAGGTAGCAATGCTGTGTAATACACTTTAAAGTTGCTATGAGGCTAGATCTCAAATCTTCTCACTACAAAAAAAAAAATTGTAACTATGTGAGGGGATGAATGTGTTAAATAACCTTATCATGGTAATAATTTTGCAATATATATATATGTGTGTGTGTGTGTGTGTGTGTGTGTGTGTGTGTGTGTGTGTTATATTGTCACATTTTACACCTTAAACTTACACAATGTTATATGTTAATTTTATCTCAGTGAAGCTGGAACAAAACTAAGTAAAAATAAGGCAAACTTCTCAATAAAAACACCTCTAATGGCAGAAAAGAATACAACCATGTTTACTACCAGCATAAATTCCTATTTAGTTCTATTATTAATCTTAACATTGAATATGAACTAAAGGTGATACTCTATAACATAGCCATACATCTATACATATAAAGAGGTAATAAGCTAATTGTCCATTACGGTGTCCCAGTAACAACCAATTTGCATATTGACATATGGAGGCTGCGCATGCAGCAGGGGGCAGGCGGCTGGAGTCAAGTTCCCAGGGGTCTGAGGAGAGCGCCTGACAGGAGCCCAGTCTGCAAAGAAGGAAGAGGAAGCGGCCACGTGGAGCTCTTCCAATCCCCCTGCACGGACACCCTACCCCAGCCCCCGCACTCCTGGGGGGACGGGGAAGTTGACCGGGTGGGGAAAAGACCCAGCCTCGGGGGTAGCTGCAGCCCGCAACTCTGACTCCAGATCTCTTCCCCCGCCACCCCTGCCAGGGGCGCCCACAACAATAGCACGCGGGCGACCACCTGTTAGTTTCCCCGACGTACCTGGAGCCTGCGGCCTGCTGCTGCCAGGCCCCCTACGCTGGGGCGGAACATGCCTCTCCTCCCTACAACTCCAGACCCAACTCCAGACCCAGGTGGAGGCAGGCCTAAGCGGCCCCCCAGGGTCAGACTCTTCCCAGCCTGCCTCACAGCAGCAGCGCTGTCTCCACAGCTGAACCTCGCTGGGGGCATGGCTCAACCTGCCCTCCTAGCTCACCTGGCCCTGCCCTGGCCTGGCCCCTACTCGGCTCCAGGAGATTGGAGCCCTGCCCTGAGCAGGTACAGCTGCAAAACAGCCACATACAATTTAAAGAATGGTGCCAAGCAGGAAGGTTTGACAGTTACTCCCCCTTGGGCCTCACCACCCCCCTAACACCTCCCTAATGCCCTGTCCCCCTCCCCCACCAGTGCCTCCAGGGATGACCACCGCTACAGGGCTGCGGGCCAGAGCCTGCCCCTTCGAGGCCTGTGGAACCCTCTGCAAAACTTCCATAGCTACAGTCCCAGGAAACAATCATGCCCTCCTCCCCTAATCAGCACCTGCTACCTGCGAGGGTACCCGTGAGCTTAAAAATAACAATCCCTTCCCGTTTAGACATCACTTACTTGATGAAACATTTCTAGGTTTATTAGCTCAGAACCTCCTCATGACAACCCAGTGAGGTAGGCAGAGAAGAGATTACAATTCCCATGGTATATGCATATGTATTCAGACATGAAGCTCAGAGAGGAAAAGTGTCA
Source organism: Eptesicus fuscus (assembly GCF_027574615.1). NCBI lineage: Eukaryota > Metazoa > Chordata > Mammalia > Chiroptera > Vespertilionidae > Eptesicus > Eptesicus fuscus. The sequence continues at coordinate 96,678,874 of NC_072481.1, read as the reverse complement.
AGCCCAGTGGTTCCCAAGATGCAGCACACACCCCACGGGGGGGGGGGGGGCAATCTGATTTTAAGTGGGGGCAATTCGAGAATGAGTTAACAGTGAATTTTTTGCATTTCTTATGGTTCTAGGGGGCCTCATCTACAGCGTATCCTGTATAATAAAAGGCTAATATGCAAATGACCAAATGGTGGAATGACCAGTCACTATGATGCGTTCTGACCACCTGGGGGTAGACACTCAATGCAGGAGCTGCCCCCTGGTGGTCAGTGTGCTCCCACAGGGTGAGTGCCGCTCAGCCAGAAGCCGGGCTCATGGCTGGTGAGCACAGTGGCGGTGGTGGGAGCCTCTCCTGCCTCCGTGGCAATGCTAAAGATGTCCAACTGATGGCTTAGGCCCCACTAAGCTGTCAGTCAGACATCCCCCCAGGACTCCCAGACTTGCAAGAGGGCACAGGCCAGGCTGAGGAACCTCCACAAGTGCACGAATTTCGTGCACCTGGCCTCCAGTATAAAATATTTATATGTCATTTACATCATCACTCATCACAAAGTAACCTTAACACATCATGAATGGGGAATAGATTTATCTTTTTACTTCAAAAAGCCTGCATCAGGTGGCCTGGCTCCAGTTTGAGAAGTACTATCCTAACATACCATCTTTAAACTCTGTTTTCAGTAGTAACTTTGTCTTTTTATAGGCTAACTGGGTATTAGATTGGAAATTAAAATACACAACCAGGAAAGAGCAGTATACAGATGTTGTGAACTTCAATAGGATTGGAGCAAGATGATTAGTAATGTCTAAGGACAGGGCATTGCAGGGAAGGCAGAGAGTGCCCAAAAGGTGCTTAAAAGAATTTGGGGAAATTAGAGAAATGGGGGAAGGGGGGGGGGGAAGATGAGGTGACTAGCTAATATTAACATTGATGGAACTTATAAGTTACAGATGCAAAAGAAGAGAATAATAGTGTCAATAGAGTTATTAACATAAAGGTAAACATTAGAATGAAAATACAAACTTTCTCAAATAGGAAAAATATTACAATAAATTAAATAATTGTAAATTATAGACCTTATTTCACATCTTAATTAAGATCAACTTGAAATATTTGAGACATTCCGGGGCTTTTAATGCTAATGGATAGTTGATGAAAATAAGGAATTATTGTTTGTCTTTTGTGGTGTGACAATAGTGTTATATTTTTTAGAGTTCTTTAAAGAAACATATTGAAATGTTAATGAATAAAATAATATGATGCCTTGTGTTAGCTTAAAATAAGCTGGTGTGAGCAGGAAGTAAATGGGGTTATAGATTATACCAGACTGGTAATTAATGATGACTATTGACATTGGGAGATGCATATACAGAGTTCATTACAGTATTATCTTTATTTTGTACAATTTGGACATTTTCTATTAAAAATTAAAAGAAATAGCAAGAGTAACATTCAGAAGCTTGAAGGAAGAGAGCGTGGCGATAGGGACAGTTGGGACAAGAGGGCCTAATGGCAGCATCAAGAGGGACTTGGAAGGGAAGACATGTCACAGGAAGTGTTGTCTATTAACAATCTGTGATATTTATGCTTTCCCAATTTCATCTATAAAATTTTCAAAAAAACTTAATGTTTCATGTCTCAATATTTCAGACTGAGTGTATCCTCTCTAGAAAATCCAAGTCATTCTGAATCCCTGCAGCAAGGTGGTTGACAGGCAGCAGTGGACAGAAATGCAGGTCCCGGGCAAGGGGAGGCACACAGAGTCATAAAGGACATTAGAAGCTACTGTTAAGAGAGACTAAGAAAGAGCAATGAGTACAGTTGAAACCCCACCCTATGGAAGAGCGTATGCCTGTCCCACTGTTGTTGTTTTTTATTTTGTTTTGTGTTGGTTTTTTTTTTGCAAATAGCAGCTTACTTCAAAACAAAATAGAGAAAAGTAACTACCTGAGAAAAAGGTAAATTTTGGAGGGTAGTTTAAATTTGGAGCAAGCAATTTTCATGGCACAAATTCCCCAATTTTTACAACTTTGCCCATAGGGCACAGTCACCATGGCAGTATAGTGTCTAAATTTCCAATGCAAACCCACTGTCTTTCTGGTAGAGGAATCAGGGCAGCCTCCTCCACCAGATTTATGTGGCAACTTCAAAAAGACAGAACCAGAGGAAAAGTAAGTCCCAAATATGTTTTAAACTCAACCCAAATCTCCATAATTTCTAAACCATGCATGTGTAGGAAAAAATGATTTATAGTGAAGGCATGAAGAACTGAACTGAGAGCTGAGCTGCAGCTCACCACAGCTGTGAATAAATGCAGTTTAAATTGAAGTTAATTCTCTCCTAAAACAAAACATCAATATTCTCAGAGCAATGAGAAAAATCCAGAATTTCCACAAAAATTAAGAATGCGATCTGTAACTATTTGACATACAAGTGTCCTATATAATAAAAGCCTAATATGCAAATTGTTCCCTCAGGCAGTCGTTCAACCGGGAGACCAGGAGTTCAACCACTCACTATGATGTGCGCTGACCACTAGGGGGCCTCGATGAGAGCAGGACCATGTCAGGATGGTGAAGCATGTGAGCAGGTGATGCCAGGCCAAGGCAGGTGTGAGCAGGACCCCAAGTGTTCCCAGGGCCCAGCTGGGACCTGCCCTTCCACACCAGATGCTCACACTTTGATTGCCGGCCAACCCTAGGGACCACACCCGTGCATGAATGTCGTGTGCACCAGGCCTCTAGTAATTTTATAATGGGAAACTGTAAAACAACTTTATAAGCAAAGCCAATTAATTAATACCAACTTTAGATCAATCAGATAATAGCTATGATCAATGAGGTAAAAGCTATACACAGCAATATACACATATATATACTATAGCACATGTTTTATATAACAAATGTATTATATAGTATGCATGTAGGAAGATAAAAAGAAACTTTTAAAATATTTTTTTTATTGATTTCAGAGAAGAAGGGAGAGGGAGAGAGAGAAACATCAATGATGAGAGAGAATCATTGATTGGCTGCTTCCTGCATGCCTCCCACTGGGGATCAAGCCCACAATCCAGGCATATACCCTGACCTGGAATCAAATAGTGACCTCCTGGTTCATAGATCAACACTCAACCACTGAGCCATGCTGGCATGACTGAAAAGAAGTTTTTAAAGAGCCAAAGAAAGTTTAAGAAAATAAGATTATAATACCGGAAAAAGTTTCATTGAATGTGTTTAATAAAAGAACGGAGATGACAGATGAAAAATCAATAGACTTGAAGATATGTCAATAAAAAGTAGCCAATCTAAATAAGAAAGAAGAAAAAAATGATTAAAAAAAAACAAAACATAGCCTCAGGTACCTTTAGAATAAGCTAAGGTCAAGTGAAAATCGTACAACAGAGAAAATTAACAAAGTTGAAATCTGATTCTTTGAAGAGTGTTAAAATTGACAACACCTCGCTAAATTAATGAAAAAAAAAAGACAAAGAGAAAACAAAAATTGCCAATATTAGAAATGAACAAAAGTTAAGTCAGTTCCTAGAGACATTAAAAAAATAGGAAAAAAGTGAAAACAATGTTATGCAAAAAAATTATACAACTTTAATTAAATGTACAAAACTAGAGACTAATACTTCTCATGAACATATCATAAAAATTGTTAACAAAACTGAAGCAAAATAAATCCAGGAATATAGAAAAATAATAAAATATTATGACCAGGTGGGGTTTATACTTGGAATGCAAGGCTATTTGATATTAGAATGTTAATCAATAAATTGAATTTTTTAACAGGGATAAAGGAGAAAACATGGAAATTTACATACATACAAAGAAAGTGGTGGGTAAATTTTCCTCCCTTCAGGACACTAGGACTAGAAGAAAACTCAATCTGCTAAGGAGTATCTACAAAAAATCCTTTAGTCCTGTCATATGTAATGTTGAAATATTGAGCATTTGCTCCCTATGATTGCGAACATGCTAGGAATGTTCACTGTACTAACTTTTATTTAGCATTGTACCGAACTCCAAGGCAGTACGATAAGATCAAAAACATTTATAAAGATTAGGGACTAACATATAATACTGTATTTATTTGTAAATGACATTTTTGTTTACATTGAAAGTCTTTAGAAATCAACAAAACACCTAAAGAAACAAAACACCTAAATTTAACAGGAACAGAATACAAGGTTAATAAATAGAAACTATATCATATTAGCAGCAAACAATAAAGATAGAATTTGAAAATCCCATTTTAATAGTGTCTAGAAAAATGCCTAATGAAAGACTTAAAAACATCTACTCTGGGAACTACAAAACATGGTTGAGAGTTGCATTGCTCAGTAGTTAACTCTGGTTGGCCACCCTGTCAGGCTTCTAACTAGCTAAGCTGGTAACTTCACATGTCTAATTTAATACGACTTATCAAATGATTTTGGAAGTCTCTCATTACACAGGTCACAATGTGAGAGATAGCAAATGAAGTAAGATTTATGTATTCTCCCCATCATTTTGCTCCATTGTTACTTATAGCAGCTTTCTAGATAAAAATGGCTCAAATTTACAGAGAGAGAAATAATGTCAGGTATTTGGGCACACGTAGTACTAGTAAGTAATGTCTCAGAAGGATTCAGAGAGCAGTGAGCTTATTTGAAGCCATTGTGTTTTGATTAGAAAGATACCAACAATGTTCCTTCAAAGTTTACATTATTCATTTTGAAGAAATGAATGATGGTATTTTAGAAAGACTTAATCAGAAGTATAAGAAAAAGGGAATTTGCTACAGTATGGAAATGTATGGATGCAGAGAATCATATTCTCAAACATTATAAATCTCATGTAACCCAGGATTGAGAACCAGAGGGCTAATGAGGTGGAGTCCATGACACAGCAGCTTTCCAAAAAGTAGACAACTCTAGCCACTCATGCCAAGTTGTTGCAGTGAAGGACTGAGGATGCTTTCAGTCAAGTAGAGACATTTCTGGATGAGACATGATAGTACTGGTTGTGGTCAAGACATCCACAGACAGATTATAGACTAATACCCAGCACTGACCCAAAGGTAAAGACTGAGCAGATGAGTTTTTATAATTATAATGTCAAGAGAAATGACAGGTGTATATAATTTTAACAGATGTTTCCTGCACTTATAGTATACTAGAGGCCCGGTGCATGAAATTTGTGCATTGGAGGAGGGTGTCCCTCAGCCCAGCCTGCACACTCTCCAACCTGGGACACCTTGAAGGATGTTCAACTGCCTGTTTAGGCCCGATCACAGTGAGATCGGGCCTAAACGGGCAATCAGACATCCCTCTCACAATCCAGGAATACTGGCTCCCAACCACTTGCCTGTCTGCCTGCCTGATTGCCCCAACCGCTTCTGCCTGCCAGCCTGATCACCCCCTAACCACTCCACTGCCAGTCTGATCGATGCCTAACTGCTCTCCTGCCGACCCGGTTGCCCTTAACTCTCCTCCCCTGCAGGCCTGGTCACTCCCAACTGCCCTCCCCTGCTGGACTGGTCGCCCCTAACTGCTCTCCCCTGCAGGCCTGGTCCCCCTCCCCACTACCTTCCCCTGCAGGCCTGGTCTCCCCCAACTGCCCTCCTCTGCCGGCCATCTTGTGGTGGCCATCTTGTGTCCACATGGGGCAGCCATATTGTGTGTTGGAGTGATGGTCAATTTGCATATTACTCTTTTATTATATAGGATTCTTGATCACACTCTACATTTAAGACATTGGGATGGATGCTGGAATAAAAACAAGCATAATTTAGACACAATTTCTGTCCTCAAGTAACTAATGAGTTATTAGGGTTAAATGATTTCTACAAAGAAGCCAAAAAAGTTCAATGTGAAAATCTTTTTAGCAGTTTTTTGTGAGGAAATACTGAATATCTTTGGGGGTGGTGAGAACATTAACCCTTAACTCATAGTAAGCACAAAAATTAACACACATGCTTCATAGGAATAAATGTAAAATTTTATAAACATAAAATAAATACAATTTATACAAGAATAACTACAGATCAAGGCATAAAGAAAAAAATCAAAAAAACAATACAAGGTTTGGTAAATTATTCAAAAGAGGACAAAATTACTTCCATGAAAAGAAACTATAAGACTTCATGAGGAAGAAATCATTCAGGTTACTCTAATGCTGGTCTTTAAAGTGGTGGGAGAGTTATAGTTCCCCTTTGTCAAACACAGAGAGAGTAGCAGAGAGTGTCTACATTGACCACTAAGTACTAGAATGAGATTGAGTGGCCCCAGAGCAGGCTATTGGGTAGGAGAAATACAGTGTCCCTCTGTGGGGAACCCAATGACCTTCACAACAATTTCTGAGAAAGTGAGCACTGGATAGAAGACAAAGGTCTGGTTTTTGGGCATAGAAGTGCACAAATAGTCAGGTGGAAGAATGTCATCTGCAATATATACCCAGAGGTGTCAGAGGCCCAAGACTGGAATCCGACAATAGGAAGACAATTGGCAGTAGTAACAGGCCATCAGAGCCTTCAGTGAATGGTGCTTCAGAGGTGTTATGACCTGAATGTTTGTGTCATCCCCAAATTCATATGTTGAAACCTAGTTCCCAATGTGATGATATTTAGAGGTCGGACATTTGGGAGGTAATTAAGTCATGAGAGTGGAGCCCTGGCAAGTGGACTTAATGCCTTTTTAGGGAGAGCCAGAGAACTAGCTTGTTCTCTTTCTTCTATGTGAGGATACAACAAGAAGTCAGCAGCCTGTAACCCAAAGAAGATTCTCAACAGAACTCTGCCATCCTGGCACCCTGATCTTGAACCTTCAGTCTGCAGAACTCTGATAAATAAATTTCTGTTGTTTATAAGCCACTCAGTCTGTGTTATGGCAACACAATCTAAGGCAGAAGGACTCCAGTCTTAGAGAAGGCTGGATGTTCACTAGGGCCACTGGTCAGAGCTGAAGAAAAATAGGAACCCAGTTCTACAGCCTGAGATGAGCTTGGAGAGGTAGGAGGCTGTGAAACCTGGTGTGAATATATAAGAGCTTGGCAACACAGAAACTCAAAGAATAAAGTGAAATTCATAAACTGTGGCTAGACCTTCACCAATTCCTATCAATATATAGTATAGGGAATATTGGATATGCCAGTCAAAAGCTGAGTCAGGCAGAGGTGAATGGTGATAGTCTCAGGTTGGGTTCCCTTAGAAACACACCTTGAGACAAGGATTGAGTGCAAGTCACTTTTTGAGAGATTATCTCAAATGCACTAATAGGGCAATGTGAAAGAAAATGGGGAAGGGTTGGATACCAGAATCATTATTGAGCAGGTTACCTCTGGCAACATTTGGAGCTACTAGTAAGTCCCATGGAAAACCTCTGGGATACAATATAGAATATGCCAAGAGAGGGCCTTTTCTGAAGCCAGACCCCAGGCCATTTCTATTCCTGCTCCTTTTTGTCATTGACTGAAGGATACACCAGGGATTATTTACTTCTTATAATTCCAGCCTGTCTGGTGTGTAGATCAAATATTATTCACTGAAGAATATTTAAGTCAGAAAATTTTGTACTTTAGAAATAAATCTTTAATGGGAATGAAAATGCTGGAAGGAACCTGGCCGGTGTCGCTCAGTGGTTGAGTGTTGACCCATGAACCAGGAGGTCATTTTTTGATTCCCAGTCAGGGCACATGCCCAGGTTGCAGGCTCCATCCCCAGCAGGGATTGTGCAGGAGGCAGCCAATCAATGATTCACTCTTATCATTGATGTTCCTATCCCTCTCTTCTCTCTTTCCTCTCTCTGAAATCAATAAAAACATTTTTAAATAAAATGCTGAAAGGATATTGGCAAGGTGCCAATAATACTCACTACTGTACACCTCTTACACTGTTCAGACCCACTTGTGTCCCATGCTCCTGATTCTTCAATATGGTGGGCACTTACAGTTTATAATAACAAAAAAGTTTGGCATGATTTACAACAAAATAGTTATTGACATGCGTTCTAGTCCTGCTACTACAATTGCTCCCTAAATGATAATTCATATTTAATATTTTCCTCTTTTACCAGTCATCTTACCATGTCCTTGAAGAAGGCTGGAATGTTCATCAGGACAACTGGTCATAGTTGAAGAAGCATAGTAACCCAGTTCTATAGGATGAGATGAAGCAATTGTCCATTTGTGGGTTTTACTGGAAATGAAAGCACCAAGAAGGTGCCTATGTTCCTTCATGTTCCTACCCACCCACATTAAATCTCAGCAATCTTACCTGATCATGATTATAGAGGCATGCATAAGCTTCACTGGCCAGCAGGAAGGTGTCCAATCACAGAGACACGTTCATCCTTTGGACAAGTCATCTGTCTACTTGGTTGTTTAGTACCCCCTCTGAGGCTTGTGCTCTCCAGCAGTCATTTGACATGAGACACAAACATCTGCACACTTTGTACTCATTTCCATAGATTCCTTTATATACCTCTTCCCCAGATTTCCTTTGTCCAACCTTCTACTATTGTTCCTTTCAATCCCTTGACCAAAAACTCAAGAGTTCTTGTAAAGTCTCACCTCAGGCCATATCTCTATATATATCATCATTATGACCAGGTTTATTGCTCCAAACTCTTACCATTGAAAGGATATACCTTGTCCATGTTCTCTCAGAGCTACTCTAGTAGGGGTGTAACGTGGCAGCAATCTATTTTCTGTTCACATCAATTTGTAAGAATAATTCATTCATGAACTAAGCATGAGATTTTTAATTCTCTGTGAGATGGCTATAGGGGACCTTCCATGTGACCATAAGTGTGAGCTGAGGGAGAAGTGTCAGTGGAATGGAAGCCATGACATGGAGGGCTGAGCTCCTGTTGTGTGGCCTGTTCATGCAGGTTCCTTCTGGACCTGCTTAGACATGATCCATAATGTACTATTTCCAGTATCTGATGGATGGCAGCTGTGCTCACCCAACCTTAGGACCTGGTAGATAGCAGCACCAGTTCATGATGGACAGTTCCAGTGATCAGGCACTTAGTCTCTACTGACATCTAGTTGCATATCAAGGACCACTTTTCATACAGTTAGTTCTTAGAGAATCTGAGCAGGGTGTTGGCATACAGCTAAAGTGACATTGTCAAGAATATGTCAGAGAATCTAAAGACAACACTGTGTACATTAAAGACCAATGTCCATCACTTCAGCTTTCTCACAGTGACCTTCCTTTAGGGTTCTTGTCTCCATACTTCCTGGGAGCACAAGCAGCCTCAAAGGTGTAATTACTTCCTTTAGCACTAACATTAAAAAGCAAACCTACAGTCAATAAATCAGGTAAAAGTAGGGCAAATAGCCATTGTTAGTCATGAAACTTGCCATTTTCTGCATTTTACTGAATTGAAATGGTAATTAAAGTTGTCCAGATGTTGTCGTTTCAGGGGAGCACTAAAGTAGAAAACACAAAATTGCTTTAATTGCCTTGAGGTGATTAAATTTAGAAGTAATGGGCTTTCCATCAATATAGCCTTCCTTTATTAGAAAACACCAACCAGGTTGTGTTTTAAGAATATTGATCTGTGTGAGCTGAGTGTATATTCTTAAATAACTGTCGGCAGGTTATAAATTGACTCTACTTTCAGATTCTTAGTAAAGTGCCTCAAGCTTTCCTATTCATCCCATGGTAGCTTCTCTGCTTTCCTGGTTCTGCCTCACTAGCTTAGAAACTCCTCACCTGGGTGCACACACAATAGCAAAACTATACAGGTAAACTCTCTGGGGTAGAAGTTAATATGGTGTCTCCAATGTAAAAACAGACTAGACTGATGGGGCCAGTACTAAGTTGGCTGCCTCTAATGAGTTAGAAATTCCCCTCTGTGCTATATTCTGAAGTGGAGGAAGCCAGGGAGAATGGGCTCACTGTGACATGAGGACCTCTTCATCAACATTAAAGTGACAGTTGGATAAACTGAAGGCAGGCCAGAGGGAGGTCCTGAAGGCAGGCTTAGCCTAATAATTGAAGACACAGAAACAAAATTAAAATGTTAATTCAACATTGAGTGACCAATTTAGCTGTAAGAAAGGAGCCCCTTTGAATCTATAAGCATTATCCAAACAAGCTCTACCTCCACAAAGGATCAGTTGGCAAGTTAGTGTGTCCTTGGAAAACAAGACTCCCCATGTATTCTTCCCAGTGTGAGAGGCACTCCCATCACTGTCCCCAAACACGGGGAGTCTTGGCTTTTCTGATGCTGCACTTACTGGTGTGGTAATATGCAAGGCTAAGGTGGATCCTAGCTAACTCAACTTAGATTAAAAGTGCAAAGGAAAGTGACTGGTCACAATGAAATGTTCATGTTTTCAGGTAAATTATATGTATAAAATCTATGCTGGAGCCATATGCACACGCTTGTAGGATGTTACCTGTGGAAAGTTTTGGGCAGAAAATGTTGCTGCATTTACAACTGACTTTAAAACTTTAAGGCAAATACTTCACTTAGCTAACATTCAAGAATGATTTGTTTCATTCCAACTTACAGAACTGAAAAAAATGATTCTCAGAGCTGTAAGAAAATCACATCCCTGCATTTTCTATATCGTCTCCTTTTGAAATTCAACTGAGGACTCTGACTTCACGTTCCATTCCTATCTAATTAAATATTCTAGTGGACATTAACACCTGTTGCAAATGGATTCGGTTCTTCAAAGTGGAGTGCCATGGACAACAGTTAATTCAAAGGAAGTGTTCACTGTCAGGGCACAAACACAAGGTTCCTTTGGGATTCTGCCTCCAGACCTGTCAGTTTCAATAGCAGTTGTTTTGGGGATAGTATAGATGCACAGCCCAGTGAGAGAGGAGAGAAGAAGCATAATTTAATAAGAATTCCATACTTATGGAAAGTGCCACACCTGCAGAGGTCACACTCTTCAGCACCCTCTGAGATTAATAATGTTTCAACTTAGCATTGTTTTGTGATACAAATATTCTTATTTTTAAACATATACAAAATTGAACTTTTATGATTGAAGTATAAGCCATTAATGCTTATTTTAATAAGCAGAAATCACAAGCTAGTAATATACTTTGGAGGCACCTTCTCTCAAATCATATGATATGGATCACGCTTTCTCTTTCAGAGCTTAATCATCAAAGACTTTGTCGCATTTCTACTTGTTAAATGGAAGTGCTGTCTTGCACTCAAAGTCACAGCAAGACAAACAAAGCTGTGGAAGGTTGTCACCGTGAAATTTGCCCACTGTTAAAATAAATTGTTTATAGTTTTCTGGTTTAGCTCAATCAAATAAAGCATCAGAAGGGGGGCGGAAGTGAATAATAGTGAATGGAGAGGGCAAAGACAGAACTCAATGTCAAGTGCCCAGCCTCATAAATATTTATTAGGCTGTCTCCAAATGTAAGTTTTTTAAAAGCCTCTGTACTGATGTATTTGGCAAACATCTTTTGAGAGAATAAATATGGTGACTAAAGAGATAACAGCAACCATTTTAAAGAAAGAATCCCACAACAGTACTAAGTCTGGGCTTTTCTTCCTTCAACTCCATTGTAACATTTAATACTAAAGGGAAATATTTATTGAATAAATACTACTCTTATATCTCATCTGCCTTTCAGAGCAGCAGAATGTATGGTTCACATAGACTTTTAAAATATTTAAATATATAAGGTGGTGTTTAAATATTGTAAGGTATTAGGTAAAAATCTGTTATAAAATGCAGGAGGAAATGTGGAGTGGTTCAAAAAAGGCCAGTATAATTGGAGTAAAGTGTATCCATATCTAAAACATGTTCTCTCATGAGGTCACAATCCAGAGCTGTCCTCTGAGGGCCTGACTGAGGAAGAATCTGCTTCCAAGTCAACTGATTATTGGCTTACCTTCTCCTAAAGCTATTAGCCTGAGGGCCTCCAGGACTAGCTGACTTTTGGCCAGGCAACCCTCAGTATCTTGATACATGGCCTTTGCCAACATGGCAGCTTCCCTCATCAAAACATGTAAGCCAAGAAAGCAATAGAAAGAGATGACTAGCAAAACAAAAGCCACAATCTTATGTAACTTAATCACAGATGTGACATCCCATTTCCTTTACCATATTTTGTTGGTTAGAAGCAAGCCACAGGTCCCACAAAACTCAAGAGACAGGATCACTCAAAGGAACAAATACAGTGGGTGGGAATCATTGGGGTAATCTTAGCGTTTTCCTGCCACAAATTGTTTCTTCCCTCATGGAATTCATATTATCTTATGACAAGCACTTGGTAAATACTAGTTCCTTCCTATTCTCAGGATATCTTATCTCCTCAATTGTCATTTTATTCAATTACTTTGGTGGTGGTGGTGGGGAGATCTTCATAGTTACCATATGGGTTTCTATGAATTATGCTTCAGACATTGTTCTAGTGTCAATTGTTGAGGTTCCTTTCTTAGAGATAACATTTGACCTGATGCTTTCCTATATTTCTTTTAACTATTCCTTATATACCATGCTTAAGAGACTGCTTACCTCTGAGAACAAAAGGAAAGTAGAAAACCTGTCATGAAAGGTAGCACTTAGGAGCTAGTCTTCCATAATGAAGATAAACATTCCCAACAATAAACAGACAAGGTCATGCTGTGCCCAATGATGGAAAAAGACAAAAACAGGACCACTCCATAATTGTTTCTGAACATAAAACAAAACAAGGATGTTATACCATCACAAAGCAACCAAACAATCCACTCTCCCTGCCCACATGAGTGACTAGTGCTGCTTTATCAATGACAACTCTAGACTCACTTTATTCATTCCAGTTTCTAAATAAAAATCAAGATAACCCAATCTTTATGTTAGCATTATCTATACAACCAAAAGCTGGAAATAACCCAAAAGTCTGCTAAAAGATAAATGCATAAACAGAATGTGGTTTGTTTGCAAAATAAACTATTATGCAGCCATAAAAAGAGAAATAAAGTGCTGATATATGCTACAACATGGATGAACCTTGGAAATATTATGCCAGTGAAAGAAACCAGACAAAATACCACATATGATGTTATTCTATTCATAAGAAAGACCATAGTGGGGAAATCTGTAGCTACAGAAAGTAGTTTTCATAGTTGCTTAGGTCTTAGGAGGAGGTGCATGTATGGGGATGATAACTAAGGGTCTGGGGTTTCTTTTGATGGCTATGAAAATGCTCTGAAATTTATTGTAATAATGGATGCACATATCTGTTGTGGAAATAAAAGAAGACCAACTGGATGAGAACAGACAAGGATCCTTTATTCAGATATTGATATAGCAAAGGAGACAGTCACCATCACTTGCATTTGGCAGAGACTCAAAAGTTGTCAGAGGAATATAAAAGTTTCACAGTGGGAAAAAAGAAGGCTTCACATGCCCTGGATGTATGCTGTTGGACTGGAGAAGGCATAGGTAGACTAATTAGATGTGGGGCATCTTGTGTGGTTGGTAGGGGCACATATTTGGCTTTCTCTGGTTACTCCTGACTTGGAAGCAGAGACAAAAATTAGGACACTGCCAGTTATTAATTGATTCCCAGCCACTTGGGGTTGATTTTAATAAGTATTATTATTTGGCTTTCTGAACTGTTTGATAAAGACAGTGGCCTGATTTCCTACAAGTCTGACAGAGAGAGTAAGCTGGCTTACTGGGTTGATTGTTGCAGATTGTTGTTAGAGTTCTGTTTTTATATGTGGTCTGGCCATTGCTTATGAAATACTAGAAGTCATTTCATTGTATACTCCCTTGCACTGTCAGTATACTAAAAGCCATTTAATGTATACTTTACATGGGTGAATTATATATAATATGAATTATATATCAATAAAACTTTTTGAAAAATGTAAGGAGGTAGAGAAAGATACCCTTATCATCAAATTGCATCTGCTTCCTTTAGCACCATGGTCTCAACCTTCACTTCTTTAAAACTTCCCCCAAATCACCCAGCACAATCCCATCCCTGCAATAAACCCATCCTTCCTTCCTCTTGCTGGGATGTCCATCTTGGTTTGTGTGCCATCTTAATGTAGCAAGTTAATAAACTGGTAGTCTTTGGGCACTGAACTTGACCCCTACTTCAGCTTTTCTCCTCCGATAACGTCAAGTCTACTCATTCCCTTCTTGCATCATGTTACTAAGAAATCCTCATGCATGGCCAGATCAGTATAAAAACAAGCAATATTCCCATCTTACCCATTTTTATCATTGAATATAGTCTGATTTTTTTCTGACTGAAAAAATGCAGAAACATATGTCTTCATTGATAACAAGCATCTCAAGACATGAAAAGGCAGATTATTATTCTCCTCCAGTGCACAAAATTTATGCATGGAGGGACCCTAAGCCTGACCTGCACTCTCTCGCAATCCAGTACCCCTTGGGGGATGTCTGACTGCCTAAACTGGCAGTCGGACATACCTCTCGCAATCTGGGACAACTGGTTCCGAACTGCTTACCTGCCTGCCTGCCTGATTGCCCCTAACCGCTCTGCCTGCCTGCCTGATTGCCCCTAACTGCCTCTGCCTTGGCCCCCTGCCTGCTGTGGTGGCTGCCAGGTCGTCTAGAAGGACATCCAGAAGGTTGTTCCAGCTGTCCGGTCTAATTAGCATATTACACTCTTATTATTATAGATATATTTCTAACATACATATAATAGATGTTTATAACATACAAATATATTAATAAATATACACATATAAATACATGTGTAAATGTACATATAAAGCACATATATACACAGATGAGTGTGTTTCTCTCTGTGTGTAAAGCTATATGTCAGAATTGGCTATGAGTCCATATTAACTCTCTTGAAATAAGCATTCATATGGAAATAGTAAAACATAATAAAAATTGAGAATCAATACTGAATAATTTAAGTCACTTGTTAACTTTATTACATTAGTAGTAGCTCATTCATTTCAATTATTGATCTAGCCTCCATAATCAGAGCAGGCAAAGCTTCTTGTATTGCCAATGAGCCAAAGAGAAAACAGGGAGAAACAGAAAAAGGAAGATATTATTTACATCAGCCTGCCCCTTTCTAGCTCTGAACTAGAGAATTTCATTGTAACCATCAAGGTCGTGAATCAACATGAATTTTTTGTCTCATGGTTCTATAGAGCAGAAGCCTGAAATCAGTCTCACTGGGCTCAAGTCAAGGCATCGGCATGGCTGATTCCTTCTGGAGCTACTGACGGGAGAATTTCTTGCCTTTTTCAGCTTCCATTGGCTATATGTATTCCTTTGTTTGTGTCCCTTTTATTCATCCTTAAAGGGAAACACTCCTGTCCTTGCATCATCATATTTCTTTCACTTTTAATGACTTTTGTGTCCCCCTCATAAGGGCCATAGGCCCATCCAGATAACCCATGATAACCTGAAAGGTCTTTAACTTAATCAAATCTTCAAAGTCCCCTTTTTCCACTTCAGGTAGCAAAGAAAGGTTATAAAGATTAGGACCTGGATATATTTAATGGTCATTATTCAGACTCACACACAATACATCACAATTTGGAGATGCAGCTTAGAGAGAACTTTCTAGATTTAATTAGTTATATTAGAAAAAAGAATCTAAAAATAATTATGTAAATATTCACTTCAAGAACATATAAAAAGAAGAGCAAAGTAAATCCAAATAACAGAACAAATGAGATAATGAAAACATCAAAAATGTATGTAATTTAAAATAGCCAATTGATAAAACAAAACAAAAAATTCAAAAGCTGGTTAGTTGAAAAAATCAACAAAATTAATAAACTCCTAGTGAAACTGACCAAAAGGGGAAAATAGAGATCAAGATAAAATATAAATTATCACTATCAGGAATAAAACAGGATTTATAGGTATAGGTAAGAATAATAAGAGAATATTATCAACAAATTTATGCTAATAAATTTTAAAATCTAGATAAAATAGATAGTTTGAAAGACACAAACTGCCAGAACTTAATAAAAAACAAATAAAATAGCTTTATATCTATTAAAGGAATCTTTCACAATTAAAGCATTTCCATAAAAAAAAGGCTCAGATGGTATCACTAGTTAAATTCTACCCAAAATTTTAGTAAAAATAATGCTAATTCTAATGAAACTCTTTCAGAAAACACAAAAGAATGAGACAGTTCTCAACTGGTATATTATAAGGCCAACATTACCTTGATCAAATGCTTTATTTCCCTTATTCTCACAGATATTATAAGATTACAAATCAATACCTCTTAAAATGATAAAGGCAAAATATATGTATTACTAGAGGCCCGGTGCACGAAATTCGTGCACGAGGGAGGGGGTGTCCCTCAGCCCACCCTGCACCCTCTCCAATCTGGGACCCCTCAAGGGCAGTCGGACATCCCTCTCACAGTCCAGGACTGCTGGCTCCCAACTGCTCACCTGCCTGCCTTCCACCTGCCAGCCTGATCACCCCCTAACCACTACCCTGCCAGTCTTATTGATGCCTAACTGCTCCCCTGCCAGTCTGTTTGCCCCCAACTGCCCTCCCCTGTAGGCCTGGTCCTCCCCAACTGCTCTCCCATGCAGGCCGGGGTCCCTCCCAACTGCCCTTCCCTGCAGGCCTGGTCGCCCCCAACTTCCCTCCTCTGCCAGCTTGGTCACCCTTAACTGCCCTCTCCTGCAGGCTTGATCACCCACAACTGCCCACCCTTGCAGGCCTGGTCCCTCCCAACTGCCATCCCCTGTTGGCCATCTTGTGGTGGCCATCATGTGTCCACATGGGGGCAGGATCTTTGACCACATGAGGGCAGCCATCTTGTGTGTTGGAGTGATGATCAATCTGCATATTACTCTTTTATTAGATAGGATAGAGGCCTGGTGCATGGGTGTGGGCCATCTGGTTTGCCCTGAAGGGTGTCCCAGATCAGGGTGGGGGTTCCCTTGGGGCATGGGGCAGCCTGGGCAAGGGGCCTGTGGTGGTTTGCAGGTTGGCCACGCCCCCTGGTGACCCAAGTGGAGGCCCTGGTCTCTGGGGTTTTTTTATCTTCTAGAATTGAAACTTTTTAGCCTGGAGTGGAGCCAAGCCTTCTGCTTGCTCTGTGTCAGCAGCCATTTCTGTTGGGGTATGTATCTTCTATAATTGAAACTTTGTAACCTTAAGTGGAGGCCTGGGCCAGCCAGGGTGTGCAGAAAGCTTGGCTTCCTCCATTGCCAGGAGCAACCCTAGCCTCCTGCTCTCTTCAGCTCCATGGCTGCAGCCATTTCTGTTTGGGTTTATGTATCTTCTATCATTGAAACTTTGTATCCTTGAGTGGAGGCTTAGGCCGGCAAGGGCAGGCGGAAAGCTTGGCTTCCTCCATTGCCGGGGAAACCCAAGCCTCCCTCCTGCTCTCTGTGACAGTAGCCATCTGGGTTGGGTTTATTTGCATATTCACTCCTGATTGGTTGGTGGGCATGGCTTGTGGGCGTGGCTTGTGGTGTAGTGGAGTGATAATTAATTTGCATATTACTCTTTTATTAGATAGGATAATCTGAAGATAAGTAAAACTGCCTCCATTGGCAGATAGTATGTTTACTTACTTTGAAATTCCTCAGTAATATATGTAAAAATTACTTAGTGAATGTAGGAAGCTCACTGGGAACAAGGTTAATACAGAAATCTTGATTATATTTTTATTAGAAGCAAACAATTAGACATTGAAATTAGAATATCAATTAATTTGTGGTAATGTCAAAAAACCATAAAATACTTTAAAATAAATATTTTGAAAAGATATGGAAGTCTTCCAAATGGAGAACTATAGATCATTGCTAAGAGATATTAAAAACATAAATGAATGGAGAGATATACCATGTTTATTGATTGGAATGAAGTAAGCTGATCATTCTCACAATATGGTCAAGTTGAGTTCATATAACAATTAAACATTCCCAAAGTTTTATTGTGTGATTTGATGATAAAATGCAGGTAAATTGCTTAGCATAGTACCTGGTACATTGTAGGCTTATAGTAGGCATGCAAATCTCACCTATTATCAGTATTCATTTACAGCTTTCTCTATTATTGCTCTTTTTTATCCATATATATCTTCTAGTATTAAGTTTATCTTATTAAACTGATATAAACTATTTTGCTGAATGAGTTAAAACTCTTCTTGAGTCTGAGGAGATAGACTCTTCTCACTTTTTTGTATGCCAACTTAAGAAAATAGAACTCTAGAATTAGCCATATAAAGCAAACTGATTAATTGTCATGACTAAGTAAATAGGCTGTTTTACCTTTATTTATAGGTAAAAATGAATATCATAACAAAAATCAACCATCATCATCTTTGTCATACTTTTTACCTTTAGATAAAAACAAAATGAAATCAAACCTTGGCTCTCATAAACCAGAAGTACTATAAGTACTTAAGAAACAAAATTATTATGCTAAGCGAAATAAGCCAGTCAGAGAAAGACAAATACCATATGTTCCCATTGATATATTGAATCTAATGAACAAAATAAACTGACAAACAAAATAGAACCAGAGGCATGGATACATGGAACAGACTGACAGAGGTCAGAGTGGAGAGGTTGGGGAGGGGGCACTGGATAAAAGGAGATAAAGAAATTAGCCATAGAGCATACATGCATAGTCCATGAATACAGACAACAGTGTGGTGAAGGCCAGTGGAGGGGAGGGAAGGGGCTGGGTGTAGATGGGTAAAGGGGAGGGCGGGAGAGAGAATGAGGGACATCTGTAATAGTGTCAACAATAAAACATTTTTTAAATTAAAAATAATTGTAATAATATCACCTAATTATATATTATAGGCACAAGTAGATGTAGACAAGGAATAAAATAATCACAAATTTGAACTGATAGCCCACAAATCCTTCTTTATACAGAGCTTTCTCTGGAGAGAGACAGTACATTTCCCACACCTCTTTCTACAGCATACACTGTGGAATCTGGCTTTATAATAATTCATTTTACTTCCAAAGTGTTCTCTCCATGTGCTGCTGAGGTAATGTTATGAACCAAGGTTTAATATAGAAAGTAAATAGAAATGACAGTTTCAATAAAATAATTTGTAACCTGGAGAATGATCAAGAATTCAGTCTTGCTCAGCCTTTGTTTGGACCCTATTTTGACCTTGCTCAATGAAACCAACAAGAAACAATCTGTGATGGATAATTTCTTCCGGAACTAAGAAATGGAGTCATCATGCAATGATTTATCCAGGGAAGAGTCTTTTCCAGTAAAGTGATTAGTAATTCCAGAATCAGAGGTAGAGTCAAGGAGAGAATCTGATGACGTAATCTTATAACCTTCATGACCTAAGCACATCTACTGCTAAAGTAACTCAAATGCCATCATTTTTATTTTGCTAGCAACCAACCTGATGGATCAAAAAAGAGGAAAAAACAATCCAGGCAATCATATTCAGCCACAAGTACCTTATTTGGTTTGTAGCAATTAAATAACAATATCTAAGGTTAACAGCTAATGAAATCCTCTTAACATCCAATCAGAATTTGCAGCCAGAAGCAACATGGGATGAATGTCCCAGCAAAAACATTAATTATTCTGCTGCTAAAAATGTCTCAACAGTGGGCTTCAAGCAGACACATTTTTCTGTAACCAGAAGTACTTAAAGCATCATGTTCATCCTTTGATATTTGAACATTTTAAATTAGATAGGAGAGAGGACAAATACAACATCCAATTTCCAGTAGTTCCTAACGGCAACATGAGAATCAGAAAAAAAAAAAATAAATAAAAATAAGAAAACAAAAAACAAAACAAAACACATGTGAATTCATAGCTCTCGTCCTTATAATTCTGAGAAATGTGAAATTTGCTTTCTAAAAGTCATGAGCATAAGAGCTATGCCAAATTCAAGAAAATCATTGGTTCAGCCCAATTTACTAGTGGTTAATAATAAAAAGACTCTAGTTGTTCTATTGCTGCAAAATTTATCTGACAGAATGCCAGCATTTGTTAAAATTAGAACAACCGTGGACCTACTCATCCATTGTAATGTTTTCTCTAAGTGTAGAAGTGCATGAACATGAAGTACGACAGGCACCGCCACCCTCAGAAAAAACAGTTCTACACACCTGCTTCTTGCAGAGTTCTGGGCATAGGGATCTGGAGAAAAGTTCAATGTAATTTAGCAAACATATGGCCTGTTTTCAGCTTTTTTTAATGGCAAATATACATGATATTCAACTGCCATTTTGTGAGCAACCATATGTAAAATTCAGTGCTAATCTGTAGTTAATATTGGTTGGGAAAAGTTTAGTTTAATATCAATTACAATAACAATATTAATGAAAATAATTAGTGAGCATTTACTGTGTGCCACATACTTTTGCAAAGACTTTACATAAATTATATCATTTAACCCTTATATTAACCCTGTGATAAAGATATATCATCATGCTTTATTTATTCATAAAGAAATTTGATTCTTAAAGAATTTGCAACTTTTCCTAGGTCACACTAGTAAATTGAGGAGCAGGATTAATAATTCATGGTAATATGAGTTCAGACCATTTAAACTCTACCATATTGGCAAAGAAATAGCAGCACAAATAATTCTAATAGACATTGAGCATCAATATGCAGGTACTCTTCCAAGTGCTTTAAGTCATGTAATTCAAACATCCCTATGAGATAACTATGACATGATTATTATTATTATTGTGATATTGTTATTATTTCTATTTATGGATAAGAGGATCAGACACAGAGAGAATGTCAGGTGACCAAGGACACTAAGCTATCTATTGGTGGGACTGGAACTTGAAGTCTTTACTGGCTCTGGAGTCCACACATTACTCCATACACTACTCTTAGAGCTTCTTGGCTTTCCAGGCAAATGAGACATGCAACTACTTGTTACTGTGGTATGAATTGGATTTTATTTAAAATTTAAAAAAAAAAAACTTTAAAGCCTGAAAATCATAAAATAAAGCCCTTAATTCTGATTTAGGTAAATATTGGTAATTAATTTATATAATCTTGAAATAAATTTAGATATATCATAGGCTTTATTTCCCTGATTAAAAAATGTAGGAGTGTACCAGGTAAATTATAAGGCCCTATCAATAAAACTTCTACTAATCTTCGCCATTGTTCTAAGTGTATTTGTAGATGAGCACTCAATCTGTTGTGGGTCCTCTATTATTTTCTCTGAAGGCAAGACATGATCTCCCAAATTTCTTCTAGAGCTCTCTTTATCTGCATTTGGAGACTAACCTTCTGGTATATTTCTACATAGATGAAATATACCATTCCTCCAGGAGAAGTCCTAGAAGAAAAACACATCACCTCTCTTGGGAATTAGTTTTAGTATTTTTTTAATAAAAGGGAAGTCAACACATCATGCCCTCCACAAACCTTGGAGGAAATCATTACCACTAATCAACCATGGGAAAATGGACTTTCCAAGGCGAATTTTCAAAGACACCTGAGGCTAAAAAATGCTGATTTCCCCCACTGAATAGACATCTTTAAGTTTTCGTCTTCAAAAAGCAGATTCTCACCAGGAGGCTCGGGAGATCCTACTCAAGAATGGGTACAGAAGAAAGACATACATGTTTGCTGGGCTAAGGTATAAAAAAAGGAATCTCAGAAAAGGAAGAAAGGGAATGTGCTAGGGACAAGGAGATCATAAAAGCTGTGCTTCACAACTGAGGAATAAATCGGCTACAAAAAAGAGCTGGACTCCAAACAGGAGTTAAAAATGCTGGAAGTGTCATCAATTTTTAGTGAAAAGAGATACAAAAGTAATCCATCATGACTAATTCCTTAAAAATTGTGCTTCCATTTTATTCTCCTTTACCCAATTATACTTTAACAATTTTTTAAAAATAAAGTATGTTGCTATCCTCTCTAATAATAAGCAAATATGCAAATTGACCGTACCTCCGACACACCCACAAGCCACACCCACAAGCCACGCCCACCATCCAATCAGAGCGAGTATGCAAATTAACCCAAACCAAGATGGCTACAGCCACAGAGAGCAAGGTTTCCTAGGTAACAGAGGAAGCCAAGCTTTCCACCTGCCCTAGCCAGGCCTAAGCCTCCACTCAAGCTACAAAGTTTCAATTATAGAAGGTAAACAAATTCAAACAAATGGCAGCAGAATGGAGCTTGAGAGAGCAGGCCAGGGTTGCCGGCGGCAACAGGGGAAGCAAAGCTTTCCACACACCCTGGCCAGGCCCACCCGCTTAAGGCAACAAAGTTTCAATTATAACCCCAACACAAATGGCTGCCAGCCGGCCTCGGAGGGAGCCCCAGACTTGGCTCTGCTCCAGGCTACAAAGTTTCAATTGTAGAAGGAAAATAAATTCCAGATACCAGGGCCTCTGCTTGGGTTGCCAGGGGGTGTGGCTGGCCTGCAAACCACCACAGGCCCCTCGCTCAGGCCGCCCCACACCCCAAGGGAACCCGCACCTGATCCGGGACGCCCTTCAGGGCAAACCAGCTGGCCCCTACCCCTGTACCAGGCCTCTATCCTATCTAATAAAAGAGTACTATGCAGATTGATCATCACTGCAACATACAATATAGCTGCCCCCATGTGGTCAAAGATCCTGCCCCTATGTGGACACAAGATGGCCACCATAAGATGGCCAGCAGGAGAGGGCAGTTGGGAGGCACCCGGCCTGCAAGAGAGGGCAGTTGAGAGGAACCAAGCCTGCAAGGGAGGGCAGTTGGAGGTGATCAACACTGCAGGAGAGGGCAGTTAGGGGTGACCAGGCTGACAGAGGAGGGAAGTTGGGGGCAAACAGGCTGGCAGCAGAGTGGTTTAGGGGGTGATCAGGCTGGCAGGCAGAAGTGGTTAGGGGCAATCAGGAAGGCAGGCAGGCAAGCAGTTGGGAGCCAGCAGTCCTGGATTGTGAGAGGGATGTCCGACTTCCCGTTTAGGCCCGATCCCGGTGGACACAAGATGGGATCGGGCCTAAATGGGCAGTCGGACATCCCTCAAGGGGTCCCATATTGGAGAGGGTACAGGCTGGGCTGAGGGACAACCCCCCTCCGTGCACGAATTTCGTGCACTGGGCCTCTAGTCCTATATAATAAAAGCCTAATATGCAAATCGACCAAATGGCAGAATAATGGTCAGCAGGGGGTGAGGCTGGCTAGTGAGTGGTGCCAGGCCAGCCAAGGCAGGCGCCAGTGGGCAGAGGGAGGGGACTGTGATGGGACAGAGAGGGAATGGCAACAACCAGCAGAGGTGGAGGGGCAATCAGGGGGCAGGGCTGGCCACTCACCAGCTGTTCCCCCATTAGCCTGCTGGGCGCCTCATGCAGAGGAGTGGGGCTGGAGCTTCCCCCTGGTGGTCAGTGCACTCCCACAGGGATGTCTGTGGAGAGCAGGCCTAAGCCATCAGTCAGACATCCTCTGAGGGCTCCTGGACTGCAAGAGAGTTCAGGCCAGGCTGAGAGACCCCCCTGAGTGCACGAATTTTCATGCACTGGCCTTTAGTACTAAAATAATTCATAGAATGAAATAAATGTTTCCATTTTCAAAAATCAGTCCAAAAAAATAACCAAAATATGTAAAACAGGATTGATAAAGCAAATGTGCCACTTTCAGACAATAGAATGTTGCACAGTCATTAAAAATAATATCTCAGAAACATTAATTTAACAGAAAGATGTCAATTAGGTATTTTTATTTTAAAAGAATGTTCCAGAATAATAACCTAGTTGCATCATTTAAAAAAGGGTGTGCATATCTCAGTTTATACACCAATATAAGAGCTGATTACTTCTGAATGAAAGAGCGCCTTATTAATCTTATTATCTCATTAGTTTATGTGTACTTTCTGATTTTTCCATAAAAAAGCAAATATATTTTTTAAGTAGCTTGAAAGGGCAGAGCTATGTGCAGTCAATAGGCCATGCTCTATCTCCAGAGGTGGAGACTTGGGATTTGTTATTGTGCATGAGGCCTCTGGAGGGGAAGCTGCTCTGAGCTCCAAATACTACCCTAGGCCCCAGGTCGGCAAATGTGGCTCGAGAGTCACATGCGGCTGTTTGGTCCCTTGAGTTTTTAGCAAAGGCCAGTTTAGGAGTAACCTAATTAAGTTAATAACAATGTACCTACCTATATAGTTTAAGTTTAAAAAATGTGGCTCTCAAAAGAAATTTCAATTGTTGTACTGTTGATATTTGGCTCTGTTGACTTGAGTTTGCCGACCACTGCCCTAGGCTATCAATAAATAACTTGGCTCTTCAGGCTTAACCTAATCCACCTGTGGACAGCCACAGCCAGCCAAGCATGACCAGGTGTTTAGCTGAGCTGAGCCTCACAGTGGCTATAGTTGACCCTAAATGAGCATTGTCACAGCTCCAGAGTGAAGGACTTTTAAATCAGAGGCTTTTAAAAATGTCGTCAATAAATCACTTGAACCCACCAGGAAATGTAACCCTGTCACTGGCAACATAAGATTTACAGCTGGGGTCAAAGAGCCTGCTGTTCCTCTCCTTGACTCACTCTTTAAAATGAAAAAGCACATTAAACAGATCAAGATGGGTATCTCTTGGAGAAGACATCTATTAAATAGCCCATTCTGCTAGTGACAGAAGTAGTAGAAACTAGAAAAATAAAAAAACCAAAGCAGAAACCACCAAACTGAAATATGTCCTAAAATGGTTTGCATCAACAATGGTCAAACTGGATGTGGTGCACAGAAGCTGGGGCATTTTAACAGGAATTTAAACGACGGTGACCCTGGAATCCGGCCACATGGCAGGACTGAGCAGTATCCTGCGTTCATATCAGACATTACGAAGAAACTTGCTTCACTCTACAGATCTCATTTGCTCTTTATTTATTTTTTTATGTACAATTATTTTTTTTTAATTTTAGCTTTACAGATAATTACTCCTCAAAATTACTTAGGTTGTTCCTTCTTTTCATTCCTGTTCTCTTCTGTGTATGTTAGGTTATTCATTTCTATGCGGTTTGGTTCAAGTGTTACTGGTAATATTCTACTTGGAGTGGAATTCATCCAAGGTTACTTTTGGTACTTGTGTGTTGTTGTTTCGTTTGTTTGTTTGTTTGTTTGTTTTTTGTTGTTTTTTTATATTTAACTAGAGGCTGGGTCCCTCAGCCCGGCCTGTGCCCTCTCGCAGTCCGGGACCCCTTAGGGGATGTCTGCCCGCCTGTTTGCTTACTGCTGGGCTCGCTGCTCCTTAGCGCTGCTGTGGAGGCAGGAGAGGCTCCTGCTACTGCCGCTGTGCTAGCCAGCTGTGAGCTGGGCTTCTGGCTGAGCAGCACTCCCCCTTTAGGAGCACACTGACCACCAGTGGGCAGCTCCTGCATTGAGCATCTGCCTCCTGGTGGTCAGTGTGCATCATAGTGACTGGTCATTCTGCCATTCAGTCTATTTGCATATTAGGCTTTTATTATATAGATCTAGAGGCCCGGTGCACAAAAATTCATGCACTGGGGGGTCCCTCAAGTGTCCTGCCCCCATATTACAGTCTGGGAGCCCTCAGGGGATGTCCTACTGACAGCTTAGGCCTGCATCCCAAGGAGGCAATCAGGCCAATCAGGGGAAGGTGCCACCCCCATCACCCCACCGCTGCTGCTGCCTCTGGCCTCCCTCTGCGGGAGGCAACCAGGCCGGTCAGGGGAAGGTGCCACCCCATCACCCCGCTGCTGATGCTGTCACTGCCGACCGCTGCGGCTGCCAGTCCTCAGCCCTCGCTTCTCAGTGCTGGCCCCACCCCCCACCCACTGGTGGGTGGGGGGCTATCTGGAGCCATGCCAGCTGGGGGAGGGGCTGTGGGAAGTTGAGGCACAGCAGGTCACACCCTGTCCAGCCTCTGGGGAGGTATGGCACTGGGACGAGGGCCACGCCGCTGCCTCTGTGGCTGCCTCTGAGGAAGGGGCAGCACTGAGACTGGGACCACATAGCCCCCTCTCCCACTGCCTCTGTGGAAGCGACCACAGCACTGGACCAGCCCACGCGGCCACCTCTACCACACCACTGCCTCTCCCGCGCTGCCGGCCCTCAGCCCTCGCAGCCACTGTGGCTTTGTCCGGAAGGATGTCCAGAAGGACATCTGGAAGGCATCTGGTCTATCCGGTCTAATTAGCATATTACCCTTTTATTAGTATAAATTCCCTGAGCCATTGGATTTATTATATGGTATGATGTATGAATCTAATTTTTATCTTTTCCAATTGGCTTTTCTATTGACTCAGCATCATTTACTTTAAAAATCAATTGTTATTTTAATTTCTGGCAAACTTTTTATTTATTTTTATTACTTTAATTAATTTTTATTTTTAAAAAATAAATCTTTGCCAATATTATTTGAGATATTAACTTTATCATATATTACATTTTCATATGTAATTTGGTTATATCTGATCTTTCTGTTTCATTCTTTTTTTTCTATTTATTTGCCACTACCCTAGATTAATAGTAGAGATTCAACAGTATATTGAAACTAAAACATTTAGTATTAATGCCTTTTTTAAAAATCTTTATTGTTGAAAGTATTACATAAGTCCCCTTTTTCCCCCCATTGCCCTCTTCCATCCCACCCCCGCCCCCCACCCAAGGCCCTCCTCACCCCATTTTTAGGGTTACACTAATTTAATTTCAGCAACATCTAGAACTGTTACTATTATAGAGTATTCCTTCTACCCCCTTTTAAGAGGAGCATCCTGGTCACATAGCTACATAACGTCATCAAGGAGGGTCAAGAGAAGGTCTTATGAAGGTCCTATGAGACTTAGTCATCATACTTTACTTCTTAAAATTCAACACCTGAGCTTTTTGGTAGCTACTTCTGTTGCTTCCAATATCACTTTTATGCTATTTTTCCCAGATTTACTGAGATATAATGGACATACACCAGTGTATAAGATTAAGGTATACAGAGTAGTTTGACTTACATATATTACAAAATGATTACCACAATAAATTTCATTAGCATCCATCATCTCCCGTCAATATTTTTCACCAAGTTTTCAGCCATTATTTTACAAATGTTTTCTGCTGCTTTATCGCTGCTGTTTCTGGTACTCACATTGTGCATATATGTCTGTATACTTAATGGTGTTGCACATTTCCCTGAGGCTCTGCTCATCAGTTTCTTTGTCCTCAGAGATCAACAGCTTTTATCAGAAATAATCACATGTTAAAAGTTAACTAACTGCTGAATAAACATTTGGAAAAATAATTTATTTGCAAACAAATCTCTTGTTACACCAACTAAATTTTCTCTTTCTTATCTCAAACTCCTCTGAATTAAGGACACCTGCTGGCAAATAAATGCACAACTCCTTAAGACATCACTTACTGCAATTGTTATTTCATGCCAATCTTGGAGTCACAATCTCTTGTTTGGGTATAATATTATAGGTATTGCAGATTCTGAAACCTCACTGGCAATTATTTTTGCAGAATAAAAAGTATTAAGTAGGCTGTTTCAAATTGTTCAGAAAAGCATCTGTTACCAAGGCTGAGGCAGCCTCCTAATAGTTGCAGAGTCTAGAGGAAACAGGTGGACAATCAAATTTGTTTATCTCTATCAGGTGGAAAATCATATTTTATTTGAAATCTTTTTTAGTTTTGGACTATTACAATGATTACCAAAAGCAGATAATACCCACAATAGACTAAGCTGAGCTTATGCCCACAGTTATGCTATCCTTTGCTGATGATGCAGTCCCATTGAGCACACATCAGTGTTACATCTGGCACTCCAGCTTCTGTATCTGTCTGGCTCTGATGTAGGGTAGAGACCACAATGTCATGGGTGGGCCCTGAATTAGAAATACTGTGATTCTAAAGAAAATCTTGACCACCAAAGGGAAAAAAAGAGAAATTATTAAAGCTCTTTAAATACTCAAGTTGAGAGTCCTGAATAATTATGATGATAAGGTGGGGAGGGAGTGGGCAGATTAGTGGGGAGAGGGAAGTGAAACCAATGGAAGGAAGAGAAACGACATGATCTACTGCTTTAGTAGCAGAACTGGGAACTAATTAGGAATGTCATTGCTCCCATCATAAAACCCCAAAGGTTCTTCAAAGATTCTGAAAAAACATCCACAACTCTCAATCCCATTCTGCGTGTTTCTCAGGATGACTGAGATCCTCTCCCTGACCCACAGGGCCTCAGGTTAAAGGAAATAAATGCCACAGGAAGATAAACTTACAATTCTACCCCCTTTCCTTTTGTTCAGTCAATACTACAAAGCATTTTTGTTCCCACATATTTCCTGGATAAAAACTAAGTGCTTACTGATTGGAGGCCAGGAATTATTGTTATTATTTAATCCAGCTGTATGTCTACTCCTACTGCTCCAGGCCCCAAGGTGTTGTTTTAAAGGAAAAGGGATAAAGAAAGGGGGCATGAGAGAAAACGCTATCTATGCAAAACTGTTTTCAGGACCATGGACAGTTCTGTCCCTGGAACAGTACTCCTGAAAGCAGGCTGAGAGCTGGTGTGTGTTGTGGGGCAGAGGGGTCCGGGAGAAGGCCTGGGTGAGGGGACTGGGGGAAGAGAGCAAAAGCAAACAAATCTCATGGACATGGACAACAGTGTAGTGATTACCAAGGGGAGGGTGGTGGAAGAAGATATGGGGGTGATTAATCTTAATAAAAGGAGACTTGACTTGAGGTGGTCAATACACAATTCAATGTATAGATGGTATGTTGTGGGACTTTGCATCTGAAACTTGTATAATTTTCTTAATCAGTGTCACCCAAATAAATTTAATTGACATGAAAACTATTTACAAAAATTATTTACCAATTCCCTTAAAATTCTTAAAAATCATTTAACTCTTATGCATTCAGGGACTCTTTTCATGGTCATGAGTTCAGGAAACACATCATTAGTGTGAGAAAGTTGGATACCTATGTAAAAAATCTTATTAACTTACTGTAAACAACTTTTGAATAAAGTATTATTATTTTTGCAATATAATTTAATTGTATTCATGTCCGTAATTAGTCACATAACTTGCTTTATATAAATGAATATGTACCTATAATTTATATACATGTGTTCAATTGTTGTAATTGCTAGAGCACTAATGGAGCATTAGGGCCTTGACATGCTCTGGCCCTGATTCTAATGTTAGCTTCACATTAACTTTTAAAAATAGAGGTTATAAAATAGCATCCTTCACCAACTTAGGCCAGAAATTTGAGATTTACTTCTGGGGCCAAACATGTTTGTAGAAGTACCACAGGAGTTTCTGAAAAGAACCTATCTACCCAGTTATTTGTTAATAACTTCTACTTAATTTTAATTTCAGACATGGCTATTGGTCACGTTATCTGTTAAGGCAAAAGAATATGGATGTCAAACAAAGAACAATGGAAGAAGTCTTGCATTTTAATCATGGAGCTGGTACTAAATAGCATTGTAAAGTCACTTCACTTCTTGGACATAAATCTCCTGAAGTAGGATATTTTAGATTAAATTTTTAAGTTTCCTTCCAGCTTAAAATTGGCTTTGTGTGTGTGTCTTTTATGATAGCCAAATAAATCATCTAAAAATTAATCACACTCATAGTTTTAAATTATTTTTACCATCAACTGGAGTTTCAAAACCACTTCAGTGTCCTGTAGCTAATTTTTTTAAAAAATTCTTTATTGATTAAGGTATCACATATTCGTCCTCAATCCCCTCTCCCCATTCCCATCCCAAACCCCTCCACACGCATGCCCCCACCCCCCTGTTGTCCATGATCACTGGTTAGGCTCATATGCATGCACACAAGTCCTTTGGTTGATTTCTCCCCTATATCCCCACCCTCCCTTACCACCCCTCTGAGGCCCGACAGTCTGATCCATTCCTCTTTGTTTCTGGGTCTGTTCGTGTTCATCAATCTATGATGTTCATCATTTCCCCTAGATGAGTGAGATCATGTGCTACTAGAAATACACTTATAAGAACCAAAAATGAGACAAGCAATAATGGTTATGCTGAAAGGCAAATGAATCAGTCTGTAGTGAGTTTCTTTCTGGGCCAACAGTTCTTTTGAGTCCCAATTTCAATGTCCAACAGTTCCTTATGTGCACATGTCAGCAATGATATTTCAGATCTGGATGGTGTACAAATGGTGGTAATGCAGGTCCGACCCTCTCTGGTTTAGTCCTGGGCAACCTGCAGTGACACCCAGCTGCTGACTGCTAGTATGGCAAGGCGACGTCAGCGTCTTCCATCTCTGGACTGCTTCTTTTCTGTCTTCATGGCTGGAGTAGTCCTGTCGATTCCTCTCTGTTGCCGGATTCCACATGGTCTGGGAGTTGTTTTATGAAAATATACAAACATATTCTCAACCAAAAGTTAATAAAGGAATATTTCCTATAAATTTGACTTGGGATCCTTTTTCATTTTTTGCCCAAATGATTTTCCTCTGGCTTGTTTTGACACCATGTGTGTTTTTCATGGGTATCTTGCTTTTAACATTACAATTAATTTTATAAAGTACAAATTTTCTAGATGTAATTTACTTACAGGATATTTTTTCTTACATGACATTATTCTACTTTCCCCCCTTTTTTGATTTAAATATTAGGAGGCTTTTGAAAAATTTTTAATGTAGTCTTGATAGCTTTTAAATTTTAATGTTTTTGCACTATAATATGACTGCTTTAGGTTCATTACATGTTATGCAATTTTATCATGAGATGAACTACCAATAAAAATTTAGTTAACACTTTAGGAGCTGCTTTTTGTCCAGTACAATTAATTTTTCTAGAATATTCGCTTGTTTCAATTAGCCAATTTAAATTAGCCTGAAAACATGACTACTATTTTACTGTCAAATTTATTACTCTAACAACAATCTTATTTTACCCTGTAAATATTAGTGGAAAGGATTATTTGCCTTCTTTAATAGGCCCTGAGCATTCCTGGTGGTAGGCTGGATTTAGATATCAAAAACCCACTTCCCCACACCATGGGTACACGACAACTCAAACAATTCTTGTTGCAGTGAGAGGGCAGCTGCTGTCGGCCAAGTCTCTGTCTGTTACCTGGGTCCCGATTTGAGCTGTGCATGGGAAGCAAGCAGCCATGGGGGTAAGAGACCTCCCTCAGAAGGGGTGAGGGTTCAGGCCCCTGCTAAGTTAGGCGGGTGAGGGTCTGTGCCCCACCTCTGTTGACCTCCAAGTTTTCTCCTGATGGCCCCTCTGCGACTGTGCATGTCTTAGGTTGTTCCTTCCCTGAGGAATCTTACCTGTCTCTGACTAACCAGCCATCCTCTGGGCCAAGCAGGGTGATGTGAGGTTCAGTTTTGACTCCTTGGTACCCTATGTCCCCATGGCCTCCATGCCCAGCACCTGCCTTGGGATCCCAACCTGCTGGCGGGGCCCTAGCGCTGATCACATATCTTGGGGAACCCGGGTTTCTTCTCCAGGGAGGGCCCAGCTTGCCCCACTGGGCGAGAGACAGAACCATGGTACCAGTCATCATGAGGCTTCAACCTCAACATTAACAGAAAACTCAGGCAACAGCTGTGTGCAATTGGATTGTGAGAAGAGGGTCCCTCTTGGCCAAAATGGCAAGAGGGACCAATATAGAATGCTCAGATGCCTTCCCAGGAGGCCCTCTACACAATGGAAGGGATTAAACCTTTACATGTCCTTTTTACATTGCTGGCAGACATTCAAAGAATTAGTTTCTAAGTTTGCTTGTGATAATTATGTATTATGCTGTTGTAATTCTAAAATATCAAGAGATGTGATACCTTTGTCTCCAAGCACCATAAAGATGATTTTTTTATTGATCCCCAAGGGTGTGAGGTACTATTATAGATAATGGGGGTAATCCAAATCTGGGAAGAATTTTAATGACTTTGTAGAATAATATCATGTAAGGATATTCTTTGCTCTAGGCCAGGGGTCCTCAAACTTTTTAAACAGGGGGCCAGTTCACTGTCCCTCAGACCATTGAAGGGCCGGACTATAGTTTAAAAAAAAACTATGAAAAAATTCCTATGCACACTGCACATATCTTATTTTGAAGTAAAAAAACAAAACGGCAAAAACACCTGCATGTGGCCCACGGGCCGTAGTTTGAGGACGCCTGCTTTAGGCCATGACAATTCCCTTTCAAAATGGCTGTCCATTCCTTTTTGTATTGATAAGGTCTTAGTTACATTTTCTGCACCTCTCCAGGGGGCAAGTAGTGATAGTAGTGACACCCTTTCTTTGGTGTCCACACAAGCCAGTAACCTCTCTTTAATTTTACACACAAAGGGGCAGTGTTTTGATTTTGTGTGATACAAAAAGGAAGCTGGGTGGAGACCCTTGTGTAATTATACTTTCTTGCCCCACCCATGGTCCTCCTGGATGACCAAGGTGTTTGGTATTATTGGTGACTACATTAGTCGGGGGATCAGCCCACATAAGGGGTCTTACCCAGGAAGGATCAGGAGCATAAGTCCAAAATACTTCCCCATTTTCCCCAGGTAATATTACCATACATCTGATGATTGCTAGCATGGTTAGAAAGGCGTTCTCAGGCATTCTTGGGTTTCTGGTTACCTCACAATTTCTTCCTGGAGGTTTGACATTCTGATTGATGTTTCTCTGTTTCTGAATCTATTTTTTTTCTATCAGTTTATGTTGTTCACCATATTCCACAAATGAGTGAGATCATGTGGTAACTTTCTCTGCCTGGCTTACTTCACTAAGCATAATGTTCTCCATCTCCATCCACATTGTTGCAAATGGTAAGAGCTCCTTCTTTTTTACTGCAGAGTAGTATTCCATTGTGTAGATGTACCACTGTTTTCTAATCCACTCATCAGCTGATGGGCACTTAGGCTGTTTCCAAATCTTAGCTATGGTGAATTGTGCTGCTATGAACATGGGAGTGCATATATCCTTTCTGATTGATGCTTCTAGTTTCTTGGGATATATTCCTAGAAGTGGGATCACTGGGTCAAATGGGAGTTCCATTTTTAGTTTTTAAGGAAACTCCATACTGTTCTCCACAGTGGTTGCACCAGTCTGCATTCCCACCAGCAGTGCACGAGAGTTCCTATTTCTCCACATCCTCACCAGCACTTGTCATTTGTTGACTTGTTGATAATAGCCATTCTGACAGGTGTGAGATGGTACCGCATTGTTGTTTTGATTTGCATCTCTCTGATGATCAGAGACTTTGATCAGGTTTTCATATGTCTCTTGGCCTTCCTTCTATCTTCTTTTGAAAAGTGTCTATTTATATCAGTTGCCCATTTTTCGATTGGGTTGTTTATCTTCTTTTTGTTAAGCTGCATGAGTTCCCTGTAAATGTTGGAGATTAAACCCTTATCGTTGATATCATTGACAAATATGTTCTCCCATGCAGTGGGCTTTCTTGTTGTTTTATTGATAGTTTCCTTTGCTAAACACAAGCTTTTTATTTTGATGTAGTCCCATTTGTTTATTTTCTCTTTAGCTTCCATTGCGCTAGGAGCAGTATCAGTGAAGAAGTTCTTTTGGCATATGTCAGAGATTTTTCTGCCTATAGATTCCTCTAGTATTTTTATGGTTTCCCGTCTTATGTTTAAGTCTTTGATCCATTTTGAGTTTATTTTTGTGTATGGTGTAAGTTGGTGGTCTAGTTTCATTTTTTTGCATATATCTGTCCAATTTTCCCAACACCATTTATTGAAGAGACTATCTTGACTCCAT
Source organism: Eptesicus fuscus (assembly GCF_027574615.1). Taxonomy (NCBI): domain Eukaryota; kingdom Metazoa; phylum Chordata; class Mammalia; order Chiroptera; family Vespertilionidae; genus Eptesicus; species Eptesicus fuscus. Next base: position 96,645,276 of record NC_072481.1, on the reverse strand, counting down.
TGTATGTTCATGCCTCCTTTGTCAAATATTAATTGAGCATAGCAATTTGGATCGATTTCTGGGTTCTCTATTCTATTCCATTGATCTATATGTCTGTTCTTGTGCCAATACCAAGCATTTTTGAGAACAGTGGGTTGATAATATAGCTTGATATCTGGTATTGAGATCCCTCCTACTTTGTTCTTCTTTCTCTGGATTGCTGCAGCTATTCAGGGTCTTTTTTTGTTCTAGATGAATTTTTGGAAAGTTCTTTGTCTGTGAAATATGCCGTTGGTATTTTAATGGGAAGTGCATTGAATTTATAGATTGCTTTGGGTAGTATAGACATTTTGATGATGTTGATTCTACCATGAACATGGTATGTTCTCCCATCTGTTTATATCTTCCTCTATCTCTTTTTTCAGTGTTGTGTAGTTTTCCATGTATAGGTCTTTTACCTCCTTAGTTAATTTTATTCCTAGGTATCTTATTTTTGGTGTGATGGTAAATGGGATTGCTTTTATAGTCTCTCTTTCTGAAAGTTCATTATTGGTGTATAGAAATGCCATAGATTTCTTAGCATTAATTTTGTATCCTGCTACTCTGCCGAATTCATTTATTAAGTCTAATAATTTTTGATGGAGTCTTTTGGGTTTTCCATGTACAGTATCATGTCATCTGCAAATATGGACAGTTTTACTTCTTCTTTTCCAATTTGGATGCCTTTTATTTCTTCTTCTTGTCTGATTGCAATGGCTAGTATTTCCAGCACTATGTTGAACAGGAATGGTGAGAGTGGGTATCCCTGTCCTGTTCCTGTTCTTAGGGGAAATGGTTTTAGTTTTTGCCCATTGAGTATGATGATGGCTGTGGGTTTGTCATATATGGCTTTTATTATGTTGAGGTATGATCCCTCTATTCCCACCTTACTGAGAGTTTTTATCAAGAAAGGGTGTTGGCCAAAACCGGTTTGGCTCAGTGGATAGAGCATCGGTCTGCGGACTGGAAGGTCCCAGGTTCGATTCCGGTCAAGGGCATGTACCTTGGTTGCGGGCACATCCCCGGTAGGGGGCGTGCAGGAGGCAGCTGGTTGATGTTTCTCTCTCATCGATGTTTCTAGCTCTCTGTCCCTCTCCTTTCCTCTCTGTAAAAAATCAATAAAATATATTTTAAAAAAAAAAGAAAAAAAAAGAAAGGGTGTTGGATTTTGTCAAATGCGTTTTCTGCATCAATTGATATGACTATGTGATTTTTATCTCTGAATTTGTTTATGTGATGTATCATGCTTATTGATTTGCGAATATTGTACCATTCTTGCATCCCCAGGATAAATCCTACTTGGTAATGGTGTATGATCTTTCTGATGTACTGCTGGAGCCGATTTGCTAGAATTTTGTTGAGGATTTTTGGCATCTATGTTCATGAGGGATACTGGCCTGTAATTCTCCTTCATTGTGTTATCTTTATATGGTTTTGGTATTAGGGTGATGCTGGCTTCATAGAATGAGCTTGGAAGTGTTCCTTCCTCTTGAATTTTCTGGAATAGTCTGAGGAGGATGGATTTTAGTTCTTCCTTTAATGTTTGGTAAAACTCCCCTGTGAAGCCATCTGGCCCCGGGCTTTTGTTTGCTGGAAGCATTTGATGACTGCTTCAATTTCTTCCATAGTTATCAGCCTATTGAGATTTTTAGACTCTTCCTGAGTAAGTTTTGAAAGGTTGTATTTTTCTAGGAATCTGTCCATTTCCTCCAGGTTGTCTAGTTTGTTAGAATAGAGTTGTTCATAGTATTTTTTAATAATCCTTTGTATTTCTGTGGGGTCTGTTGTTATTTCTCCTCTTTCATTTCTGATTTTGTTTATTTGGGTCCTCTCTCTTTGCTTTTTGGTGAGCCTGGCTAGAAGTTCATCAATCTTGTTTATCCTTTCAAAGAACCAGCTCTTGGTTTTATTGATCTTTTGTATTGTTTTTTTGGTCTCTATGTCATTCATTTCTGCTCTGATCTTTATTATTGCCTTCCTTCTGCTCACTGTGGGCTTTTCTTGTTGCTCTCTTTCTAATTCTTTGAGTTGTTGAGTTAGATTATTTATTACCATTTTTCTTGTTTTTTGAGGTAGGCCTGTAGAGCTATAAATTTTCCTCTCAGGACTGCTTTCATTGTGTCCCATAGTATTTGCATTGTTGTGTTTTTATTGTCATTAGTCTCCAGGATGTTTTTAATTTTTCTTTGATCTCATTGTTTACCTAATCATTGTTTAATAGCATGCTATTCAGTTTCCAAGTGTTTGAATTTTTTGGAATGTTTTTATTGTACTTTATTTCTAATATTATGCCATTGTGGTCTGAGAAAATGCTTGATATGATTTCAATCTTTTTGAATTTGTGTAGATTTTCTTTGTGACCCAATATGTGGTCTATTTTTGAAAATGTCCCATGTGCACTTGAGAAGAACGTATATTCCGTGGCTTTGGGGTAAAATGCTCTGAAGTTGTCAATTAGGTCCAGATGATCTAGTGAGTCATTTAGAATTGCTGTTTTTTTGCTGATTTTTTTGTCTAGAGGATTTATCCAGTGATGTCAGTGGTGTATTAAAGTCTCCGACTATGAATGTATTGTTGTAGATCTCTCCCTTGATATCTTCCAGGAGTTTTTTATGTATTTGGGTGCTCCTGAATTGGGTGCATATATGTTTATCAGGGTTATATCCTCTTGTTGTATCGACTCCTTTATTATTATGAAGTGGCCTTCCTTATCTTTTGTTATGGCCTTTAATTTGAGGTCTTTTTGTCAGAAATAAGTATTGCTACACCAGCTTTTTTTTTCATTTCCATTTGCCTGAAAGATGTTTTTTCCATCCCTTAACTTTCAATCTGTATGAGTCCTTTTTTCTGAGGTGGGTCTCTTGTAGACAGCAAATATATGGGTCATGTTTTTTATCCAATCAGCCACTCAATGTCTTTTGATTGGAGCATTTAGTCCATTTACGTTTAAAGTTATTATTGAAAGGTACTTATTTGTAGCCATTTTTATTTTTTGAAACTATGTTCCTTCTTACCTTTTTCTCTCTTCTTTTTATACCAGTCCATTTAGCATTTCTTGCATTGCTGGCTTGGTAGTGATAAACTTCCTTAGCATTTTTTTGTCTGTGAAGCTCCTTATTTTCCCTTCAATTTTGAATGATAACCTTGCTGGATAGAGTATTCTTGGATTCAGTCCCTTGGTTTGCATCACTTTGTAGATTTCCTTCTATTCTTGTCTGGCTTGATGTGTTTCTGTTGAGAAATCATTTGATAATCTAATGGGAGTTCCCTTTTATGAAAGTTTCTGTCTCGCTCTTGCAGCCTTTAAGATTCTCTTTGTCCTGAATATTTTCCATTGTAATTATGATGTGTCTTGGTGTGGGTCTTTTCGGGTTCACCCTGTTTGGGACTCTCTGAGCTTGTGTGACTTTTTTCTTTGCCACATCAGGGAAGTTTTCTGATATTATTTCTTCAAATAGTTCTTCTAACCCTTGTTCTTCTTCCTGTTTTTCTGGCATCCCTATTATTTCGTATGTTGTTTCATTTCATGTTGTCCCATAGCTCCCTTAGGCTCTCCTCCTGTCTTTTAATTTCTTTCTCCAACTGCAATTCAGTTTGGCTGTGTTTTGCTTCCCTGTCTTCTAGTTCACTAATGCGGTCCTCCGCTTCTCCTAGTCTACTGTTGAAACTTTCCATGGTGTTTTTTATTGCAGCTATATCACTCTTCATTTCTTCTTGATTCTTACATAAGTTGTTGATTTTTTCATCCATTTCTTCTTGACTCTTGCATAAGGTGTTAATTTTTTCTTCCATCTGATTTATGAACTCTATGACCCTTAGTCTGAATTCTTTTTCTGACATATTGCATGCCTATGTTTCACCTAGATGCTTTTCTGGTGTTTCCTCCTTTTCTTTCCTTTGGGGGTATCATTGTTTACCCATTTTTGGTCTCACCGACTGATCTAGGTAATTTAATGTTTCAATTTTAATGTGAGTTATTATCATTACAATTTTCACTTCAAATAGTTATTTTTCCTATAATGAAAACCTAGTCCCAGTTAATAACTACTATACACAGAAAAGATAGCAAGAAACTTTTGTAATCAACATAAGAATTAAACCTGCAAAAATATTGGATAAACTAGACAAAAACTTACCAAAAAAATGACAATCAAATTTTCCAAAAGTGTTCATCTTACAGTATTTATTTGAATGAATTGTTTTGCCTGTCTTCTGACATTGTGACTCTCCTTCTCCTTTTCACTTTCTCCAAAAATTTATCTGTTAAAATTAGTTCAGTCTTTGAGTCTATTGCCCAAAATCCAATGGAAAAGAGCTAAATGATATGGCATTGGACTCTGTTCTAGTTTTCTCAAAAATATTAAATGTAGCAACAGATAAGACATTTGGGGACAGATGTCACAGCACCTCCTCCTTATGAATGCATAGCAGAAGGGTTTGCTGTACCATACATCACATTTTAGCACAAGCTCTTTTTGAGGCTTCTACATGCAGGTGACAAAGGTCTTCCTAATGGGAAACAGGGGGAGTCAAATTCACTTATATGGAATCCAGAGGAAGAGTCTGTATGGGAGAATTGCTTGAAAAACTTGCAAATAGTACATCCTCAATAAATATCTGTAGCATTACAAAATCCTACTCAAACTAAAACATGATTTGATATGCAAAGTTAACAGTTTACAAATTATACTAAGACTTGCTGAACATTTAAAGATACTATTAATGCCATTGAAAAAACTTGGAGTCCCTTCACCTTTCCTGATGAAACTTGGAGGTTTTATTCATTTTTTCATTTCCATCCCTGTTTTAGTGTTATATAAATTTGTCCCATATCCTCTTATACCAAAACTAATCATGGGCCATCCTGCTGCTACATCATTTTCTTCAATTTGGGAATAAGTTCAAACAACATGATATAGCATCACACTGGAAACAGTTTAATTATTAAAATAATATCTTACAGCTGCACCACCTTTCCTTTCTTAAAGGTTATCACTTTGAGGGACTAATTTTTATAAGCCCTGAGAACACCATTATACCCCTGCTAAGATTTTATTTTCATTTTTAATAAAATCACTGTGAAAGCAAACAGATTTATAGACAAAGTCCCAACCTTGAGAATAGAAGAACAACATATATTTTCAAAGATTTCTTTTTTATATTTGCTCCACACATTTGGTTTTATTTTACTCAGCATAGTCATATATCTTCATTAGCTTGTTTGTCCATAGGTTTCCATATTAAATGCAATTACTTAAAAGGAATCAATAACACAGCTAGGGCAGTTCAGACCATGGCTGGTTCCTAAAATAAGTCTCATTTTTTCTACCAGAATAATGTTTAGTCAAGTTTGAAGAATATTTTAAGAGGCCCTAAATCAGATTAAGTGTTGGCTCTCAGGTCTTGATATCTCGGAATTCTGCCAGATAGCAATCTCTTTGATTGAGTCATTTTGCATTAGGAGAGCTTGTTTCAGTGATGTCCAAATGACTCATAGCTTCTAATTCTCTTAAAAAGAGCCCTGAGACCTGCAATGTTAATTACATTATGGGACACAGTGGAGAAGTGTTTAATGGAGATGAATCCAAATTATGCATCGCAGGCTCCTGCTGCAGAGTCATTTTGGAGTGAAGATTTATCCTTACAGGAAAAGCATCTTGGTCTCATAGCATCAGGTAGTAGTTTTCACTTAGCAAATATACCTTTAACAAAGAAATAACAGCTAACATGACCAGAATAATTATAACATATGTAATTTGGCCTCATCTCGCTCAGGCTACAGTAGAAAACAACTGTGTAAGGCAGCAGCTGTGGGTACTTACATGGAATACCAAGTATAGATTTCATCCCAAAAGGAACATCTATCTGTAGGAAATAGCCCTGTCCCTGAGTATGAATGATAAATCTGGGGGGAGCCTGCTCAAGACATGTGTTTGATGAAGGGAGGTTTTGTTATGCTTTAACCAGCAGACACTGCTCACATCAATCAAGAACTGTTGGATTTCTGTTTCCTTAAAGGAATGAAACAAAGGAGTTGGTTTGGTGAACTTTGTCTGAAAGTCCTGAGCTTTATCCAGAAGAAAATCTCTTCCACTTATCCTTTATGCATCTGTTTTGGTGGTACATGTGTCTTTGCTGAAATAAAGGAATCAGACTGTATCAATCCAAGATCCATATTCCTAGTTGCTGTGTAGGTTGTACAGGTACATCGGGTTTTATTCTCTACTTACCCAGAGCATGTTTGGGTCATGAGCAGTCAAATACCTTGAGAGGGTTTTGTCTTTTTCTAGACTAGAAAGAGTTTATTCAGCTTACCTCTGTTAAATAATGGGGACAACCCCTATCAGCCACTCTGAGTTCTAGGAGCATCTTAGAGACAGGAGATAGTGTGAATTAGTACCACCAATGAATCTGCAGCCTTATAACGCAAAAGACCACCTGTACTCAGTCCTAACCTATGAAACCAGAGCCAGGATGTTGAAATCTGTTGAAATGATAGCTGTGAGGCAATGGCCAACACCCAGGACCCTCTGATCAACAACAAAGGGGGAGAATCTTTTTCCTGAGATGGGGGGATAACTGCATATGAGAGAAAAGTGAAGCCTCTGAGACAGGTAGAGAAAGAAGAAAAGCAGAAAGGAAAATTAATGGTGAAATTGAAACAATGGGGTTGAAAAAAAAGAGTGCCAAGAAATTCTAAGCCAGTTCTGTCAGATTTCTCCAGCCCTGGGGAGAGACATAACGGTTTGATTTCATTTTAGCTAAACTATACAAACAGTTCATATATTTTTAAAATAATACAGTTAAAACAAAAGTACTCCTTAGGTGTCCTCCTCAAATTTCAGGAACCTTCCCAGGGGTCACCATTGTGATAAAGTTAGTACCTTTCCAGGCCTCTGCAGACACCTGGGGGAGTGGGGTCCAAACCCAGCTGCATTCACACATTGAGATCAGGGTGACATTGTAGCTGCCCAGAGGAAGTGATCCTTTTTCTAATTTATCAAAACTAGCAATGGTTTGATACTCTTCCAACATCTTTGCTGTGCATTTATATACATATATTTAGATGAACAACTCAGTTTTGCTTTATAAAAATTTTATTGATTTAGAGAGAGGAATTGGGGAGAGAGGAAGAAAGAGGGAGAGAGAGAAGAACAGAGAGAGAGAGAGAGAGAGAGAGAGAGAGAGAGAGAGAAATGTGAGAGAGAAACATTGATAGATTGGTTGCCTCCTGTAAGTGCCACATCCTGGGACAGAACCTGAAACTTGGGTATGTGCCCTAACCAGGAATTGAACCTGAAACATTTCAGTACACAAGGTGACACTCTAACCAACTGAGCCACAATGGCCAGGGCTAGTTTTGCTTTTTTAAATAAAATTACACATATTTTTGTAACCTCCTTTTTAAACTCAAAAATATAGCTTGGAATCTTGTCCAGGTCAATAAACCATAGGTTTACTTCATTCTTTATTTGAATTTTTTACATCTACCCATATTCAAGATTCCAAAAATACAATTTTGGCCATTTGCAATATTTTTCTACAGTTCGTATAGTTAAACATCTTTCTCCATGAAACCATCTCCAGGAGATGGTTGGCAGGAAAGGGTGATGTGGTATCAGTTCAAAGGCACACCTCCAGGCCTTCCTGGGACACAGCCAGCAGTGTAGATGGGGCTTCTGTGCAGGTGAGGGAGGCCTTGAACCGGGCCCCACACCTAAGAAGCCCTTCTTGGAGACAAAACCAATAGGAAATAGGTGTGTTAGAGGACTCCAGGGCATTGGTCACTGGACCCAGTGTTCTACTGGCGTCACTATCCATAACAAAGCAGTCCACTCAGTTGACTGATGCTGCTGCTCACAGTGTGCTGTATCCTCACACTGAGAAGGCTTGTTGAGGTGGCAGTGCCACCATCAGCACAAACACAACCTACAGTGCAAGAATGGTCTCAAAGGGAAGGCAGGAAAAGAGAGGACTTGAACTTGCCAAAAGGTCTTAGGTAAGGGAAGTCAGAGTCCTTAGCACTGTCCTTTCCCAGGAATACTGAGCACCGTGGTCTTGCTTCTCCTCATGCTTCCAGACACACTCACAAAGTAACAAGGTGTGCACAACACATACTCAAGGCAACTTAGGAACATTTTGCAATATTTAAAAAAGTAATATAATTGGTGATAATTATATTACATATTCATGAATATATGCAGCTCTAGATATATTATGCAAAGAATAATATTGGTTCTTTGTATTGGCAACTAGAGGAGCATTGAACACTAATGTGGTTAGTTTACTTCTATGTAGCATATCTATACTAATAAAAGGGTGATATGCTAATTAGACCGGATCAACCAGCCATCTTCCAGATTTCCAACTTCCTTCCTGACAAAGCCATGGTGGTGGGGGCCAAGGCAGAGGCTGTTAGGGGAAAGATCAGGCTGTCAGGGGAGGGCAGTTGGGGGCGAGATCAGGTCGGCAGGGGACCCTGTGGGATCGGGCCTAAACCAGCAGTTGGACATCCCCCAAGGGGTCCCTGATTGGAGAGGGTGCAGGCTGGGCTGAAGGAACCCCCCCCCCATGCATGAATTTTGTGCACCGGGCCACTAGTCTATATATATAAAAATCCAGTGACTGCAACACTAGAATAACCAGAATGACCGGTTGCTATGATGCCAACTGCAGCCAGCCAACCAGCCTGATCAGGGGTGGGGCCAGCCAGCCAAATTCCTGTGTCCCCTCCCCTCCACTGGATTGGCCCCGATCGGACCCCCATTGGAGTGGGCAGGCCAGACCCCACCTGACGCCGAATTCATGCACCAGGCCTCTAGTCCATAATGATAAAAGTGTAATGTGCTAATTATACCATACATCCTTCCGAATGAAGCCGGGGCTGCAAGAGATGCCCAGGTCCCAGGTGCCAGAGGCCATTGGGAAGCTTGCATCCTGGATGCCAGAGGGAAGCTGGTGCTGGCACCTGGAGGAAGGAAGGCCTACTCTTGAACAAATGTCATGCATCAGGTCTCTAGTAGTCCTATAAAAATCTTATAAACTAACTAGAGGCCCGGTGCATGAAATTCATGCACGGGGGTGTGTCCCTCAACCCAGCCTGCACCCTCTCCAATCTGAAACCCCTTGAGGGATGCCTGACCACCCGTTTAAGCCCAATCCCCCTGGGATTGGGTGTAAATGGGTGGTCAGACATCCCTCTCACAATCCAGGACTGCTGGTTCCCTACTACCCTCCCCTGCAGGCCTAGTCCCCCCCAACTGTCCTCTCCTGCTGGCCTGGTCCCCCACAACTGCCCTCCCCTGTTGGCCTGGTCCCCCACAACTGCCCTCCCCTGTTGGCCTGGTCCCCCCCAACTGCCCACCCTGCAGGCCTGAGTACCCCCCAATGGTCCTCCCCTGCAGGCCTGGTTTCCCTCAACTGCCCTACCCTGCAGGCCTGGTCCCACTCAACTGCCCTACCCTGCAGGCCTGGTCCCCCCCAACTGCTCTTCCCTGCTGGCCTTCCCCCCCCCCAACTGCCCTCCCCTGCAGTCCTGGTCCCCCCATCTGCCCTCCCCTGCTGACCTAGTCTCCCCCAACTGCCCTCCTCTGCCAGCCAGTCACTCCTAACTACCCTCCCCTGCAGGTCTGGGTACCCCCCAACTGTCCTCCACTGCAGGCCTGGTCCTCCCCCAACTACCCTCCACTGCAGGCCTGGTCCTCCCCCAACTGCCCTCCACTTCAGGCCTGGTTCCCCGCCCCCAACTGTCCTCCCCTGCAGGCCTGGTCCCCCCAACTGCCCTCCCCTGCTTGCCTGGTCCCCCCCAACTGCTCTCCCCTGCAGGCCTGGGTTTCCCCAACTGCCCTCCCCTGCAGGCCTGGTCCCCCACAACTGCCCTCCCCTGCAGGCTATCTTGTGGCAGACATCTTGTTTCCACATGGCGGCAGCCATCTTTGACCACATGGGAATGGCCATCTTGTGTCTTGGTGTGATGGTCAATTTGCATATTACTCTTTTATTAGATAGGATGGTATTTAATTAAATTTTTCAAATAATTGCAGATAAGATTTCTAAAATAATTTTATTTAAAATGTTAGCAGATGTTAATTGTGTTTACACTCCACTTTTTAAATTGTGTGTGTGTGTGTGTGTGTGTGTGTGTGTGTGTGTGTGTGTCTAAACACCACAGTAATGTCAGTGAGCCTCCAGTTTCTTCTTTGGAAAAATAGAGAGCTCACCCCCATGGTCTGGGATGGAGCTGGTGAGTACTTAATCTAGCAGTTCTCAAAGTGTGGTCAACGGAACCTTCAAGGTCCACGCTATCCAAAATATATATTTGATTGTTTAAAGTATTACAGATAGTAGTACATATGTCTCCTTTTTCCCCCATTTACTTCCCCCGGCCTCTCCCATCCCCCACCCCCAGCACATGTCCTTAATCCCCTAGTGTCTGTGTCCATTGGTTATGCTTATAGGCATACATACAAGTCCTTCAGTTGATCTTTTACCCCCCACCCACAATTCTCCCCTGCCTTCCCACTGAAGTTTGACAATCTGTTCAATGCTTCTTTGTCTCTGTATCTATTTTTGTTCATCAGTTTATGATGTTCTTTATATTCCACAAATGAGTGAGATCATGTGACATTTATCTTTCTCTGATGGGCTTAGCATAATGCTCTCCAGTTCCATCAATGCTGTTGCAAATGGTAAAAGTTTCTTTTTTTTTATAGCAGTGTAGTATTTCATTGTGTATATGTACCAGTTTTCTAATCCACTCACCTGCTGTTGGGCTCTTAGGCTGTTTCCAAATCTTAGCTAATGTAAATTGTGCCACTATTAACATAAGGGTGCATATATCCTTTCTGATTGGTGTTTCTGTTTTCTTGGGATATATTCCTAGAAGAGGGATTACTGAGGCAAATGGAAGTTACATTTATAATTTTTTCAGGAAACGCCATACTGTTTTCCACAGTGGCTGCACCAGTCTGCATTCCCACCAACAGTGCAAAGAGGGTTCCCTTTTCTCCGCATCCTTGTCAGTACTTGTCTTTTGTTGATTTGTTGAGGATAGCCTTTTGACAGGTGTGAGATGATACCTTATTGTTGTTTTGATATGCATCTCTCAGATGATTAGTGACTTTGAGCATGTTTTCATATGTCTCTTGGTCATCTGTATTTCCTCTTTAAAAAGTGTCTATTTAGGTCCTTTGCCCATTTTCTGATTGGATTGTGTATCTTCCTTTTGTTAAGTTGTATGAGTTCCCCATTCATTTTGGAGATGAAACCCTTATCAGAGACAACATTGGCAAATATGTTCTTCCATGCAGTAGGCTTTCTAGTTGTTTTGTTGATGGTTAGTTTGCTATGCAGAAGCTTTTTATTTTGATGGAGTCCCATTTGTTTATTTTCTCCTTAGTTTCCATTGCCGTAGGAGCTGTATTGGTAAAGATATTGCTACAACAAATGTCTACTATTTTGCTGCCTGTGGCTTCTTCTAGGATTTTTATAGTTTCCCATCTTATGTTTAAGTCCTTTATCCATTTTGAGTTTATTTTTGTGTAAGTGTAAGTTGGTGTTTCATTCCTTTACATGTGTCTGTCCAATTTTCCCAACACCATTTATTGAAGAGACTGTCTTAACTCCACTGTATGCTATTGCCTCCTTTGTTGAATATTAATTGAGCATAATGGCTTGGGTCAATTTCTGGGTTCTCTGTTCTATATGTTTGTTGGTCTATATATTTGTTCTAGTGCCAGTTCAAGGCAGTTTTGAGAACCGTGGCTTTGTAATATAGCTTGATATCTGGTATCATGATCCCTCCAACTTTGTTATTTCCCAAGATTGCTGCAGCTATTCAGGGTCTTTTTTTTTTTTTCCAGATGAATTTTTGGAGAGCTTGTTCTAGTTCTTTGAAGTATATGGTTTGTATTTTAATGGGGATTGCATTGAATTTATAGATTGCTTTTGGTAGTATGGACAGTTTAATTATGTTGATTCTACCAATCCATGAACATGGTATAGTCTTCCATTTGTTTATGTCTTCCTCTATCCCTTTTTTCAGTGTCCTGTAATTTTCTGATTACAGTTCCTTTACCTCCTTGGTTAAATTTATTCCTAGGTATCTTACTTTTTTTGTTGCAATGGTAAATGGGATTGTTTTTTTAGTTTCTCTTTCTGTGAGTTCATTATCCTACCTAATAAAATAGTAATATGCAAATTGACCACACCTTCGCTATGCCCAAGCCACGCCCACCATCCAAAGCCACGCCCACCAGCCCATCAGGGCGAGTATGCAAATTACCCAACAAAGATGGCAGTTAATTTGCATACGCTGAGGGAGGGAGGAGTGAAGACTGAAGACAACTTAGAAGGAAGACAGAGGAAAAGCGGAAAGCAAGATGGCTGCCAGAGGGAAAGCCCGGGCGGGGCGGGACGGGGCAGGGCGGAGTGGGGCAGAGCGCGGCCGGTGGCAGCGGTGCGCGGGTGCAGGCACGGTGGCCGCAACAGTGGCGGCAGTGGCAGCGCATGTGGCCGCAGCGGCCGCTTGCAGGATTTTTCCTGCAAATGGGCTACAAGTTGGTATATAAAAAAGCCATAGATTTCTGGGTGTTAATTTTGAATCCTGCTACATTGCTGAATTCATTTATTAATTCTAGTAGTTTTTTTATGGAATCTTTACAATTTTCTATATACAATATCATGTCATCTGCGAATAATGACACTTTTACTTCTTTTCCAATTTGGATGCTTTTTATTTCTTCTTCTTGTCTGATCACTATGGCTAGTACTTCCAGTACTATGTCAAAAAGGAGAGGTGAAAGTGGGCATCCCTGTTTTGTTCCTGTTCTTATGGGAAATGGTTTTAGTTTTTGCCCATTGAGGATGATGTTGGCTGTAGGTTTGTGATATATGGCTCATATCATGTTGAGATATGATCCTTTAATCCCCACCTTGCTGAGAGTTTTTTTCAAGAAAGGGTTTTGAATTTTGTCAAATGCTTTTTCTGCATCAATTGACAAGATTATAGGGTGTTGTATTTTGTCAAATGTTTTTTCTGCATCAATTGATATGATTACAGGGTTTTTATCTCTCAATTTGTTTATGTGGTGTATCACGTTTATTCATTTTCGGATATTGTACCATCCTTGCATGCCCGGAATAAATCCCCCTTAGTCATTGTGTATGATCTTTCTAATGTAATGCTGGATCTGATTTCCTAGAATTTTGGAATCTATGTTCATGAGGGATATTGGCCTGTAATTCTCTTTCTTTGTATTGTCTTTATCTGGTTTTGGGATTTGGGTAATGTTGGCTTCATAGAAAAAGATTGGAAGTGTGCCTTCCTCTTCAAATTCTTGGAATAGTCTGAGGAGGATAGGCTTTATTTCACCTTTGAATATTTGATAAACATCCCCTGTAAAGCCATCTGGTCCAGGACTTTTGTTTGGTGGAAGGTTTTTCATTACTGCTTCAATTTCCTCCATAGTTATTGGCCTATTAAGATTTTTTTATTCTTCCTGATTTAATTTTGGAAGGTCTTATTTTTCTAAAAATATGTCCATTTCTTCCAGGTTGACCAGTTTATTAGTACTGAGTTGCTCATATTATGTTTTTACAATTCTTCATATTTCTGTGGGCTTTGTTGTTATTTTGCCTCTTTAATTTCTGAATTTGGTTGTATGAGTCCTCTTTCTTTGTTTCCTGGTGAGTCCAGCTAGACGTTCATCAATCTTGTTTATCCTTTCAAAGATCCAGCTCTTGGTTTCATTGATTTTTGTATCTTTTTTTGTTTTGTTTTGTTGTGGGTTTTTTGTTTGTTTGTTTGTTTGTTTGTTTTTTTGTCACTATGTCATGTATTTCTGCTCTGATCTTTATTATTTCCTTTCTTCTGTTCACTCTGGTCTTTTCTTGTTGCTCTCTTTCTAAATCTTCAAGTTGGTTGCTGAGTTAGATGTTTATTACCAGTTTTTCTTCTTTTTTAAGGTAGGGCTGTGATGCTATGAACTTCCCTCAAGACTGCTTTCACTGTGTCACATAGATTTTGGATTGTTGTATTTTCATTGTCTTTTGTTTCCAGGATGGTTTTTATTTTATTGCTTCTTTGAATTATTTTTAAACCAATCATTGTTCAATAGTATGCTATTCAGCCTCCAAGTGTTTGGATTTTTGTGATATTTTTTATTGTAGTTGATTTCTAATTTTATGACATTGTGATCTGAGAGGATGCTTGATATGATTTTAATCTTCTTGAATTTGGAGAGACTTTGACTGTGTCCCAATATGTGGTCTATCTTTGAAAAAGTCCCATGTGCACTGTATATTCTATATCTTTGAGGTGCAATTTTCTGAAGATGTCAATTAAATCCATCTGATCTAGTGAGTCATTTAGGATTGCAATTCTTTGCTGATTTTTTTGTCTAGAGGATTTATCCAGTGTTTTCAGTGGAGTATTAAAGTCCCCTACTATGATCATATTACTGTCAATCCCTTTCTTGATATCTTCCAGAAGATTTTTTTTTTAATCTATTTGGGTGCTCCTATATTGGGTACATATATGCTTACCAAAGTTATATCCTCTTTTTGTATCTATTCCTTAAGAATTATGAAATGGCCTTCCTTATCCCTTGTTATGGCCTTCACTTTGAGGTCTATTTTGTCAGATATAAGTATTGATACCCCAGCCTTTTTTTTTTTTCAATTCCATTTGCCTGAAAGATATTTTTCCATCCTTTCACTTTCAGTCTGTGTGAGTCCCTTGTTCTGAGGTGGGTCTCTTGTACGCAGCATATATATGAGTCATGTTTTCTTATCCATTCAGTCACTTGTTGTCTTTTGATTGGAGCATTTAGTCCATTTACGTTTAATGTTATTATTGACTAGTGGCCCAATGCACGAAATATGTGCACTCAGGGAAGCGGGGGGATCCCCCAGCCTTGCCTGTGCCATGTCACAGTGCGGGAGCCCTGCGATCCATCGCCCCAAAGAGGTAGGCCCTGCCCACCCATCCAGGGCTCCTTGATGGATTGCCCCAAAGATGTAGGCCAGAGCCGAGGGAGGCCTCAAACCTCTGGGCTGGGCTGTGGCAGAGGGGCCTCACCACATGCCTGTGGACCCCCAGCCGGGGCCACAGCAGACAGGTCTCTCCATGCACCTGTGGATCCCCCATTCAGGCGCATAGAGAGGCCTGTCTGCCCTGGCCCTGCACCCGTCCCTGATGCTGCAAGTCCCGCCCACACACTACTGCTGCACACACAGCCTGCTGATCAGTTGTTACTGTGATGGCATCCTGACAAATTTTCACATTACCTTATTATTAGTATAGATAGGTACTTGTTTGTAGCCATTTATATTCTTTACTAGGAGCCTGGTGCATGAAATTCATGCACGGTTGAGATCCCTAGGCTTGGCCAGTAATCAGGGCTGATTGGAGTCAGGTTGATCAAGGCCAGGGCAGAGAGGAGGCAATGGTTGCTGGGCCAGGTGCAGAAGGAATAGATGCCGGATGCTGACACCACAATCATCAGCACTCCACCACTGCATGGTTCTCTGCCTCCCCTCTCATCCTTATCTCCCCACTGCACCACCCCTGGGCAGGTGGGCAGTGGGCCAATTGGGCTTGCCGACCAGGGGGTGAGGGACGGGGCACAGAAGTTTGGCTGCCAGCACTAAGGAGAGAGCTGGCCCTTGGCCCCCTTGATAATGGAGCTGCATCTGCCACCACTCCCCAGTTCTGCACCCTAGCCCAGATGCCAGCCCTGATGAAGATATTGGGGCATACCAGCGGGGTGGGGGGCGGAAGGACCACAGGAGGTTGGCTGGCCAGGGTACGTTGGCCATGGCAATACACTGACCACCAGGTAATAGCTCCTGTGTTGAGCTTCTACCCCCTGGTGGTCAGTGCGCATCATAGAGACTGGTTGTTCTGGTTGTTCTGGTCATTCTGGTTATTCCAGTCATTCTGGTCACAGGCTTTTATATATATAGATGCCTGTATTCCTTCTTCCCTTCCTATTTCTTCTTTTTACAACATTCCCTTTAGCATTTCTTGCATTGCTGGCTTGGCAGTGATAACTTCCCTTAGCCTTTTTTTGTCTGCAAAGCTCCTAATTTCCCCTTCAATTTTGACTTGTAGCCTTGCTGGATATAGTATTCTTGGATTCAGTCTTTTGTTTTGCATCACTTTGCATCATTCCATTCCCTTCTGGCATGACATGTTTCTTTTGAGAAATCATTTGATAATCTGATGGGAGATCCTTTGTAGATAAGTCTCTGTCTCTCTCTTGCAGCCTTTAAGATTCTCTCTTTGTTGTTAATGTTTGCTATTGTAATTACAAGGTGTCTTGGTGTGGGTTTCTGGGGTTCATCTTGTTTGGGACTCTCTGTGCTTATGTGACTATTTTCTTCCCCAGATCAGGGAGGTTTTCTGTCATTATTTCTTCAAATAGGTTCTCTAAACCTTGCTGCTCTTCTTGTCCTTTTGGCACCCTTATTATATATATGTTACTTCATTTCGTGTTGTCCCAAAGCTACCTTAGGCTCTCTCCCTGTTTTTTTAATTTTTTTCTCCAATTGCTGTTCAGATTGAGCTTCTCTACCTTATCTTCTAACTCACTAATTTGGTCCTCTGCTTCTCCTAGTCTACTGTTGAAACCTTCCATCATGTTGTTGGTTGTAGCTATGTCACTTTTGATTTCCTCCTGATTCTTGCATAGGTTGTTGATTTTATCATCCTTCTGGTTTATGAACTGTATGACCATTACTCTGAATTCTTTTTCTGACATATCACATGCCTCTCTTTCATTTAGTTACTTTCTTCGTGATTCCTCCTTTTCTTTCCTATGGGGATTGTTTCATTGTCTCCCCATTTTTGCTATCACCAGAAGATCCAAGCACCGAGTTGTGGAGACCTGAGCATGTGAATTGGGAGCATTGTGCAACCTGAGCATCACTGAAGAGCTCAGACACCAAGATACTTGGCTGCCTTGGGTAAGCAGGAGCCATGCATGGTGAGAATGGCTCAGAGTCCCCACATGCTGACAATCTGAGTCACTCATGCTCAGTGTGGCCTCACATGCACACTGAGAATCAGAGTCCACTTTATAATTTTTTAACTATTTTGAGCACTTAAAAATACTTTTTGGTAGTATACATAAAATGTTAATTTTTACATTTAATTAACATTTTTATGAAGACATATTCAAGTTTATATACTTTCATCCAATTATTTTATTCTTTGATATATTAAATCAATAATTTAAATGAAATCTTAATTACAACATAGTGTTCTTGTAAACTATCAATATAAAATAAATAAAATGTTATTTTATTATGCATCTGAACATTTCTGGTGCATCAACAGAACACTCAGGCATGTGTCATAAACAAGAGTTAAATTCAGCTCTCTGCTATTATTCAGACTTTCTTTTTTAAAATATATTTTTATTGATTTCAGAGAGAAGTGAGAGAGAGAGATAGAAACATCAATGATGAGAGAGAATCATTGATCTGCTGCCTCCTGCACACCATCTACTGGGGATCAAGCCTGTAACCCAGGCATGTGCTGTAACTGGGAATCAAACCACCATGACCTTCTGGTTCATAGGACTACACTCAACCACTGAGCCACACCAGCTGAGCTAGAATTTCAGTTATTTGTATACATCATATTATTAAAATACTAGAGGCCCATTACATGAAGAGATTCATGCAATAGGCCTTCCTTCCCTTGGCTTCCAGCACTGGTTTTCCTCTGGCACCCGGGACCCAGGCCTTTGCTCTGGCCAGAGTCTGCCGCCTTTGCTGCAGAATCTGGCCAGAGTCTGCCATCTTCATCTTCGCTGCAGACTCTAGCCAGAGTCTGCTGTCTTCGCTGCAGATTCAGGCTGGAGTCTGCCATCTTCATCTCCGTTGCTTCACTGCAGACTCCAGCCTGAGTCTGCCATCTTCGTCTTTGCTGCAGACTCCAGCTGGAGTCTGCCATCCTTGCCTTCGCTGCAGACTCTGGAGTCTGCAGTCTTTGTCTTCACTATGGGGCCAGAGTGCTGCACCTGTAGATCCCCTCGCTCCCCGCCCTCCCTCTCATAGCAGGCGTCCTGCCTCGCCTGGCCACTCCGTGCCTGGAGCAGCTGGGTGGCCACCATCTTTGTCCTTCTAATTTTCATATTACCTCCTGATTGGCTGGTGGGGTAGCAGAGGTACAGTCAATTTACATGTTTGTCTATTATTAGGTAAGATGATTTAGAAAGGTAGAAAAATACACATGTGTGCCTACATGTGCATATGTATACACATATATGTTTATCAGCTTGATTTGTAACCTTTAAATGCTTACACACATGTGATGTGAGCTTCCACTTATATTCTTATTCCATGCCCTACAAGTAGACTGGGTGTCACAGCATTGGCCATTTCCTATGTTATGTTTTGTTTTACTTTGTATCTCACCTATTTTCAAAAATTTCAGAGATAATTTTCAATAAAAACATGCACATGAATATATAGTTTAATCAAATCTAACATCATCAGAAACTATACAGTACATTTGCCAATAAACTTACTGTGAAAAAATATTATAATATGATATTATATTAAAATATAAAATTGCTAGAAAGTCAAGCTCAAAAAAAGAAAAATATGAGGATTCCAACAAATTTTTACTTTGAGGTTGGGCTTCCTTTTAGCCTGAGCCCAAATGGAAGCAATCAGTTATATATTTCTCTTCAATTGAAAGTAAAAAACACAAAAATTTCTCAAGAAAAGCAAAATTCTAAAAGAAGTTTCTTGTGTGCAAGTCTATGGCAACATTTTTATAGTGAAAGCAATAAAATATGTATGACATTTTTGGTGTATACTTACAATAACAGTTGAAATAAATTAAAATATAAATTAATGAAAATTATTATTTTATCTGGCAAGTGACCTTCTGGTGATTGAACCAAAAACTGACCCAGTTTCTTTTTAGAGAATGCCTTGAGTCTGCCATCGCCCATGAGTTTGATGGTAGCCTTCTGCATGTCTGATGAGTAGGGGTCACAATGATGTAACTATTGCTTCTGGCTGTTCTTGACTGTCGCATGCAGATAACGGGACTTGACATGTGTATCGTCCTTTCTCCACAAATACCTGTGAGCTGAATAAATCAGTCCCTTCAGGACATCAGTCCACATCAGGTGGTGGCTGTAACTGAATGTGCTGTAAGCTAAAGGTCATGGAGATCTCCTTGCTGGTCTCATTGCTTGTCTACTTTATTACAACCTAGGATCCTGGGAATATTGCTGGCTTGTCTGGGAGATAGTGTTCCACCAATTTTTGAATCATTGCTTTTCTTTTTTAATTTCCTCTAGAGCTCTTGATCTGGGTCCTGGAGCTGAATATTTTGTGATAAATTGAACTTAATTAAACCAGTGTATGAGCTAAGTTAAATTAAAAGAGCATTTAGTTGCCAGCAAGTCCATTTAGAGATTTAAAAATATTTACCTCTTGCTAAATATGGCAGACCTTGCATATTTGGTCAGAATGATAATGTTTTCTCAGAGTTGTAATCAGGGTCAACTGGAATAGTTTCCATGGTATGAAATAGAATTTAATGTTATTACAAAAGAGAAAATTGTTTGGCATTTATTATTCCATCCCTTGCTGCCTCAAAGAAAGAAATGTATTTTCCAGACTTTGACTCATCACATAGCCAAGTTAATCTTCATAAACTTTCTGACAACAAACAGCATCCTCTCTCTACAGGGCCAGCTAAGTTGCACACTTTGGACATTTTGATTGAAGTGCTGCCTTTTTATACATCTCATTTTTCATGGGTAGCAAATATAAGAATTCATTTTGGGATCAAAATAGAACAATTTAATGGTGGACCTGACATTACTATTGTCGGCAACTGTCAAAACAAACATTGATAAGATGACAGATCATCTTGTTAAAGAGCTTTGCTTCAGTGGTTTGAGAGGTACAAGCAATTCAGTCAGATTGGCCATGAGTCCCCTGTGGTACTAGGTACTCATTTCAAACAATACAAATGCATTAAATGTGATTTTTATTTATGAAATAAAGTCCATGAGCTCATTAACTATGGACAGACATTGGATCATACATAAGCAAAAAATTTTTTATTGTTATATTTATAGAGATATAAGATTGTTATTGGGCAAAACATTTCATGATTTATGGATCTTGTCAAAGATATACTAAATGTTACCATTGGAAATGCATATTTAAAGAATAAAAGGAACCTTATTATTTCATTAATGTAAAATTACTATCATCTTAATTTTAATTTAAACCTTTCATCTTATTTATAGCTGTTATAATAAAATCAAGTATAAAATGCACAATAAAACATTGTATGCCTGGACCAACTTATGCAAAAACACCAGTAAAATGGGAGCACCATTTCAAGTCAGTGATTTCTCATCATTTAATAAGAAGTAGGCATTTGTCTGAGCAGATCTGTAAGAATGTGTATTAATTCATCCAACAAACATTTTGTGCCAATTTTCTTATGGGAACTGTGCATAATGTTCCATTGGACTGACCTCAGGCAATATTATGCACTAGGTAACTGGGTTTCAGTATCTCTCGCCCCTCTTTTTCTGTGCCTCTGCCTTCTAGAAGTATTACCTAACACCCAGGCTTCTCCCACTAGTCCAAGGGGAAAGGAAACTGTGATGTAAGATTTTTAATACTTTCTCATGACACTTGCATATCTTTAAAAAAATTGTAAGAGAGGACTGTAAGGAAATAAAAACTTTGATGATAAAATTTTAGGTCATGAACTATTTCACCATAAACTAAACTAAATTTTTTCTGTAACTTTCCTAATGATTCTCAAGTCATTATGCAGAGATCATTTGTCTGCTGTTTTCTCTAGATGGTAGATTCTTAATAGAGTATCATAAGCCATTTTCAGCATTTACATATGCTGAAATATCATATTCTCCACTGGGCTTGGACCAAGTGGTAGACAAAGGAATTCAAAATAGTAAGTTTATTACTTGTCAATGTGAAATGGACAATGTGACTTATATGTGCAGCTACATGGGCTTAATTAAATGTATATCCCAAAACTATAAGCAAGGTAGGGAAGTATACCAACCCTCCCTTCAATCAGGTTGACTTCGAGGAAAAAAGCAGAGCTCAAGGCAGCATGCTCAGCCTGTTGTCCTCTGCACCCCAAGTGAACAATTCAGTCCTCCTTCCATCCGGGGCAGTAGAGAGAGGGCATAGAAGTCAGGAATTCAGTCTAGTTCACAAGATCAATTAACAAAATTGGAGAGATGTAACATCTGGGAGCCAGGAATACATTTCCAAACTCAACCTTGATTATTTTGATTCATTTTTGTTAAATTTCTATGAACTAGATATTATTTCCTGCTACATTTTAGAAAGAGAAGCTCTGAGATATGGTATTCTGTCCAAGTAGCAGAGCTGTGATACAAATTTGGGTTTCTCCTAATCAAAAGCCAGAAGCCTCTTATCTCCACACAGTGCCCACCTTGATCAGGTAACAGAAAACAAACAAGTAAGAGCATTATATTTGCTCAGAGTTGGTTGCATCAAGTATCTATCCTTTCTTATCAGTTGGATAAAATGTTATTTACAAAAAACAAAACATCCATTGCTACCTTATCTACTTTCTAAATTCTAGAAAACACACATGTATTTCAGAAGACACTGAGTTATAAAAAATATAGAAAGTTTATAGCAGTGGTCTCTTATCCTCAGGGACACAAAATTATCTCAAAAATCAGAGATATAAAACATGGAAAAAGAAAATATTCTTTGATTATAAAATTACATATCTAAGTACCATCATCAATTTATATTAATTAATCAAAATCAGCTCCTTATTAAAATAGTTCAAATTCAGGGTCAAATTTTTTAAAATAATGCTTAATTTGCTTTCACAAACACTTGCTAAAACTTGCACTGAGGCATTTCACCTGAACATTTGAATGAGCAGGTCTCTTTGAGAAAGAATGATATGAAGAGGTTAAAGAAAATTATAAAAATGGCTACAACATCAACCCCAATTTAAAAAAATTACTCCTCAAAGTTAATAATGACTTGAATAAGTGCTGCACACTAACTTGGACTATGTGAGCGTGAGGCATGCACACAATGATCTGGCTGTCAGGAACTCTAACTTGAAGAACAACACCAAGGATGCAAGCCAAGAGTCATGCTTGCTCTTACTTTTCTACCTTAGCCAAAAGTCACAATTATGGGCAGTAAACAGGGCTTGTATTCTGGGATCACAAAGACCTAGTATCAAAGCCTAATTTTACCTTGGTTTTCCATTTATAAAATTAGGAAGTCCAGACCTAGCTTCATTGGACTATTTGGAGTTATGGAAGTTGATATGTATGTCTAACACAGTGCCTTCCCCTTCTCCCTTCCTTCTACTACAGGCTCACTACCACTACTTACAAAACCGAAGTTCATATTGCAGAGCCTCCATTGTACTGCACTGAAGAGTTCTGAGGAATTTTAACTCTATTGAGAAAATAAAATTTAAAATTTGAGAATAAAAATAACAATGCTTAACAAGCACTGTTTTAAGCTCTTCTATATATTATCTCATTTCATTCTAATAGTAACCCTATTAAGTAGATGCTGAAATGACACCCAGCTGAGGAAACTAAGACATAGAGATTTGTCCCAGGTGACAGAGAGAGGAAGTTGTGAAAATGAGACAGGGAGTGCTGCATTCGTTCTGAGTGGGAGAACATGAAAGCTTTTGTAAAAACAAAAATGCAAGTCAATACCTAGAGTGTCAGACATAATACTTAGGGCACCAGATATTGATAACAGTTGAGGTTGCTAATAAGGGAACTATCTTTTTAAGTATCTTTTAGTATCTAC
Source organism: Eptesicus fuscus (assembly GCF_027574615.1). NCBI lineage: Eukaryota > Metazoa > Chordata > Mammalia > Chiroptera > Vespertilionidae > Eptesicus > Eptesicus fuscus. Next base: position 96,622,407 of record NC_072481.1, on the reverse strand, counting down.
ATTTTTCTTTTCTTTCTTTCTTTCTTTCTTTCTTTCTTTCTTTCTTTCTTGCTTTCTTTCTTTCGAGATGAAGGGAGAGGGAGAGAGAGATAGAAACATCAATGATGAGAGAGAATCACCAATCGGCCTCCTCCTGTACATCCCCCACCTGGGATCGAGCCTGAAACCCAAGCATGTGCCCCTGAATGGAATTGAACCTGGGACCCCTCAGTCCACAGATTGATGCTCTATCCAGTGAGCCAAACTGACCATTTCTTTAATTCTTAAACCATTGGCTTTTATTTAAATCATACAGAGAGAAGATAATATTCACTGTATTCACATACAGGTAACATGTTGATTTTTATATGCCTACTGTACTAGATATATGCTGTTTCCATGTTTTGTCCTCATTGTTCTACAGCACCCAGTGGTATCAAGGCTGGTCTGACCATGACCAAGGCTGGAGCCAGGGTTGGTGCTGATGGATTTAGGTGAACCATTCCTGACCAAGAAAAGAGATACCTTTAGCTTGATGGATAAACAAAACTTAAGCCTGCAGGAGAAAGCTCAAACCCTTGGGAGAACACATAAAATCACCAACAGGAGGAGCCACAGGAGGAATTAGTATGAGAGGATTTGGATTGAGAGTGGAGAGAAAGATGAAGATGAGAAAAGTGGGAAGGTGAGGGTAAGAGGAAACGGAGTTTCCAAAGGATTATCCAAAGTGCTTTCCTTGAATAAAAGCTGGCCTTAGAGGTTCAAATGGATTAGCCACATATTTCCTGATATATTAATGAGACATTTTCACTTAAAGTATCAGGAGAAGGGAAAAATCAGCCATGCTTAGATCTGTCCTCTCTATCTGACATGCAGAATCTAACATGGAGCCAGCCCCCAGCTAGTGAGAGCTTTTCCTTTTCCAGGCATCAAACCAGTGGTAAGACAAAATCACTCTCTGAATATCTAATCTTCCAAAACCAGAACTACAAAATGACTATCAGTTTCTCCCCCCCCCCCACTCCCAACACATTCAAAAATTGTTTTCTCATGTTCCAATTCCCCAAGCCTCAGAGAAAGAATTTGATTAAAGAAACTAATTCATGTATTGTGTCTATGCATATAAACATAATTTTATATTAAGATCTCAAGGTCACTTTTCCCTCTTTGACTGGCGGGACATAGAGGCAATGAGTCAAATAATAAACAAGAAGGGTACACACCAGAAACAAGAACCAAAGGAAAAATAAGGTGAAGGGATTAGCTAAAGAACATACGCATACGCCATAGACACGGAAAATAGTTTGGTGAAAGCCAAGGGAGGGGGAGAGTTGGGGAGAGAGGTGGGCAAAAGAATGGGAAAAGGGGGCACCTGAAATAACATTAACATTAAAATTTTTTAAATAAAATAAAGAATCAAAAGTCTCTGTGAATCTGGATGGCTCACTGCCCTCATCAAGGATGTCGTTTCCCAGAAGGGCATGGCTTGTCTATGGGCTGAATTGTGTCTTCCTAAAATGCATATATTGAAACTCTAAATCTCAATGACTGTGATTTAGATAGGCTCTTTAAGAGTTAATTATGGTTAAATGAGGTCACAAGAGTGAAGCTCTAATCTAATAGGACTGCAACCTTAAAGGAGAGGAGAGAGAGAGAAAGAGAGAGATCTGCCACGTGAGGACGTAGCAGAGCGAGAAGGTGACTTTGACAAGCCAGAAAGAGGGTCCTTACCAGGAACTGAACTCTGTGCCAGAACCTTGATCTTGGACCTGGACTTCCCGGCCTCCAGAAGAACAAGAAAATAAATTTATTTAAGCCACCCAGTCCATGGTATATTGTTATGGCAGCCCAAGCTAAGACAGCTTTCATCAAGGAGTTTTTTTCATTAAGAAAGAGTCTATTATGAGAGTGAAGCAGCCCCAGAGGAAGGTGGAATAGTTTAGAAGGTTTTATGATCTGACAGATAATATTAGAATATTAGCTGTCATTCACTGAATGATTAAATTCAGGTTATATACTTCACACACACACACACACACACACACACACACACACACACGCACACACTCACACTTGCACATGCTTGAAAGCACATGCAGGCATATAATGCACACACACTACACATTACAACTTCAAAATAACCCTATCAGCCTGATATGATATCCCATTTTCTACTGATAGATAAAATTGGGTCTCAGAAATGTTGATCAATTTACCAAAACATACACAACTAGTAGATCCAACTTTTAAAGACTGATCTCCAAGCCTATCCTTTCAACCATTTACTGAATCTAGGCAAAAGATCCATCTTTGGGGCTAGTTTAGATTGCCTTTGTGCTCCGTATTTCAAATCAGTCAGAACCAACCTGATTCTAGATCTCTGGTAGTCCCAGACATGTCCATTTCAGTTGTGATTTGGGTACTGGGATGAGGTGAACTCCTCAAATTGGGTTGTGTAGGAAGCTTCAAACAGTCTTTCCAATATTCACAAACAATACAAACTCTTCTAGATATACTTCAGGAAAACTTAAAGGAACCAAGAGCAGAAGTATTTAAATCTAATATATTACATCTGGAAGGACTCATCAAAATATGCTTTCACAGTTTTTTTGCTTTTCTGTCAGCCTCTGTCATCAATACCAGTAGACCATCATACTTGCCTCATAGTAAACACAGCACAGTCACAGTTTACATTGTCACTGCCTGAAAAAGTAGCCTCAAAAACACAGTATTCAGAGGGCAGCTAAATAGATCCAACCTGGCTTAGCATTGTGGGAGCTCTGTCCTGCAGGCCAAGGAAAGCAAGCTGTTTGTCCTAGCTCCATCCAGATTGTCTTCAAGTAATATTGCAGAGCTGGAAACTTAAAATAATCCAGTTAATGTGAAATATTTCTTCTGGCCCTAACTGAGCCTACTCTGAATGTTTGCCAAAATAGCTATTAGCAGTGATTAAAAGTGTGAAATGAGTGAGATGAGATCCTCTCAGGAACAAAGAGAGAAGTACCTTTCAACCCTGGGCTCATCAATGCTAATGAAAGATCAGCAAAAAGCCCAGTTGGGCATGGACTAAAAAAAAAAACAGGAGACAAATAGCTCAAGAACATTTCTTCTGATTAATTCAAGGATTTTATGTGGTATGGAAAAGTAAAGCAGAGTATTTTATCCTTGTTGCTTTTTTGGTGAGGAGTCAGGAACCAAACAAAACAAAATTCTAACTCCATGTATTATGAGTAGACTTCATCTTATTCTGATGCAAAACCAGTTCAAGCTATTGTCACTAGCAGTGACCTGATACTAGAGTCATCCTACTGTGAGTAGCAACCTATACTTAGAACCATAGAACTCAAGTAAGAATTGTCTTACAATAGTGCTGCCTTGGCTCTTCTTGGTGCATCAACAGTCAGAATTATAACCAGAAGACAGGACTATGCAAGTGCATTTAAAGGCTGGGAACTAACAGCCTTTAAATGGAAATCTGGGCTAGTATTCATGAAATAACATATTAATTCTGGGAAAGGAGTGACAATCAGTTCTGGACTAATTTGTCTTTTCACATTAATACTTGAAAATGGAGTTAAGAAAAGTATGGAATATTGTGTTTTTTCTCTTTGCTGTGAACATATTTTTCCCTATGGGCCTTAGAGAAAAGTGAGCCTTTTTAACAAATTTAACTGAAAAAATCAGTATTTAAAAAGAAAAAGAAAATGACCTTTGACTCACACCTCACATCTTATTTAAAAATTATGCAAAATGGATCATGAACCTAATGTGAAAACTAAACCAAAGCATTTCTAAAATAAAACATAGACCAATGTTTTAGACATGATGAAAAACACCATCTATAAAAAGAAAAATTTGATAAAGTGAACTTTATCAAAATTAAAATTGTCTGCAAATCATATATCATATAAAGGATTTGTATCTAGAATATATAAAGAATGCTCAAAACTCAATAAGATAAATGTAATTTTTTAAATAAACAAAATACTTTAAAATAAATTTTATAAAAGAAGGTATATATGTGGCATATAAGTGACATGAAAACATACTCAATATCATTAGTCATTAAGTAAATAAAAGCAAAACCACAATGAAATACTATAACTTTCATATTTGAATGGATAAAACTTAACTTGCTGACCATACAAAGTGTTTTCAAAGATGTGGAAGAGCCCTGGCAGAGTGGCTAGGTTGGTTGGAGCATAATCCCATATACCAGAAAGGTTGCAGGTTCAACCCCCATCAGGACTCTTACTGGAGGCAACCAATTGATGTTTCTCTCTGATGTTTCTCTCTCTCCCCCTCTCCCTTCCTCTTTCTCCAAAATCAATAAAAACATATCCTCAGGGAAGGATTAAAAAAAAGAAGAAGGATGTGGAAGAACTGGAATTCTCATGTTTTCGATGGAAACATAAAATGTTACAACCACCTTGAAAAACAGTTAGCCATTTCTTTAAAACTTAAACATACATTTACTATACAAGCCAGTCATTCCACCCCAAGGAATTTATCCAAGAGAAAAAGTCTGTCCATGTTAAAAATTTGACACAAATGTTCAGCCTTATTTTTAATAGCCAAGATCTGGAAAAAACTCAGATGTCCATGAACACATGAGTTGGTAAAATGTGATATGCCCATACCCTGGAATATGATACCGGGGGGAAAAAATTGAAATGTGTAACAAAGTAAATGACTTTCAAATTTATTGACTAAAACTCTAGGAAATAAATGCAAATTACTCTATGCAAATTACTCTATAGTGACAGAAATTCAATCTGTGGTTGGCTGAGGAATGGGGTTGGCTGAGGAATGGGGGAGGGTGTTAGAAGCAGGATAGTGGGATTATAAAATAGCACAAATAATTTTGAGGGATATTATATATATTCATAGGTTTTATGGTTTCCTGGTTATATACACATGCCAAAATTACCAAATTACATGCTTTAAAAAGTACATTTTCTCATGTGGTATTTGTACTTCAATAAACCTATTAAGAATTGAGGAAGGTGGGAAATTCCAAAAATTATTTTAAGAAATAAGAAATGGCACAACTTCTCTTCATGAGAGAAATGCAAATTAATCTGTAGTGAGATATCATTTACATCATCAGCTTGATACAAATTCAAAAGCTTGACAATAAAATCTGTTGGCAAAGCCGGCAAGAAATAGTTCTGCCCAGCTGGTATGGCACAATGGTTGAGCATCAATCCATGAACCAAGACATCACTGGTTCGAATTCCAATCAAGGCACATGCCTGAGTTGCAGGCTCGATACCCAGTAGGGAGTATGCAGGAGGCAGCCAATCAATGTTTCTCTCATTGATGTTTATATCTCTCTATCCCTCTCCCTTCCTCTCTCTCTAAAAATAAATAAAAACATATTTTTAAAAGAAATAGTAGTTCTCATATATTAATTGTAGAAATACAATTTTGGATAGCTCCTATAGAGGAGTATTTGAAAATATCTATATGTTTATTTATTCTTTAACCCAGAAAACTCACCTCCAAAATATAAAAATGCATATGCAGAAGCTTATTTGTACATGTCAGCTTTGAAAACTTTGTAAATTTTCCAGCATAAGAAATTTGTTAAATTTGGCATTTACACACAATGGAGTACTACAGAGCTATGCATAAAAATGAGAAGAAGTTCTTTGAATTGATATGGAGTGACTTTCAGAAAATAATATTAAGTTAAAAAAGCAAAGTGCAAAAGTACATTTATATGATACTAACAATTGTGTAAAAAAGAAGGGAATAAAGATACCATAATAATGGGAATATTAGATACCTGAAACTAATATAATTTTGTATGTCAACTGTAATTGAAAAAACAAAAAAAATGATTAAAAAATAAAGTTTCCAACAAAATAGCAAAAAAATAAATCTTACATATATCTGCTTATCTTTGAAAAAACATAGGAAGTAATTATTCCATACCAATAATAAATGAGTGGATGGATGGATCAGAAGAATACTAACACATAGAATAACAAGGCTCAACTGGCAAGTGTGAAGATAGTACAAAATCTGAAAAACTATCATTTTGCAACAACATGGTAAACATCAGGTAAGAATCATCAATGAATGCTAAATCTGGGGGAAATTTTAATAAAGAAAGATATTTCCATAGTTTTAAAATATCTCTTCACAGCCCTAGCTGGTTTGACTCAGTGGATAGAGCATCGGCCTGCGAACTGAGTGGTCCCAGATTTGATTCCAGTCAAGAGCACATGCCTGGATTGAGGGCTTGATCCCCAGTAGGGGGCATGCAGGAGACAGCCAATCAATGATTCTCTCTCATTGGTGTTTCTATCTCTCTCTTCCTCTTTGAAATCAATAAAAATACGTTTTTAAAAAATCTTCATTTACCACTTTAAAGTATTTTAATAAATAGAACAACATTCCTGGCATGCTTTTGAATGAACTTCTAATAATAGGTTTTGATTTTACCCAATGCTTATCCCTGCAAATCCTAATTTTTAAATAAATACTGTCTAGGAGTAGGGGTCCTCAAACTTTTTAAACAGGGGCCAGTTCACTGTCCCTCAGACTGTTGGAGGGCCGGACTATAGTTTAAAAAAGAAACTATGAACAAATTCCTATGCACACTGCTAAGTCTGCTGCTAAGCAGGACAGGCAGTGGCGGCAAAAATACCCAGCAGGCTGGATAAATGTCCTCGGCGGGCTGCATTTGGCCCGCGGGCCATAGTTTGAGGACCCCTGGTCTAGGAGTAATGTCATCAAGATGGTAACATAGGTCAATTTTTACTCCAGTCCCCCTCACAAGAAGATCAATGCACAACTGCTTATAGACAGGAAACCATTTTGAAAGTCCCACAGGCCCAAAATGAGGCTGACGCAAACTCTGGGCAAGAGACAGAGAAACACCATGTTAGAAAGGTAAAGAGGAGTGGCTACACTTTGACAAAATAGACCCTCCCCCAGACTGGCACAGTGCCATATTGAGAGAACCCCACTAGGTCTCAACTTATAGGGATGACTGAGGAAATATGCAGAGCTTGACCACTGGGAATCAGATAGAGTCTCAGAAGGGGAGTGGGGCTTACAGCAACCAAATGCCCAGATCTTGGCAGATTGCATTCTTGCTTGCAGTGGTCTGAGAACAGGAATCCCAGCCAGCAGCAATGTCTGAACAGGGGTCTTGTTAGGCACTTCTGCCTGATTTGGATTCCTAGCTAATGATCCATACCAGCTCTGGAGACCTTTCTATGGCCCTACTTGAGAAGGGGAGAAAATTCATAGTCCTCCCAAATTGCTGAGCCCTGACTCCAAACTTGCCCCTTCAGAAAGTATAGCCATACTTTCCTGGCAGCCACAGAGCACATTGCATGGAATGCTCAGGCAGGAAGCCAAGTCAGTAGCCTTGCCTAAATGTTGAGCATGATTCTGACCCCAGATAACCAGAAAGCCTAAACAGTGATCCTGAGCTGACTCAGAGCTCAAGCTATGGTATCCCCAGCTACAAAGTCCAACCTAAAACTCCACCTAGCAGTGGAATCCAACATATGGTTCTACCCAACTACTGAGCACAACTTGTGAATTTGTTCAGAGAGGAAGCCCAGCTAGTGACCCTACCCCTCACAAAGTGTAGCCTGTGGCCTAACCCAACCATGAAACCTGAAAAGTGACCACACCTAACTGTGAGCTCAGTCTCCAGCCCCACCCAACTACAGAGTATATCTGGAGGCCCCACCCAACCAGAAAACCTGGCCAGTAACCTCACTCAACAGTAGAGCACAGCCAAATAGCCTGCTTGATTGCAAAGCCCAACTGCAGCCCCACCAAACTTTGAGGCACAGCCTATAGCCCTGTCTGATAAGCCAAGCCCAGCCTGAAGCCCTGTTCAACCACAAAGTCCAGCCTACAGACTCACCTGAATACCAGAAGCACCCTCTGGTCAGGTAGTACAGTTTGAGTCCTCACCCAATCAGGAGCAATTATAGAGCACACCCTACATCCCTGCCCAAATGCAGAATCCAACCAGTTACACTGGCATGCCAAGAAACACAGCCTGTGACCTTACTCAACCAGAGTTAGGTAATATCAGAATATAGCTAGTGGTCCCACCTTACCATAGAATACAGGTAGCAGCCCCACCCAACCAAGGAGCCCACCTAATGGCCTAACTTATAAGCAGAGCCCAGCCAGCAGGCCCACCCAACTGTGTAGCCCACCCAGTAGCAACAGCTCTGAACTCAGAGCATGGGTAATGGTCTTACCCAACTAGAGACATGGATATCAAGCCCGCCATACCCATCATGAACACTACTAGTGGACCAATTCAGGAACCAAACTGAACTGAATGGTGAAAGTCTTTCCCTGCCAAAGCAAATCTATAAAGTCTGGAAGAATAGAGCACCTACTCAAATGCACAAATAACAAATGCAAAAATATAAGAATCACAATGAACCAGGCAAACATGACTCTACCAAAGGAAATTAAAAGAAAGCAAGAATAACTATACTTATATCAGACAAAATAGACTTTAAGCTAAAAGTTATCCTAAGAGGAAAAGATCATTATACAATAATAAAGAGATTTATTACTCAACAATATATGATAATTATAAATATTTATGCACACAACATTGGAATAGCTAAATATATAAAGCAAATACTAATAGATTAATAGGAAAGTAATAGAACTTAAATACTCCACTCTTAAAAAGAAATAGATCACTCAAAGAATCAATAAGGAAACAATGGATTTGAACATATACAGAACATTTTATCTAACAGGAGCAGAATATACATTCTTTTCAAGTGTACTGAGATCAGTCATATGCTAGACCACAAAACATGTCTCAACAAATTCAAGAAGATAGAAATTATATCAAATACCTTTTCTGACCAGAGTGGTATGAAACTAGAAATCAACAATAGGAGGAAAGCTGGAAAACCCACAAATGTAATGAAATTAGACAACATATTCTTGAACTATTAATTGATCAAATAGAATATTTAAAAAATACATCTTGAGACAAATTAAAATGGGAATATAACATAGCAAAATATATGGGATGCAGCAGTTCTTAGAGAAAATTTATACCTATAAATGCATCACTAGGGAAAAAGAAAGATCTCAAATAAATAACCTAACATTACACCTCAAGTAACTAGGAAAAGATAAACAAACTAAACCCATAGTAAGCAAAAGGAAGAATAAAATAAAAATTTTAGCAAAATAAGTAAAGAGAAAATAGAAAAACAATGGCAAAGATTATCAAATCTAAGAGTTGGTTCTTTATAGGATAAATAAAATTTAAAATCCTTTAGCAAGACTAAACAACAAAAGAGAGAAAGCTCAAATAAATAAAGTTATAAATGAAAGAAGAGACATTATCACTGATATCAGAGAAATACAAAAGACTAATATGAAAAGACTAATATGAAAAGTTATATCATATTTTATAATCTATAAGAAATTAATAAATTCTTTTTTACATATTTTATTGATTTCAGAGGAAGGGAGAGGGAGAGAATGAGAGATAGAATCATCAATGATGAGAATCATTGATCGGCTGCCTCCTGCACGTCCCCACTAGGGAATAAGCCCACAACCCAGGCATATGCCCTTGACCAGAATCGAACCCAGGACCCTTGAGTCTGCAGGCCAATGCTCTATGAGCCAAACCAGTCACTGAGCCAAACCAGCTAATACAAGAAATGAATAAATTCTTGGAAACATACCATTTACCAAGATTGATTCATGAAGAAACAGAAAATATGAACAGACAGGTAATTATTAAAAACATTGAATCAGTAATTAGCCCCTCCTAACAATGAAAAACTTTAAGATTAGATGGCTTCACTGGTTATTTCTACCAAACATGTAAAGATGAACATAATCCTTTACAAAAAATTTGAGGAGGAGGAAACACTCCCAAATTTATTTTACAAGGCCAGAATTATCCGGGTACTTCTGCCAAATTAAAACACATCAAGAAAACAAATCAAGTGCAAGTCAATATCCCAGATGAATATAGAGGCAAAAATTCTCAACAAAATACTAATAAATCTAATTTAACAGCAGATTAGCAGGTCATACACAGGATGAAGTAGGATTTTTCCTGAAATGAAAAATGAAAAGCATGATTCACATATGCACATCCATCAATGTGATACACTACATTAATAGAAAGATAATAATATGAAACATATAGCATTTGACAAAAGTCAACATCTTTTTATGATGAAAGCTCTAAGAAATTTGGTCTGAAGGGAACATCCCTCAACCTAATATGGGACAAACCCACAGATAACATCATACTCAACAGTGAAAGGTTGAAACATTTCTCCCTAAGATTAGGATGGCTACTTCCACTACTCCTACTCAACATAGTGCTGGAATTATTGGCAAGAGCAATCAAGCAAGGTAAAGAAATAAAGGCATCCAAATAGGTAAGGAAGAAGTAAAATTGTCCCTATTTATAGATGGCATGGTCTTATACATAGAAAACCCTAAAAACTCCTCTAATAAAATAAAAATTAATCAAAAATTAGTAAAATTGCAAGTACAAAATCAACTCAAAAATTAGTTGCATATCTGTGTATTAGCAAAAATATATCTGAAAAGTGATAAATAGAACAATTCCATTTACAATATTATCAAGAAGAGTAAAATACTTAGAAATAAATTTGACTAAGGAAGTGAAAAATCTCTAACTGAAAGATATACTATATTGAGTTAGAAATTTGAAGACACAAATAAATGGTAAAATATACCATGTTCATGGATCAGAAGATTTCTTATTGTTAAAATATCCATATCACCCACAACCATTTTTTATTCAATGTAATCCCAATCAACTTTCCAATGGTATTTTTTACAGAAATAAAACAAACAATTCTAAAATTTGTATGGAGCCACAAAAAAACTCCAAATAGCCCAAGCAATCTTGAGAAAGAACAAAGCAGGAGCCTCACACTTCCTGATTTCAAAATATATTACAAAACAATAGCAATCAAAACAGTATGGAACTGGCATTAAAAAAAAAAACAACAAAAAAAAAACCAGACACATAAAACAGTGGAACAGAATCAAGAGCCCATAGATAAGCTCATGCTTATATAGTCAACCAATATTTTCTAAAGAAACTAAGGACACACAATGGCAAGAAGATATTCTCTTTGATAAATGGTGTTGGGAAAAATATCTATTTACATAAAAAATGAAATTGGACCCCTAGCTTACACCATTTACAAAATTTAATTCAAAATGGTTTAAAAATGTAACTGTAATACCTGAAACTGCAAAACTCCTGGAAGAAAGCATAGGGAGTAAGCTCCTTGACATGGATCTTGGCAATGAGTTTTGAATATAATAGCAAAAGCACAAACAACAAATGCAATAACCAACAATTGGGACTACATCAAACTTAAAAGCTTCTGCCCAGCAAAAATGACAACCAACAAAAAGAAAAAGCAACCTACAGATGGAAAAAAGTTTTTTAGCAAGCCATCTATCTAATAAGAGGTTGATAACACAAATATGCAAGGATCTCATACAACTTAATAGCAATGATAATAATAATAATAATCCAATTCTAAAATTGGCAATGGACCTGACTAGATATTTTTTCAAAAAAAAAAATATATATATATGCACAAATAGCCAATATGTACACGAAAGGTGCTCAACGTCACTAATCATAAGGGAAATGCAAATCAAAACCACAATTAGATATCACCTCATACCTGTTAGAATGGCTATTATCAAAAAGACAAAAGATAAGTGCTGGTGAGGATTTTGCAAAATGGAAATATTTGTACATTTTTTGTTGAGAATGTAAATGCATACATCTACAGTGGAAAAGAGTATAACGTTTCCTCAAGAAATTAAAAATAGAGCTACCATATGATCCAGCAATCCACTTTAGGTATACACCCAAAAAAGGTAAAATCAATCTCTTAAAGATATATTGGCACCCCCATGATCAAGGCAGTATTATTCACAACATCTAAGTTATAAAAACAATCTTAGTTTCACCAACAAATGAATGGATGATATATGACAAAGGGATGAATAAGTTCCAGAATTAATGTATAGCTTGGTGATTATAGTGAACAATATTGCATTATATACTTGAAAGTTGCTAACTGTGTAGATCTTAATAGTTCTCACCACACACACACAGACACACACACAATAGGTGTATTAACTAACCTTATTGTGGTAATCACTCCACAATGTATATGTATATCAAATCATCAGACAGTCCACCTTAAACTTATACAATGTTGTATGTCCATTATATCTCAATAAACCAGAAAAAAAATTTAAGCCTAAAAAATGTTTTATTGGCCTTATTTGAGGAAAAACATTGAACATACCCAAGAATACAGCATCAGACATCAGGAATCCTGATATTACTCAGACCCATACACTTGGATATCTAAAATGCTCTTAGTAAGAATTTCAACATTTTATAAATTTTAAATTTATAGCAGGACTAAAGTATGAGAACCAGATTATTAAATCCAAGTACTTTGAAGTCTCCAGAGTGTACTTACTATCAGCACAGATTTTTTTTCTCCTAAGTGGCAACTCTTCAGAAAGAGATAAATTATCTCATGTATAGTGGTACATACAACCTGTAAATGAAGTAAACAGATATTATTATAAAAACATAGTGAATTAGCAAAGTGTCAAAATTTATTCAAAATTTTTATGTTATATAAACTATTAAAACCTTAAGAAAGATCTTAATGAAAAAGTCAGACATAAATACATGCCTGATACCTAGATTACAAAAAACAAATATGGAAAACTGAGAAACAAATGCTTTGGTGTTAAATTATTTATTTGTTTGATTAAAAGCTTAAGGCAGGTGCCATTACCAGCAGAATCTTTCACAGTAGGACAAAGTTTTCAAAAATATACTTATTTCTAAGGTTCAATTTTTGTTATGACTTTTTATATTTTGACTAGAGGCTCAGTGCATGAAATTCGTGCATTGGGCGGAGGGGGGGCGGCGGGGACAGGGGGTCCCCTCAGCCAGGCCTGTGCCCTCTGGCAGTCCTGGAGCCCTCGGGAGATGTCCGACTGATGGCTTACAGCTTCTGGCTGAGCGGCATTCCCCTTGTGGGAACACACTGATCACCAGAGGGCAGCTCCTGCATTTAGTGTCTGCCCCCTGGTGGTCAGTGCACATCATAGCGACCGGTCATTCCGCCTGTCGGCTGATTTGCATATTAGCCTTCTATTATATAGGATGACTGGAGAAACTCAGGAGCACACTTACACAACTGTGCAATGGAAACTCAAATAGAAATTGACTCAAAAGGTAAAGAAAAGACAGCATAGATCTTCTTATCCAGTTTCAAAAATGTTCACACATTTCAAAATAATTAATCCCAGCTTAGTGAAAGTCATAATGTCTCTGCTAAATATATTTTTAAAGTTAAAAACAAAGAGGAAAGAAAATATTGATAATATGGATTCAGGACATAGGTCAAATAGGATAGTGCTGAAGACTCTCTTTGTAGTTCATAGAAATAACAATGGAGATAATAATGAGATCCTTGGTATTATTTCACCATTAGCACATCATCACACTGTTTACATTTGGGAAGTACTCGCAGTCTGAATATGAGAATGTGTGCAGTTGTGTTAGACATCTTTCCTATTTTATTTTACTTTTTTATGGTAAGGCCCTTATGTGAAATCTACATTCTTCACAAATGTTTAAGTGAAACTGTACAACCAATGGGTCCAGGTTACTGGCAATGCTAGTGGGATTTCATTGTTTGGGCAATAAGATTGTTAATCTTTCCAAGTTTGACTCCCCAGGTGAAGGGGGGAGCGGGGTGTACAACTCCCAGAGATCATGCTTAATATTTCTTATAATTATAGCTAGTCCCCAACATTCTATTTCTGCCCCTAACATAAGCATACATTATTCTTATCTATAGGCACAGTGGTGTTCTATATCAGATCTCTAGAAATTACCTTACGTAACTAAATTTTACACACATTGATTAACAATTGCCCATTTCCCCCTTGAAACTGAACAATGGATGGGTCCTGGGTGCCAGTCACTACTTGATCCAATTAGGCAGAGACAGGTTTGAATCATTTAACCCAATAATGCTGGCAGTATGGGAGAGCAGCACGTCATCCACAAAAGTCTGCTCTACACCTCCCCTCCCCTCCACCCCCGTAATTCAGCTGCTTATATTGGGTATAAGGACAAAAATTTACATGGGAAAGTAGGAATCCCAGGCATTGGGAAGTAGGCAAGCTATAATCGTTACAGGTTACCGGCAATGCAGGCCGGAGGTCCAAAGGGTGGGTGCCTCAGGGACCAGATTGTTTTGGCAGCAAGGTTGTTCATCTTTCTATGATGATAGGCAGATCTCAAAAAAGGAGACTGTTAACTCCTCCCATGTCCTTAACAACTCTCAGCCAGGTCAGAATGTGCTTTCTCCAATCAGAACAGAACTGTTAAGGTAAAAAAAAAAACAAAACAAAAAAACACACACATTGAAACCTGTAAAGAATTTTTGTGAGTTTATTTGAGCCAAACTGTCGACATATGCAGGGAAGCAGAACCTTAAGGAATTGAGATAATGCTCCAGCGAATGGCGGGTTACATTTGTATTTATACATTGCAATCAAAGGAGGGACTTAGGTGGGTTACATGAAATTTATTGGTGATAGATTAAGGAGGTGGGATAAAGCAGTGGGAGGGATACTTCTTGAGACTGGATAAAAAGTAAAATGATGGACACATACTTAGGTGGGTGCAGGAACAATTAACATGATAATGAAGGAATTTGTGGTATTTGTTCTGGCGCCCAGAACAAACATTTGGTTGTGCCCCAGGGGCTCCAGAAAAAGGGAAGTTACAAGTTATCCAGATATTTTAAGGGGATGTTATTATAGATGCAAAAAAAGACAGATAGGCTCAGTTAAGGTAAAGGTTGACCTTGTCAGCGAACATACTGGCCTAGGCTGTAACTGCCCACCATAACTGCTTTTAAAGTTTAATTTCAGACCATCCTTTGTGGTTACTCTAGGTCTCTGAGTTTGCAAGACTGTCATGCAGGCCTCCCCTGAGCTTGTCAGGTCAGCATGTGGCCCCTTTTGTCCACAGAACAATCACAGTAAACAGAACATGATTAATATTTCTTATAACTATAGCTACTCCCCACTATTCTATTTCTGCCCCTAAAAAAAAAAAAAAGCAGTCATAGATTTGCTTCCTCTTATTCTTATTCGGGAACTTTCCATCTCTTTTTCCTTCACACCTCCTACCCCATCTCCACTTCTCTTTTTTCTTTTTCTCTCATCAACCCCCTGAACCCCAACAGGGTGAATAAAGTTCTGCTTAGGCTGCAGGTTCAAGAAATGGCCCATCACTAGCCTTGCACCCACCCTACCCTACCAGTTCTAGTAAAGCACACACAAAGGCAGCATGGTTGAGCAGAGAAGAGCAGTTCCCAAGTGACAGGAGAACTTCCTTTTATTCCATCACTGCTTTTTGCCCCCCTGAGTGACTTTAGCCAGTGAATACTGAACAGATTTAACAGGAGTATCTCAAAAGTATCTTTCAGTTCTAGCATCTCAAGGTTCAATCTTTCTAAGACCAATAAGACTTTATGTCTCTCCCCATCCCACCCCCCCCACACACACACCTCCTCCCACCCTCTCTAAAAATCAATGGGGAAAATATCCTCAAAAAAAAAAATCCTCTGGTGAGGATTAACAAAACAAAATTATTTTTCTTTTTTAGAGAGAGAGAGAGAGAGAGAGAGAGAGAGAGAGAGAGAGAGAGAGAGAGAGATTTGTTATTTCACTTATTTATACACTCATTGGTTGCTTCTGGTATGTGCCCTAACCTGGGATCAAACTCAAAACCTGGGTGTATGGGGAGGACACACTAATCAACTGAGCTACCCAGCCAGGGCAAGATTAAAATGAAGAAGCATAAAGCTAATGGTGGAGATCTTAGAACCAAATAAAGTCTGAGGTTTTACTATTCAAAAGAGGAAGGAAAGTGTTAGAAATGGAGACAGAAAAGGGTGAAAAGGGATCTATACACAAGCTGGTATATGCACATTAAATGAAGGAGATGTAGTGAAGAGCGATGGAGAGGAAGGAGGGGAACACAAGCAATTAGAGGCAGTCTGACTTCCTTATGAGGAGGCAGAAAGAAGCTAGGTAGACAGGGAGAGGACAATGGGGTGGGTGGGGGCGGAGGGCAGAAGTAGAACCTGGAAATTTAGCTAGGCTGAACTTACTAAGGTTACCCAACTGGGTGGGGAAAGAAGGGCATGTGAGGGAGAAGCAAGCTTTAAAATGTATGGATGTTGCTAAAACAGGTAGCTTGCAAATAACCAATCACAAGTCAGTGGGGTGTATAAACCAATCCCATGAATGTTGCTAAGGCAGAATTCTTTGATAAAGGACCAATCAGGAGCTAGCAAGGCTGTATCTACCTCCCCCCCTACTCCCCCCACCCCAAAAGAAAAAAACTTCCTTCCTCTCTCTCTTTTATTTCTGGGGCGCAATGGATCCCTGACATTCCTGTGGTGGGGGAGCACTTCCCTGCACCAATGTGGCTTATGGCCATGTGGGACACTATACATGAACTAAATCACTCGGGTGTACTACTCCTGACTGTAACATGGAACAGAAGCTCTGGACACTGGCCTACTCTTTACTCTCTTGGAATGCTAGCTGCACCTTTTCCAGGACTGGCTTCTCTCACTAAACTTTGTTTTTGCTAACCGTTTTTGTCTGCGAATCTATTCTTCCATTTTGTGAGACAATGAACTCGGACTCCCCACATTTTGGTTTCACTTCCAGTTTTAGGGAATTCAGAAGGCATAGCGAAGGTCCATAACGAGTTTATAATTAAAAATAGGAGATATGGAAAGTGTAAGAGACTGGCTATATGCTGAAGGGTTTAGAGACATCTCACCAACATCAACCACACCCCTCAGAGGAAATAGTTGTAGTGCAAAGGGGAACGAATGTGAAAAGTTTGTAATTTAAATCAAGCATAGCATGAAGTTATAAGTATTTTCAACTTATGTGTTAAACAAATGCATAATGTATGTGGTGTCCACTTTAGGCCTGACATTGTACAGTGGTCCAGGAACAAGGTGGTGAATAGAAGCTCATGTAGCCCTGGCCCCATAGCAGCAGTTGGTTACAGTGTGGTCCCCATGTACCAAGGTTGTGATTTGATCTCTCTGAGGGCACATGCAAGAGGCAGCCAATTAGTGCATGGATGGATGGAACGGCGAATCTATATTTCTGTCTCTCTCTCTCTCTCTGTCTCTCTCTCTCTCTCTCTCTCTCTCTCTCCTCCCTCCTCCTTCCCTCCTTCCTCCCTCTCTCCCTTCATCTCTTTCTCTCTCAAAATACATAAATGTATCTTTGGGTGAGGATAAAAAAACAAATGGAGGCACATGTGCTTAGCCTAATGATCTCTCTCCCTTCTGTAAGAACCTCGACAAATGCTAATGACTTCACAACACAGTGCTTCTTTACTAGCTGAAACCTGTGCAAACACATGTGCATTATTATGAGCTAAAACAAACCATGAATAGACGCATTTTCTTCCCTGCTTGGAGCCTTGAAGTTGGTGACACTTTAGGGGGCAGAAAGGTGAAAATTACTGTGGCAGTTTAGTCAGTTCTAAATGCTGAATTCATTCATGAGCATGCCCAGCAGGCTGTCCACAAAAACAAGCCTCTCTGATTCTGCAGGCTTCATTTTCTGGCATTAGACTCTCCAGCAGCACAACTGCACTTAAAGTACAATCACAGACACTTGTGCTTCTTGTTATTTTCTGAATTACATAGAGGCCACTTGAGTAGATGTTAAAAAAGAAGAAAAACTGTTGGCTCCTCCTTGGCATCTACAAATTCAATGTAGACAATCATAATAACCATGCTGCTTACTTTCAGAACTGTCAGGTTGAACTGCTACCTCAAATTCAGAAACTTTAATTTTCTTTACAAAATAAAAGATTTTCCCCTGCTGTGGTCTACTGCAGTGAGAAAACTTCCAATTCCCCAAACCCATTACCCATCACCCACTCTAGTTTTTGGAAAAGATGCAAATGTTCAGTTATTTCTTTCAACTGTACCACCTCTCAAGATGCCCATGCACACAATTATCTTAAACAGTTTATTTTACAGTGCAGAGGAGGTACATTTCTGAGCAGTGCAAATGTGGTGTAGGTCTCCTAAACAGTCTTTTCCCTAATCCCTTTACCATCTTTATCATAAACTTCCTAAAGCCAATAAGTAAAATATAACCTCTACTAAATTTCTCCCTTAACATATGTGCACACCAGGTTGTGATACTGATATACGGTCATGTGCTTATGCTTCACACAAATAGTGCAGCTGTATCCTTTGGAGTAAACATTCAGGAACACAGAGTGAATTTCATTTTCATCAAGGTTGCCTTAAAAAAATCTCCAAAGGAGACTGATAACATGTAACTTTGGACTTTAAATTATTAAAGGTTGTCATGTGCCTAAATAAAATGTAAAATCAGTATGAAAGCCCACAGTGAGGTGAGTTTACAGGAAGTGTTACAAAATTAAGAAAAAAGAAATACAGCATTAATGATTTAACAACATGGTAGATTAAATGTGCAACCTACACAAGCAAGGAAAATCATATCTGCTTTCTGGTTTTCAGGGTTTAGGAAAAATATTTTTTTTAACTGTTAAGGGCAGCAGGGTTACGTCTCTCAATCTTCTTAATTCTGCTCTAGAATTAAAGAAAACAAGAAGTGAGAAGCAGTGAATTTAAGAGAGACACCAAGCCCTAACCGGTTTGGCTCAATGGATGGAGCGTCGGCCTGCGGACTGAAGGGTCCCGGGTTCGATTCCGGTCAGGGGCATGTACCTTGGTTGCGGGCACACCCCAGTGGGGGGCGTGCAGGAGGCAGCTGATAGATGTTTCTCTCTCATGGATGTTTCTAACTCTCTATCCCTCTCCCTTCTTCTCTGTAAAAAATCAATAAAATATATTAAAAAAAAAAAAAAAGAGAGACACCAAGAAGGTCATTTTATCTCTCAAGAGGGCACCAGCTTTATTAAAAGTAGGAAAGATAAAAATGTATTCTGACTCTCTACCCAATTATTTTGAGATCTTTTTTTAAAAAAAGAGCTCTAAAAGGAAAATGTAAGAAGTAATCAGCAAGAAACTCATAAATATAAACATTAAATGTAAACATTAAAATAAATTTTAAAAATTTCTTCCTAGACACCAAGATAATAAATACCCATTCTCTTCTCCCCTCTTTGGTTACACTGGGGTTGAGACAACATCGCACAGTAGTGTGTTCAGAAACGGGGCAGCTTTGGTTTCCTGCTGAAGGGGCTGCCTCCCTACTGAATGCTGCCAAAGTTCTCCCCGCACCTAGCTGCCACTTTCCCCTCCTTCTGTGGACAGAGCCATAAACAGCAAGCGTGTTAGGAACTCAATGAAAACCGTTCTTTCCACTCTTCAGCTGCTGAAAGCTGTGTAAATTTCTGTACCCCAATTTTGATCAACATGTAGTAGAGCTGGGCCCTGAACCCCTTTAAACTAACAGCCCCAGTCATTTTCACTGCCTTTGCTCAGCTCTGCTCATGCTACAAGGTCAATCCCATGCTCCCCTGATATTAGGAATTCTTCTCCAGACTCTTCTTTAGTATTTGACTCAGACATGTCCTATATCATCTCCAAGACTATAAATGTATGTTAGCTGATGGGTGTTGGCACCAATTCAATGCCAACAGGAATCCCCAATTTGGGGAACCATATAGAAGTAAACTTTATTCAGTGCAAACAGTTCAATTTTGGTACAGCACAGCTGTGAGAATAGCACAGCTATGGTTTAAGTGTTAAATAGTTCCACAGCTGTGGAAAATGACTATGAGGCAGCTTTGGGGTGAGGTGGCCTTCGGCAAGACTCCCATCTGCTCTGCTCTGTTCTGCGCCAGTTTGCTCCACTCTGCCCTGTTCCGTTATGCCTGGCTCTGCTCAGCTCCATTCTGCTCTTGTCCAGCAAGATGTCTTCAGTGTTGGTGGTTCAGCCCCAGTCAGGGAAATACATTCTTCCAGAAAAGGGAAAGTGCACTTCCTGGGCCAGAGGGGAGGTGGCTTATATAGACAGAAGTCCCCACCCTTGGTCTCTAATTGGCTTGTCCTCGTGCAAGTGAGTATTTCAAATCCTCCCAATTGGATTGGTCCAAAATGCATTGTCTTGATTGTTCAGATTGCAGCCACTCTGATTGGTCGGTGAAGATGCTAATGGGGATATAGCTATGCAGCTCCAATTGGATGAGGAAAGCTTCAGTCCCATTGGTTGAAATAGGATTCCACAGACTCCAGATGGCAGGAACATAGTATACAGGCAGGCAGTTCAGTGCAGACAGGTAGTTCAGTGCAGGTTTTTCCTAAAGCACAGTTTGTGTGAGAGGTTCCTGTGTAGAAGTGACTGGGAAGCTCTGCATTTTAAATTTGAGTCAGCTAACCACCAGGAGCCCTTCTTGGTAAGTATCTTCTTTCTCAGGGTCCACAGCTATTAAGTGGAGAGCTAGCCAGCTATTGAGATTTTATTCTCATTAAAACAAATGCTAAATGAATGATTACATTCCTTCCAGCAACCTTACATCCATATGTGAAATATTTAGTTGTTATATGAGGAACAAAGATAGAGAGGTGACTGGTACCACTTGGGTGGTCTGAACATTGATCGGCCCTACACATCAGAAGACCACAACTGCTTGTAGTTCAGCAACCTCTCTCATGCCTCTAAGCAAATACTTATGCTATTCCCCTGCCTTAGGCATCCCCACCCCACTGATGATGCCATCTTCCAGCTCTCCTGGCCCTATTCATCCTTAGCTCAGATATCAAAACCTTCAAGAAACTTCCCCCACTTCCTCTCCTCGATCACAGCATCCCCAGCCAGGATTTGGGTTCCTCTTCTTTATTTTTCTTTTTAATTTTTTTTTCTTTATTGATTAAGGTATTACATATGTGTCCTTATCTCCCCATTGCGCCCCCACCCCCCACTCATGCCCTCACCCCACTAGTGTCTGTGTCCATTAGTTAGGCTTATATGCAGGCATACAAGTCCTTTGGTTGATCTCTCCCGCTTTCCCCCACCCTCCCCTACCTTCCCTCAAGGTTCGACAGTCTGATCGATGCTTCTCTGTCTCTGGATCTGTTTTTGTTCATCAGTTTATGTTGTTCATTATATTCCATAAATGAGTGAGATCATGTGATACTTATCTTTCTCTGGCTTATTTCGCTTAGCATAATGCTCTCCAGTTCCATCCATGCTGTTGCAAATGGTAAGAATTCCTTCTTTTTTACCACAGCATAGTATTCCATTGTGTAGATATACCACAGCTTTTTAATCCACTCATCTGCTGATGGGCACTTAGGCTGTTTCCAAATCTTAGCTATGGTTAATTGTGCCACTATGAACATAGGGGTGCATATATCCTTTCTGATTGGTGTTTCTAGTTTCTTGGGTACATTCCCAGAAGTGGGATCACTGGGTCAAATGGCAATTCCACTTTTAATTTTTTGAGGAAACTCCATACTGTTCTCCACAGTGGCTGCACCAGTCTGCATTCCCACTAGCAGTGCACGAGGGTTTCTTTTTCTCTGCATCCTCGCCAGCACTTGTCCTTTGTTGATTTGTTGATGATAGCCACTCTGACAGGTGTGAGATGGTACCACATTATCATTTTGATTTGCATCTCTCAGATGATTAGTGACTTTGATGGGCTTCTCTTCTTAACTCTCATAAGATCTTAAGCATGTTGTTATCATAACATTTACGCCATCCTCTGTAACTGTCTACTTTTTTGTCCACTCACCCATTGGACTGTGATTATCTGTGCAGCAACTTTATTCATCTCATCCTGCACTCTCAAACTTCCTGGAGGAAATTAGAACTCTGTAAATGTTAATTAGATTAACTGAATGGAGAGCAATATATGGAAAAAGGTTCAAGTCCCACTGTGTCTATTCACATGTTTTATTTAATGCTGGTCTTGTTTAGAGATAAAAGAACCACTTTTATCTGTTAGAATGGTGCCTGGCACATAATGGGAAGGCAATAAATATTTGTTTAGTGGATAACAAAGTACTATCTAATAGTTATCTTGGATTCTGACACTGTAGTCTTCTAAGGAGGAGGAAAAGTTTATATAAAGTTTATGTATATATATTTGCATGGACAAAGACTCTACTTTGGAAAGGATAAAGTTCAACAGTACAATTACCACAAACAAAGTGAGAAAAATTCTGTTTAGGCCGATTGTGCTGGAGAATCTGGCCTCTTTCTGGAAGAAAGAGAGAAAAGGAGGGAAACTAGCCACACTGCATAGTATAACAGTAGCCATTAGTTACTGACTATTGAGAAATTGAAATATTGTTCATCTGAATGCAAAACATCTCATTAATAATTTATGTTTATTACATGTTGAAACTTTAATATAGTTTATATATTGATTTAAATAAAATGTTCTATTAAAATTAATTTTACTGTTATTTTACTTTTTCAATGTTGCTACTAGAAACTTCAGAAGTACATATGTAGCCCACATTATGTTTCTATAGGCTAGTGCTGATCTAGGACCCTTTAAAAATTCTTTTGCTTCTATATTCTTCCTATATTTGGTAACAAAGCTTTGGAATTTATGACACTGAAACTTTCTTTATTCAAAAAAGCCTTTCTCTATTTCACCTTTCTAAGCCAATTCAACCAAAACCTATTCATTCAAAACATTGCCATCTACTGGGATGAAATAATAATAGCTCTGGAAGCAATTTCACTTCTGGGGTCCTGGCACAGGCATCTCTCTCCTTCTCATATTTACGTTTAAGCAAATATGCAGTGACCCCAGAGTGAGATTGTTGTAAGAGTTGCTGAATTTTAAACTCCATTTGTACCCCTGGCTGCTTTCCCTGTCCTTTAATGAGATAGCACAGGATAGCATATCTTGGCAGGGGGAAGTTGTAGCACCAGAGTGCTTTCTGTAAGAGGCTCTCTTCATAAGGGGGTTCTCACAGATCCTCCTTTGGGGATTACAGTGTTCAGAGCCTGCCTTCACACTTAAAGACATTTTCAGTGCTTCCAAGTGAAATCTCCAAATCAATTTATATTCTTAAACACATTGTAACATCTTCAACAACTGAACCCCAAGTTTCCCAGTGGCCTCATTGAAGCCTTTTTTCAGAGCCACACTAATAGAATCTGCCCAGTGGGTGGGGAGTGAGGGGCAGGTGAGAAGGAAGATGAAAGTTGACACAAACCAATCCTCTGACAGAAATTTCGAGAACCTACCCAGCCCCAACCTCAAAACATACTCAAAATGGAAACAATATTCTATGGAAATATATTTTCAAAACTTGTATCAGCTATTTTTGTAGGTGACACTAGTACTTCCTATTGACTATATCTTAAAAGAGAATTAGTACTTAATAATATACTGCTTAATTGTTTATAGACCACCAAAAGTTAGTGCTGGCCATTTTGGTTAATTATATATTACGTACAAATGTTTGTATGTGTGTGTACATGTATGACTATGTGTGCACATATCACTCACACTCATTTTCCCTTCAAATATCAAGCATTCTTTTTATGAAGTAGGATTCTAAGTCATTTCTATTTTTATTATATTTTTTCAATTTTTCTATACGATCAGAAAAGAAGTAGAGATAGGAGAATGAGAGGTGGAGGGAGAGAGGGAAACAGAGAGAGAAACTGCTATCTCAAAAGTACTCCTTTCAAAGAAGGAAGTGAGTCGTGATAAAAGCCCTCTCTCAAGTAGCTGGGAGGAAACACCCAGGAAAACTCAGCAATGCACTCATGGGATCACACATCCCTCTCTTATGCCCCAAACTAAAGACACTTTTCCCCAGCAGGAATGGGGTAGCATTACATACAGTAAAGGTCATTTTTCTTTTATACTCATTCAAGACAAAAGCTTTTTAACATACTTCTAGTATTGCCTCTAAGGCTCATCTGGAAACTTGTTTTTTTAATGCTGATTCTCCAGGTCAATCTTCAGACATTCAGAGGTAATAACTTTAAAAAGAACAACAAAATTACTAACGGAACTTTGCATTGGTTCTCCCTACCAGCAGGCACACAAGGATTGCTCTATGGTAATTGAAAATCAATTCTTTCTAGAATAATATTGGGATTGGGGTCACTGCTAGCAGGAAACAGAATGCTCTGGAAATTCAATTTACGTACATACATTTTAGGTTAAAAAATGACATAATGTCAGAATCCCCATGGTGCCTCAGAACCTGCTGCTTCTGGACTAGCCCCTCAGTATGAAGGACTGATTCGCATTCTGCAGGTCTTACCAACCTACGGGCTGAGCACCCATTTATGTGGATTGATGGCCCTTTGTTTATTTGCCTTACAGGCTGTGACCATCTGAAACTTCAAAATGGATGAAGTCAAACATAACAGCCACTTTCATTCAATGAAGCAGCAAGACAAGACTGTGGAAGCCAAGCATTCTCTCAGAAAAGAAAATGCTCCATTCAAACGGATCCCTCAGGCTGTCAGATCTCTGATCACTGCATCTGAGTGCAGACCAAAGGATCTGTGCTGAGCACAGATGAAACCTGGGAATGCTGCTTTTTTAGCCAAAATATACAGCTTTAAAAAATTAGCAATCCATATAAGTCTGTTAATTTAATAATTAAATGTTAAAATATTTATTCTAAATACATAGAATTGTATTCTAAAATTAAGAGGCTTGTTACAGTGTTGTTTCCAATTTTTAAAAAATAGAGAATTGGTTACTACGTTATAACTGATTAAAATACTGGAATACCACAAAATCATTAAAAAAACACATTTTAGCTCTGTCCCATGTGGCTGGAGCATCATTAGTTGGAGCAACATCATGTGCACCCAATGGTTTCAGGTTTGATTCCCAGTCAGGGCACATACCCAGATTAAGAGTTCTATCCCTGTTCAGGGTGCATATGGGAGGCAACAAATAAATGTTTCTCTTTTTCTCTCTCCCTCTCCCTTCCTGTCTCTCTAGAATTAAAAAACAAACAAACCAAAAAAAAAAAAAAGCATATCCTCAGGTGAGGATTAAAAAAATAATAAAATCACAAATTAGATTATTTTAAAATGTAGAGATAATCCTATCTAATAAAGAGGGAATATGCTAATTGACTGTCACACCCTCACAAAAGATGGTGGCACCCACAGCCAATAAGGAGGGAATATCCTAATTGATTGTCATGCCCTCAAAGATGGTGGCGCCCACAGCCACAAGATTGCAGCACCCAATCCCCTCAGCCCTGCCAGAGTCCCCCAGTTCTTTCAGCCCAGCCAGGGGGGTGGCAGGCGAATGGTGGGGCCAGATCCGCCCTCAGCCCCCCAGCCACCCAGGGCCGGCCTGAGGTGCAGGCAAGCCTCAGATGGTGGCTGCCCAAGGCTCAGGTAACCAGGGCCGGCTGAGGCTTGCACTGCTGGCAGTGGCAGCAGCAGAGGTGTGATGGGGACAACGCCTTCCCCTGATAGCTGTGTCGCCTCCCGCCCCTGAGGGCTCCCGAACTGTGAGAGTGGGCAGGCCAGGCTGAAGGACTCCCCCTCCAGTGCATGAATTTTCATGCACCGGGCCTCTAGTATATCACATAAAAAATATTTTCGAATTGTATGACATCAAATGTATGTATCAATACAGATGAGCTATAACGATTTAATAATGCAATATAGATGGAAATGTAGATATAAGTACATTAAAAACACTAAAATTATACACACAAAAATGTTGATTATAGATGTTGGAATTGTGAGTGATTTTTTACGTTCCCCTATGTGTTTCTATGTTTTTCCCAAATTTTTAAATTAACATAATGTTTATGTAAGAAAAAGTATTCATAACTACAGTCAACATAAATTTCTATCTCAATATATATCTTTGTTTATTGTATATCAACATCTACTAAGGTTTAGAAAATACTCACATATCTTAACACATACCTTATTGTAACATTGCATTTTCCATGTCTGGGGTGGCTGAGCTCTGCAGGGCTATGGAAGCAAGGCCTTGAATGGGTGAAATATTAGCAGCAGTCAACCTGGGGTTTCAAAGCAGGTAAGGTAGGAAGCCTGCAATGCTTTTAAATAGTATCACTTAGACGTTCCATGAGCTGACAGAATTTATGAACATTATAGTGATCAGATAAATATGAACTGTCAATTACCATTAATAAGCAAATCCATCTTAATCACAATTTGATTAAGGATAAAAATTGGCCACTTTCAGACATAAGTTAAAGAGGTGGGAAAAGAAAGAAAGCATGATGATGGAAAGTCCCTTGATACATCTATCTTTGTTCTTCAATCCCTGTAAGTGAACCAGAAAAGAAAATGTAGCAAAATGCCTAGATTAATGATTCCCCAATATATTGAGAGGTAATTTGGAAAGTTTAGAGCTGTGAGAATACCCTGTCCTACCTTTACTTATGGCCATTGAAACAATAAAGATTTTCCTGAGTTAGAGAACAACTTTACAATCTTGGACAAATTCCAAAAAGTTTCATGTGTGACTAATGAGTATTGCATTTATGAGCCTCTAAAATTTAAATGCAGAATTACATTTATAATGACTTTTGAGTCATCCTACCTAATAAAAGGGTAATATGCAAATTGACCATACCTTCGCTATGCCCAAGCCATGCCCACCAGCCAAACAGGGTGAGTATGCAAATAAACCCAACCAAGATGGCTACAGCCACAGAGAGCAAGGTTTCCCAGGAAACAGAGGAAGCCAAGCTTTCCACATGTCCTTGCCAGGCCTAAGCCTCCACTCAAGCTACAAAGTTTCAATTATAGAAGGTAAACAAATTCAAACAGAATGGCGGAAGCCACGGAGCTGGAGAGACCAGGCCAGGGTTGCCCGCGGCAACAGAGAAAGCAAAGCTTTCCGCACACCCTGGCCGGGCTCAGGCCTCTGCTTAAGACTACAAAGTTTCAATTATAGAAGGTGAATTAACCCAAACAGAAATGGCTGCAGGCCGTGGAGCATGCAGGAGGCTTGGCTCTGCTCCAGGCTACACAGTTTCAATTGTAGAAGGTAAATAAATTCCAGATAACAGGGCCTCTGCTTGGGTTGCCAGGGGGTGTGGCCAGCCTGCAAACCACCACAGGCCCCTTGCTCAGGCTGCCCTACGCCCCAAGGGAACCCCCACCCTGATCCGGGAACCCTTCAGGGCAAACCAGCTGCCCCCCACTCCTGCACCAGGCCTCTATCCTATCTAATAAAAGAGTAATATGCAGATTGACCATCACTCCAACACACAATATGGCTTCCCCTATGTGGTCAAAGATCCTGCCCCCATGTGGACACAAGATGGCCACCACAAGATGGCCAGCAGGGGAGGGCAGTTGGGAGGCACCCAGCCTGCAAGGGAGGGCAGTTGGAGGCGATCAACCCTGCAGGGGAGGGAAGTTAGGGGTGACCGGGCCGGCAGAGGAGGGAAGTTGGGGGCAAACAGGCTGGCAGGGGAGCAGTTAGGCATCAATCAGGCTGGCAGTGGAGTGGTTAGGGGGTGATCAGGCTGGCAGGCAGAAGTGGTTAGGGGCAATTAGGAAGGCAGGCAGGCGAGCAGTTGGGAGCCAGCAGTCTTGGATTGTGAGAGGGATGTCCAACTACCTGTTTAGGCCCGATCCCACTGGGTTCGGGCCTAAACGGGCAGTTGGACATCCCTTGAGGGGTCCCAGATTGGAGAGGGTACAGGCTGGGCTGAGGGACACCCCCCCACTCCATGCACGAATTTCGTGCACTGAGCCTCTAGTTTTCTAATGAATTTCTAGTTATTCTCCACTTGCATATCTACTTTATAGAACATTCTCCAACCTTTTCTATATTGCACTGTGCCTGGAAGGCTGACCCTCACAGAGGCCAGCCCTGGGCTCCCCTGCTGGCTTGTTTCCAGTTGGTGTCAGCCAGTGAATGACATCACGCAAAGGTCAGAAGAAAGAGAAGAGAGATCTAGGTGTTTCTCCTCTGCTCCCTCTTGTTTTCAGGAAGTAGTCATACCCTTTCAGGGCTATCGCTGACACTAAGGGTTCCTTCTTCTGGGACTTCATCTCTCACAGCGGTCACCCTATCCTTTCACTTTCTGGTTGTTAATGATTTTATTGTCATGTTAGTCTCCAGGTGTCTAATCACTATTCCAGGATTTATAACAGTAGATATCATCTCTAATTATCTATATGTATGTTTATATATATTCATATATATTCTAATACTTATACTATACTATACTATACTATATAACAAAATTATAGTAAATTATATTATCTTTACTAATTCTATATAGTAAAGAGGTAATATGCAAATTGACCATCATACCCTCACACAAGATGTCCACCCCCATGTGGTCAAAAGATGGCCGCCACAAGATGGCCAGCAGGGGAGGGCAGATAGGGGTGACCAGGCAGGCAGGGGAGGGCAGTTGGGGATGATCAGGCCAGCAGGGGAGCAGTTAGGCATCGATCAAGCTGTCAGGGGAGTGGTTAGGGGGTGATCAGGCTGGTAGGCAGAAGCAGTTCAGGGTGATCAGGCAGGCAGGCAGGTGAGAGGTTGGGAGCCAGCAGTCCTGGATTTTGAGAGGGATATCCGACTGCCAGTCTAGACCAGCAGTCAGACATCCCCTGAGAGGTCCCAGATTGGAGAGTGTGCAGGCTGGGCTGAGGGGACCCACTCCCCCATTGCACAAATTTCATGCACCAGGCCTCTATTCTATATATATATATAAAAGCCTAAGTGACCAAATGACTAGTTGACCAGTTTCTATGACACCCACAGATGACCACAAGGCATATACTCAATGCAGGAGCTGCCCCCTAGTGGTCAGTGCTCTCCCACAGCCAACCTTCCTTGGCCAGCCAACCTCCTGCGGCCAGCTGGCCAACCTCCTGTGGTCCCTCCCCCAGCCAACTGGCCCCCTCAATCAGCCCAGATTGCCGGCACGAATTCATGCACTGGCCTCTAGTATCATATGTAAATCTCATATAATACAGATTATTATATAAATGTCAAAACCATTATGGAATCTATTCTAAAGCTAATAGATCAAACAGCACACTGTTTGGTACTTATTGTGGTAGCTCCCATAGCAGGAACTGGTTCTAACAGTTTGTTTGGTCAATTGAAGGCTGGATTCAATGGTGGCCTTTAAGCAATGAGTTGAGGTATGGAATTGTCTTTGTCATATTGTAATTAAAATAAACTGGAGGTTTAAGTAGATGGAAATGTGGAAGTGGGCCTCTTCTGTGCAAGACTCATCATTACTTTCAAACCATGGCAAAGCAAAGGGAAACACACAGCCACAGTGAGGGGCCAGCACCCCAAGAAGAACTTTGTGTAGCTGTCTAACATAGCCTTGGGATGATGATAAGAGATTTTGCCCTTGACGTAGATTCTCTTATTTCAACAGAAAGAATGATATCTCAGGGTGGCAGGGACATTGGTATGAGGCTCAGCTATCAGAGACAAAGTTGGCCCAATGCAGTAGCAATCAGAATTTACTGACACCTAGAAATCTATACAGATTTAATGCTGTCTCCCTATTAATTGAATAGTTGGGTAACTTACAAAGGTATTCCTTGATTAATATAATTCATAAATCACTATGTGTGATGACAAAACAACAAACAAAAAAACTAGGGTGCTAGTATGAATCCACACCCAGACCTAAATCAGTTCCACATTCTGAACCCCTTGAGTGAGAAAATAACCAGAGAACCATTAGTGATGGACTCTAAAACATGTCCTCAAGGAAATACCACAAATCTTCCCTAATTTTTCCCAGAAAAACCTTTACCCATATAAAGGGTGACTGTGTGAAGAACAGATGCCCAGATCTTTAGGGGATTATGATATATTAGGTCTGAATTGACACTAAGCCCAGGGGTCTCAAATGCCATTGTGGTTGAATAGCTACAGTGGAGCTTATGAAAAGACAATTGATAAACAGAATCTTGATCTAAGTTTATCTCACAGTGGGTCCTGTGGGCTCACAGTCCATTCTATGTTTATTTCCCTAGTTTCTGCATGAATAATTGGAGTATTTTCCACATTGCTTCCCTGACCTAAGAAATAAGAACTATTACAATAGGAAGGGTGAAGAGAGGCCCCTGAAACTGCCTGCTTCATCCCTAAAAAAAATGGTGAAGCAAAAGTAATTCTGCATTTCTGAGAAAAATCGCAGTTTAGTGTTACCGTAGAAGACATTAAAGATGCAAGAATTGTGAAGCTAAATGGAGCCTATGGAATGACTATGAATTGTTGTAAACCTAATCAAGTTATGATTACCAATGGCCAATTAGTATAATTAGAATCAGTTGTGCCATCACCTGATATAGAACCATTGGCTGACAACATAATTCACGGAGACCTAGATAATCACATCAGGCATGTTAATGACAGTATCAGGAAATACTAGGTAGCCCAGTTACCCTGGTGTAAGAATGAAGATGATAAAACTCATTAAATTCAGGAGCATGAATCTTTAGTGACATTACTAGGGATTGGTGGTTTGGGTAGCATATTATTACTCTCACATGAAAAGCAGTTGCTGCACTTGGCACTGACTATAAGAACAATAAAAAATACAATATACATTATAAATACAGTATATATATTCAAATATGTATATATCTACACTAATAAAAGAGAAACATGCAAATTGACAGTACCTCTGCTATACCCACAAGCCATGCCCACCAGCCAATCAGGAGTGAGTATGCAAATTAACCAAACCAAGATGGTGGTGGCCACAGAGCTGGAGCAAGCAGGAGGCTTGGGTTGCCCCTGGCTATGGAGGAAGCCAAGCTTCCCGCCCGCCCTGGCCTGCCTTGGCCTCCGCTCAAGGCTACCAAGTTTCAATTATAGAAGATAAATAAATCCCAGATATTTCCATCCGGCCCTGGCCTCTGCTTGGGTTGCCGGGGGTTGTGGCTGGCCTGCAAACTACCACAGGCACCTTGCCCAGGCCACCCCATGCCCCAAGAGAACCCCCACCCTGATCCAGGACACCCTTCAGGGCAAACCAGCCGGCCCACACCCGTGCACCAGGCCTCTATCCTATCTAATAAAAGAGTAATATTCAAATTTACCATCACTCCAACACACAAGATGGTTGCCCCCATATGGTCAAAGATAGCTGCCCCCATGTGGACACAAGATGGCCACCCCAAGATGGCCAGCAGGGGAGGGCAGTTGGGAGGGACCAGGCCTGCAGGGGAGGGCAGTTATCGGTGATCAGGCCAAAAGGGGAGGGTAATTGTGAGGGACTAGACCTGCAAGGGAGGACAGTTGGGGGCGATCAAGCCTGCAGGGAAGGGCAGTTAGGGGTGACCAGGCCACCAGAGGAGGGAAGTTGGGGGTGACTGAGCCTGCAGGAAAGAGCAGTTGGGGGGGACCAGGCCTGCAGGGGAGGGCAGTTAGGGGGGACAAGGCCTAAAGGGAAGGGCAGTTAAGGGTGACCAGGCCAGCAGGGGAGGGCAGTTAGAGGCAATCAGGCCGGCAGGGGAGCAGTTAGGCATCAATCAGGCTGTCAGGGAAGTGGTTAGGGGGTGATCAGGCTGGCAGGCAGGAGTGGTTAGGGGCAATCAGGAAGGCAGGCAGGCGAGCAGTTGGGAGCCAGCAGTCCTGGATTGTGAGAGGGATGTCCAACTGCCCATTTAGGCCCGATCCTACCGGGATCAGGCCTAAATGGGCAGTTGGACCTCCCTCGAGGGGTCCCAGATTGGAGAGGGTGCAGGCTGGGCTGAGACACACACACACACACACACACACACACACACACACACACACACACACACACACCGTGCACGAATTTCGTGCACTGGGCCTCTAGTGTGTGTGTGTGTGTGTGTATATATATATATATATATATATATATATATATATATATATATACATATATATGTATAAACTCACTCAAAATAAATAAAAAGATGCCAGTTATTTTATTTTTAGAAGACAGAATAGCTGATGCAACCATTGTGAGGCAGAACACAGCTTGGCTTATAGCATGAAGGGAGAGGAAGCTGGGGTGACCACAGAGTAGGGAGCAGGAAGGAAGGTCAGGGTATGATAAGGTCCAGGGGTTATCTGGAACCAACTCACAGGCCTCAACAGTCACAGTGAAGATTTTCCAAGTGGCCCTGGGCTAAGGATGACTGATGTGATTTGATATGTTTAAAAACAATGAATCTGCCTCCAATGTGAAGACTTTGGGAAACAAAATTAGGAAAATTATAGGCATTAATTTTTCAGAGAAAAAAAAGGAAAATAATGGTAGAGTTGGGGTAGTATTTATCTTGAAGGTTCTAGTAAGCATTATGTTACTTATTATGTTGACTTATTTATTGAAAATTTGTGTATTTATACTGTTATCATTAGCAAAAGTCTCAAGGTCCATTTGATTGGTTTCATGCCAGGTCAGTATTTACTGAAAGCAAACAGAATGACAGCATATAGGCTATTAAAGATTAATAATCATATTTTTAGTTTAAATAGAAACAAATCATAATCCAATATAATGGATCAACCCAGTGGGCCATCTTACATTGCCCCAGAATGTAAGTGCACACCCAACTTTGGAGAAACTAGCTTAAAAGGATATTCAGTGGTATGGAGTTAATGAGTTTAGAAAAATTGAACAGAAGTGTGTTCTATTTGAAAACCTCCTGAGAAAAGACAAAGAGTTTTGGGAAACTGGGTAATAAACTCCTTTCTCCAACATCCTAAATGTCCTCCAGATCCTCAGAGTTGAGGGTACAAAATAAAAAGCCCAGCTTTCCACCTCTGTCTTTCCATCTTTGTCTCTTTCCATCTCTTTCTCTTCCTTTTCCATAAATTTGCACTAAACCAACGCAGTAGTACAATGCTCAGCCAACAACCCTGTGAAATCAGAGCTGCACTTGAAGAGCAAGGGCACACAGTTATCCAGGTGATGGGGAAGAGCAGTGGATCATTATCTGGGCTTAAGAATTTGTGAGGTAAGAACTTCACATGACACTGCCTCCCTGCACATTGTGATCATCCCACTATCTGCAGACTAGGAAATCTGGGCTCAAAGGATTGAAGTGAATATGCAAAGGTTATTACATCATTCAATACATATTTAAATGTCTACTAATTGATAATACTTAGTCTTCTTATTTATTACTTTAAAAAAATTACAATAGTTCCCCCTATCTGTGGTTTGCTTTCTGCAGTTTTAGTTACCCTAGGTCATCCTCAGCCTGAAATATTAAATGGAAAGTTGCAGAAATAAACAATTTATGTTTTAAATTGTGCACTGTTCTGAGTAGTCTGAAGGAATCTTGTATCATCACTCTTCGTCTTACCCAGAACATGAACCGTCCTTTTGTCCAGCACATCCACACTGTATACACTACCTGTCTATTAGTCACTTAGCAGCATCTCAATTATCGGGTTGACCATTGCAGTATCACAGTGCTTGTGTTCAAGTTACCCTTGTTTTACTTATAATGGCCCCAAAGTCATTCACTTAACTTTTATTACAGTATATTGTTATAATCATTCTATTTTATTATTAGTTATTAGTCTCTTACTGTGCCTAATTTATAAACTAAACTTTGTCATGGGTATGTATTATAGGAAAAATATATTATATATAGAATTTGGTTTTATCTGTGGTATCCCCCATAGAAAAGGGTAGGTACTGTAATATTAAAAGTGTATCTGATAGCAGCCAATATAAATCTAAGCAGATACTAGCATGATGACCAGACTGATATCACACAGAGATAAACAGGAAGGATGATGACTGGAACTGGCCTTCTGTTTCCTCTGTAGCACCATTCACATGTTCCTCAAAATCATTTTTTTATGGACTCAGAAGCTTTGCATTGTTTCTCTTAGCAACTTGTAGGTGTTCACCACATTCTTTATTTCTTCATTTAAAAAGGTCAGTAAGAGAAGCCTGTCTAGTTCTTGGATAAATATGAACAACATTCTACCCTGGCCTCAAAGGCAAAATGCAAAAAACACAAGATACCAGAAAACATGAGTGAGGCAATGTGAGAAGTCCAAATGCACACACAGACCCATCCAGCCACTGGTTGGCCCTGTAACCTTAGCAAGTTTCTCCTCCCTTTAAGCCTTGTTATCTTCATCTGCATAGAGGGAATTATAACCCACATAATTCAACACTGATGTCAGTATTCAATGAAATGGAAAGGCAACATCTTATAGAGGTACAAGAGTGGTCTCCTGAATCTGTTTTTTACTAGCTGTGTGATCCTGGGTAGATTAGTTAACCTCTCATGTTAATTCCATCATCTTTAAAATGTACAGTGATAGTACTTACCTTGAAGGTTCTAGTGAGCATTATGTTATTTGGCACATAAAAACTATTACAGTGCCTGGAACATGATGAATGTTCAATAAATGTCAGCTATGATGTTGATAATGATGATCATGAACAAGAACAAGTGCCCAGAATATAAATGAGATTCCCCACTTGTACAACCCTCCCCATAATTCAATGACCCACATTAATCATTCCCCTTTAAGATTAAGACTCAATTTATGATAAAATGGAGCCCCTATATTCAAAACTATAAAGGCATTCGTACAGAAGCTGTAGCCCTCTCAAGTCTGGCTTTGTCAGGGTCTAAGGAGATATTTGGTCTTGTAACCTATTAAGGTTACAGTGACCATTAATGACTTAAACCAGCTGATCTCTCTTGTGAGAGTGCTAGAAACCCATTCAACACTTTTATTATGAAGTGTTGTCCTAAATATCAGAATACTCAGGAGCTAAAACATCACCAGGCACTTTTAGGGTTTGATGACAAGTAAGAAACATTTTCCCAGAGAAATCCCTTAAATTATTATATTAAATGCAACTTTTTTCATACACCACTCATGGAGCTGGGGGAAGGAATTGACAACTATATGTAATAGATTTAAGGATTCAACATGATTTAAGGACTGTTGTTGACTTTAAGGACTTCATCATGAATCACAAATTTCTTGGCACTTTCACTTAAGTATTTTATGTTGTCATATTTTCAGAGAAAAATAACAAAATAGCTAGACAAAACAATAACATCACACACACCCCTCCTGCCTTCTCTAATGCATTTTTGTTTACATGCTTGGAAGAGCTAACAGTCTATCATTGCATCCAATCAATAACACTGGAACTGAGCATGGACTTATTATCTTTGTAATAAATCACAAGACAAGAGCAACTCCTTTAGTAGCAGGACCTAAAAATGATAAAATAAATATAGATTTGTCTTCTGAGAAAAAATTGTACATATATATATCTGCCTGTCTGTCTTGGTTAATATCAAAAGATCCCTCTTTTTTTCTTTCTGTATGTTTTATTATATTCACGGATTTTTTTTTTACATCCTTGACATGCTTTGCAGAAATATATATAATCAGGTCAAGAATAGGATAAGCCAATGGAATAAATATGACCAGGTGTCAGAATCATGTGAGGAAGTGGGGTTTGTTTTAACACATATTTCTGTGCCTCACTCTAAAGGTTTCTGATTCAGCAGGTCTGTGTGAAACCTGGGAGATTTCACACAAAATCTTGGGAGATTTTGTATATCTAACCATTTCCCAAGAGTTGCCATTGCTGCTGGTCAAAAGACCACAATCGGAGTATCAGTAATGAAGAAGAATGATCAGCAACCTTACCTGGAGTCACAGGCCCAGAATTCTGGTTTCAACAATGATGCTATGTGACCCGAGACATGGTAATTAATCTCTCTAGATCACAGTTTCTCAATGATAAAATAAGGAGTTTGCAGTAGATGAATGTCAAGTTCTCTCCCAACACCAACGATCCATGAATGCTATGCTTTCTCTACAGCCTCTTCCTCAGAAAAGCTCCATGCCAGACTGGGCACTACCCCTCCACCATGCTCAGGGACTTTTTCCTTGACTCAGTCTCCACCAGTGGCTTACAAAGGCTGTCAGAAGCAGCAAGGACAATTATATATATCTATTTTTATTTCCTATTTCTAAAAAGTGTTATGCTTCACAATTCTTTTATCTCCTCTTCCTCTGCTTAGTAGAAAGAGGGGATATACTTTAGGCTTTGATTGAAAATGGCCATCTTTCATGGGTACTGTAATAATAGGAAGATAAGCATCATTGGAACAGCAATAGAAATTAACATTTGTTGAATACTTACTATATGCCAAACACTATCAGAAGGCCTTTAAATGCGTCATCATTTAATCCTGACAATAACCTCATAAGCTAAGTCATATTGTCGTGCTCTTTTTAGACAAGAGAATGCATGCTCAGAATAGCCACCCATAATCCAACATTAAAACTAACAGAGCTAGAATGCAAAATCAACTTTGTTTGATTCCAGATCTTGGGTTCTTATCTGTGGTGATAGTTAAAATTGTATCACCAGTTCTATCCCAAAGAGAGGATGGATATGAGGTTTCAATAAAGGATTAGGTTAAGGAATGAGGTGAGAGAGGGGTGAGGTAGAACTCCACTGGGCCCAGGAAATTATTTAAGCCAGGAAGACACAGGTCTAACACCAGCATCAAGTTACGATTGGAAGAATGGGCAACGGCGTGTGGCCAGGGTTGATTAGTCAATGACACTGAAATGCTGACAGATTGAGAGCACTGAAGCCATGAAAGTTGGTCACAGTCAAACTCAGGGCACCTAAGGAGCAATTTGGAAGACATAGGAACCAGGAATAAGGTGGGAGTTAGCCCAGGGCAGTTCCTTGCTTATAAAACTTAAGACCTGTTAATACTTAAGTGGAGACCACATTTGCCTAAAGAAGCCATTCTCTATCCTGGAGCCTGAGCCCAGGTTGTCACTTCCCCCATTTCTAAGTGTGCAACAAAACAACACTAAGAGAAGACATGAGTCCATTAAAATTATGTTAATTCTTCATGGATCATTTTTATTTAAAGTGCTAAAGAAAATTGCCTTAATTCTTAAATCATTGTAATTGCACAAATTGAATAAAATAGGATGCTATTAACTTTAGAGAACACAAAATGGCTTATTACATATCTGCCTATTCCCATAGCCCCTGACACATTAGCAACAGTGCCTTGTGCTTGGAAGGCCTACAAAAGGAGCAACTCCAGAATTCCAAAGAAGGGCTATCCCTAGAACCACTGTGGTGTCCCAAACATTATATTCTCAGCGGGCATTTCCCCAAGGCTTTCCTCCATTCTTGGGACTGTGAAAGTGCTGTGAGAGAATGAGTCACTTCCTGACCTTCAGAGGGGCTCTCAGACATGTAAGACTGATGGACACATAAAAAATAGCTACAGTAAAAGCAGAATTGCATGAATTACTTTTCATATATTAACTAAGTAAATAATTACAACCACACTACAAATAAGTAATACTGCTAATGTGATTTAATAGATGAGAAAACTGAGGCATAGAGAAGTAACTTGCCCACAGGCTGCCCAAAGTAAATACCAGAACAAAGAAGCAGCCCTAGTTAGCCTGACTCACAGGTAAGATCCCAACACATATACTCTCTTTCTGAATGGAAGTGCCATTCTAGATTATCAGACACAAATCCTTGACTCCTTTCTTTTCCTCTGACCTCACAGCTGTCTGTATTAAAAATAGATTCAGAGATCCAGAGTTGGACCACATCTCACCTCTCCCACTGCACCACCCACATCATCCATACTACCACTGTCCTTGTCTAAGTTATCACAGAAACTTCTGACTGTCTTCCTGCTACTGCTCTTGACCCTCTGCAGTTCCTTCTCAACACAATAGCCAGAAGTAATTCACTCCTACACTCAAAACCTTGCAATGACTTTTAAACTCAGAGCAAATGCCAATTCATTGCAATAGCCTCTAATACCCTAGGGCCGTGGTCGGCAAACTGCAGCTCGCGAGCCACATGCAGCTCTTTGGCCCCTTGAGTGTGGCTCTTCCACAAAATACCACGGCCTGGGCGAGTCTATTTTGAAGAAGTGGCGTTAGAAGAGGTTTAAGTTTAAAAAATTTGGCTCTCAAAATAAATTTCAATCGTTGTA
Organism: Eptesicus fuscus; assembly: GCF_027574615.1. Lineage (NCBI taxonomy): Eukaryota > Metazoa > Chordata > Mammalia > Chiroptera > Vespertilionidae > Eptesicus > Eptesicus fuscus. The sequence goes on along the minus strand of NC_072481.1, from coordinate 96,584,334 downwards.
CTGTTGATAATTGGCTCTGTTGACTAATAAGTTTGCCGACCACTGCTAGGGTAGTGATTTTCAACTGGTGGGTGTACAGCAACAATTTTTAAAATATGCAATACCTGACTATTTAGTCAAGGGTACTGACATCTTCCCTTAATAGGAAAAAGACAACAGCCAACACAATAGCTGTCCAATGTGAATGAATCAAAAATATACCTTTTATTTTTTGGTCAGATTGACAAAAAATATATAATATACTTTTTGGTGTGCCACAAAATTTTAGTAATTAGTTCATGGGTGCCATCAGACTTTTATAAAAGGTGAAAATTAGCTGCCTTAAGAGATCTATTTCCAGCCATACATCCCCAATTGATACTCTACTCCACTTTAGCCCTTGTCACTCTCCCTTAGCACTCTCTTATTCAACCACATGGGTCTCTCCACTGTTCCCCAAATATGCAAAGCATGCCCAGCTCAGGACTTTCATGCTGCCTGAGTCAAATAGATATCCACATTGGAAATAGTGATTTTTTTACTTCTACTTACTCTAAATACAAAGACCTGAATTATCAGACCAACTCACACAAGGTAAAAGTCCTTCCGAAAACTGAGTTCATTTTAAATTACCAAAGGATAGAAGAAAGAAACAATGGCCACAACTATAGCTTCTGATTTGGGAAGCCCTATCAATAGCAGTATGCTAAATGCCTTTATATCTGTGCTAGGAGACGTTTTGTACTAGAGTAAGACATAGAAACTTTCTGTACAGCACAAACCAGCTCAGAAAAGGTCTTCACTGTCAGGGTCTCCAGTTTCTTATAGTTCACTAGAGGCCCAGTGCAGGGGATTCATTCACTGGTGGGGGTGTGGCCTGCAGGGATTGGCCTGCTGTGGGAGCACCACACATCCTGGTCAGCAGAGAGGCTGAGAACCCGCCTTCTGAGCGGCTGCTCCAGCTGTGGGAGTGGAGCTCATCCAAGACAGCCCAGCGGCGGTCCCACTGTGGGAGCATACTGACCACCAGGGGGCAGCTCCTGCATTGAGCATCTGCCCCCTGATGGTCAGTGAGCATCATAGCAACTGGTCGACTGGTCATTCTGGTCATTCTACCGTTTGGTCGCTGAGCTTTTATTATATAGGATGGGTTGCATAGCCAGAGGGCCCTCAGGACTATTCCTTATTGTCCAATATAGCTGCACCTCATACAGTCATAAATTTATAGGTCTATTTTTTTCATCAGTTTATGTTGTTAAATATATTTCACAAATGAGTGATATTTATCTTTCTCCAACTGGTTTATTTCACTTAGCAAAATGATCTTCAGGCCCATCCATGCTGTTGCAAATAGTAAGAGTTTCTTCTTTTTTACAGCAGTGTAGTATTCCATTGTGTAGATGTACCACAGTTGTTGTTTTTTAATATACTCATCTGCTGATGGGTACTTAGGCTGTTTCCAAATCTTAGCTATTGTAAATTGTGCTGCTATGAACATAGGGGTGCATATATCCTTTCTGATTGGTTTTTCTGTTTTCTTGGCATATATTCCTAGCAGTTGGATTACTGGGTCAAAGGGGAGTTCCATTTTTATTTTTTTAGGAAACTCCATACTGTTTTCTACAGTGGCTGCACCAGTCTATATTCCCACCAACAGTGCATGAGGGTTCCTTTTTCTCCACATCCTGGCCTGCACTTGTCATTTGTTGATTTGTTGATAATAACCATTCTGACAGGTGTGAGATGGTATGTCATTGTCATTTTGATTTGCATCTCTTGGATGATTAGTGACTTTGAGCATGTGTTCATATGTCTCTTGGCCTTCTGTATGTCCTCTTTCAAAAAGTGTCTATTTGATCCTTTGCCCATATTTTGATTGGATTGTTTATTTTCCTTTTCTTAAGTTGTATGAGTTTCCTGTGAATTTTGGAGATTAAACCCTTATCAGAGATAATATTGGTAAATATGTTCTCCCATACAGTGGGCTTTCTTGTTATTTTGTTGATGGTTTCTTTTGTTGTGCAGAAGTTTAGAAGTAGTTTTTTTTGTTTGGTTGGTTGTTTTTGTTGTTTTTGTTTTTTTGTTTTTATGTAGTCCCATTTGTTTATTTTCACCTTAAACACAAATTGTACTCACAACACCAATAACTTCAATATAAGTGACCGCCAGAGAAACAGAATTAGGAGAGAGGAAATATAGCAAAAATGATATTGAGAAAGAAAAGAAGGTAAGAGAAAAAAAAAAGAAAAAGAAAAAAAGGGAAGAAAAAATGTATGGGAAGAAAATACCATAAAAAAAAAAAACAGATAAACCAAAAAAATGCAAACAACAAATGCCCAGAAAATGGGAGACGGGCAGGAGCAGAATTTGTAGAGGCAGAGCTACTATACAGATAGTAAGGTTAAAGAATTGAATAAATAGGGGGAGGACCTTGGTTCAGGATAGAGGAAGTAGAAAGAGAATGAGTGGATAAGAAGGAAAGAAAGAAAAAAATAAATAAATAAATAAATAAATAAATAAATAAAAAATAAAATAATAAATATAAAAATAGAATAAAGAAAAAATAATGGGGAAAAAATAAGAGCATAAAAGAAACAAAGACAATAAAGAAAAACAATTTTTTAAAAAATATATGTTATTGATTTTTTACAGAGAGGAAGGGAAAAGGATAGAGAGCTAGAAACATCGATGAGAGAGAAACATCGACCAGCTGCCTCCTGCACACCCCCCACCGGGGATGTGCCCGCAACCAATTACGTGCCCTTGACCGGAATCGAACCCAGGATCCTTCAGTCCGCAGACCGATGCTCTATCCACTGAGCCAAACTGGTTTCGGCAAGAAAAACAATTTTTATAATAAAAGATAAAAAATAAAATAAAATAATAAATAAAATAAAATAAAAAAGTGAAGTGTCGTTCATTTCGGCCAAGTTTTAATGACCCGTGGGGGCTGATTTAAGTTCTCACTCTTCTGTTCTGTCTGCCACTTCCCAGTTTCCTATTATAGTCAGCACCATATTGAAGTTCCAAGTAATCCACTGCTCCTCTGTTTCTGTCTCTCTAAACAGCACTGACTGCAAGCTGGCAGGACCAATCTGCCTACTTAGCCTGTCTGCCTGCTGTCAATGTTAATCTCTCAGGTGGCTGTTTCTGACAGGGCTATAGAGGGGGGTACGGAGGGTGCTGTATTGCTTTCTGGGACTGAACCGCTTCTCTTCAACCCAGTCTTGAGGGCTCTTCGGGGCTACTCAGATTTTTGTGTCCTTCGTACCACCCAGGGTGTAGTCTGGGTTTGGCTGTATTAGCTGTCTTGAGGATCCTGGGAGGGGCTGGCTCTTCAGGAGAAAAATGGCTGCTTAAGACCAGAAAGTCCAGAATGTCCCAGTGCCGAACTCCTAGTTAGCTCTCCCCAACCTGCTCTCCTCCACAGCCTCTCCCCAGACTCCATAAGTCCGCACCTCCAAGTGTACCTCAGCCACAGGTGAGTGTTTGTATTTGAAAGGTCCTATGAATTGGGTTTAGCGAATTAAAAAAAAAAAAAAAAGACAAACAGAGGCAAAACAATTGCGTGACTGCTAGTTTTTCTCCCTCCGGCACCATGTGGCTTGGGCAGTTCTTCAGGCTGTGCCTCTGGTCTCAGCCTCTCACAGCTGTGGACTTCGATCTAGAATGCCCTGCCACCAGCAGCCCTGTGGACTTCCTTTGCACAGTTGAATGTTACACATGTTCCCAAGGGATGCAGACTTGGTGCCTCTCTCCAGCCCAGATCCCTCATCCTACCATTTGCCACGTATCCTCTGCCATTCCTGGCTGTGAATTGTCTCACCAGCTGTGTCTACTGCGCCAATTCTAGGTGAATGTTATTTGATTTAGATGTTCCTTCTATCTGCTCTGGGATAAGGCTTGAGACACTTCTGCCTATTCAGCTGCCATTTTTTCTCTCTTCCAAAAAAATTTTTTTTTAAAAAAATGAGGCTAGTTTAAGGGACCTTTGGAACAACATGAAACATGACAGCATCTGCATTATAGGCTTACAAGAAGGAAAAGAGAGAGAGCATGAGATTGAAAACCTATTTGAAAAAAAATAATCATTAAATAGCCTAAGTACCCATCAGCAGATGAGTGGATTAAAAAACTGTGGTACGTCTACACAATGGAATACTCTGCTGCTGTCAAAAGGAAAGAACTCTTACCATTCGCAACAGCATAGATGGACCTGGAGAGCGTTATGCTAAGCAAAATAAGCCAGTCAAAGATTGATAAATATCCCATTATCTCATTCATTTGTGGAATATAATGAGCAACATAAACTGATGAACAAAAATAGATCCAGAGACATAGAAACATTGAACAGACCGTCAAACCTCAGAGGGAAGACATGGAAGGGTGAGGGGGGCAAGAGATCAACCAAAGGATTTGCATGCATGCATATAAGCATAACCACTGGACACAGACAGTAGAGGGGTGAGGGCATTTACTGGGGGTGGGAGTGGCCAGGGAGAAGTCAATGGGAGAAAAAGGAGAAATATGTAATACTTTCAACAATATAGAATTTAAATTTAAATTAAAATACCTAAGAATAAATTTAAACAAGTAGGTAAAAGACTTGTACTCAGAAAACTGCAGAACACCAAGGAAAGAAATTGATAGTGCTCTTTCTGTCTCCATTCATAGTTTTCATTGCTTCTGTCTGGTGATATTGTTTTGTCACTTCCCTCTTTTCTGTCCTTTGCTTTCCCTCTGAACTTGATATATTGGTCCTGATTCTTCTTCTAGGTGTACTTCCCTTGGAGTTGAATTCTCATTCTCAACTTCTTTTTCAATGTTTTACTAATAAACTCCTCTATCTATTTCTTCTCTAAATTTTTAATGGCCTTGGTTTACATTTATTTAAAATTTTACTCATCCCTTATTTAATTTTTTAATGTTTTGCCTAATGATTTTTATGTTATTGTTATCTATAACTTCATAATTACTATTAGACTATTTGCTTGGTCACCATTTTCCTTCTCTAACCCATGACTTAAGGAAAGAAAGGCTAAAGGCTTCATCTCTACTTTGCTGTCATGTGGGATGGGATTGGGGAGGAGTGGAATAGGATAAGCCCTTTCTCATTCTTTATAGCTTCAGCAGTAAAGAGCCATGTTATCTGACATGCAATAGGAGAGGGGCAGAGAGGTAGGACTAAAAATAACTAAAAGAAATGTTTCCCAGTTGCCCATAGTAGTTTAGCAAGTTATATTCCTTTCATATCTAGCTAAGAAGCCATTGAACCTGAATTAATTTATGGAACTATTTGGCCTCTGTTTCATTTTTTGGAATAAATCTTCTCATCCTCAAATGGAGATATTGAAGAAAAAAGGGAGTTTTAAGTTTTTAAATCTATATGCGATTTTGGCCATAAATTTTTCAAACACTGGAATAAATTTTTAATTTGTATTTTGATATCCAGCCAATCCCAGTTATCTTGTGTCTCCTTCACAAAGACAAGACTTCAAACAAATACTGCTCAGTGTCTTAGCAGAGGCAGGGAAAAGCACCACACTGGCTATGGTGGCAACAGTCAATGGACCCTGCATTTTCAGCCTGTCTGGGCTGGATCCAGTTTGCTACCTTGCCCTGCAAACCAATACATCTTATTCTGTGGACCAGAAGCAAACTTACTAAGAATAAAATAAATGAACATGTCCATCAGGGCAGAAAATTCTGGGGGTGTTGTGTTTCCACCTGGGACCCTGCCTGGAGCATTTTTAATAACAGAATGCACATCTTGAAGGGAACAGGCAAATAAAGTTCATTTTGTTTGGCTTAAAAAAATTGAACATGATACAAATAAGTGGAATCATATGCCGTGCTCATAGATAGGAAGAATTAACATTGCTAAAATGGCCATCCTGCCCAAAACAATCTATAGGTTCAACACAATACCTATCAAAATGCTAATGGTGTTTTTCACAGAATGAGAACAAATACTCCAAAAATTTACATGATGTTAGTACCTTTCATTCGGGCATCATAATTGTTGGTGTCCCTCGTTAGGGCACCATAATGCCGGGGTTCTTTTCCCAGCCTTACAAAGGGTTCAGCCTTCTGGAGAAAGGGACTGCGCGTAGATGATTAAGAAGGAGTCCAAGGACGAAAGATATTTTTGAAAGGCATTGTGGGTCAGAGGAGCTTCAGCTAAAGGGAACTGAAGACTCTCCCTTGACCAAGGACCCGTGCTTTTATTCAACACAATTTGTCCTAAGGCAAGGTGGAAATATACACTTCAAAGGGTAAGGTATCAAAGGGTAGAATACAGAAGCATTATCAGTTTGGGGAATAGCGTACAGCTGTTCAGGTGTTTGGCCAACAGGAGGCAATGAAATGCCCTTAGCTGTCTGGCAGCTAACAATCCTATTCAGGTTTGGGGGAAGTGCCGTTTAGCTGTTCAAACAGGTAAATTACATATGTGGCTCACCCTTGTTGAGCCCCCCAAGTCCCATCAACCTTTCGACGGAACTCTTGTAATTATTACATGCTGGAATTGGTTCTCGGCAACATGAAACCACAAAAGATACTGAACAGCCGCATCAATCTTGAGAAATAAGAGCGAAGTTTGAGGAATCACCTACCTGATATCAAACCATACTACAAGGCCATATATAGTAGTCAAAACAGCATGATACTGGCACAAAAACAGATATATAGGCCAATGGAACGGAATAGAGATCTCAGATACACTCATGTCTATATAGCCAATTAATATTTGACAAAGGAGGCAATAATATACAATGGGGTAAAAACAGTCAATTCAAAAAATGGTGCTGGGAAAATAAAACTAGATCATCAACTTACATCAAACACAAGGATAAACAAAACTAGAGGCCTGGTGCATGAAAATTTGCACACTCAGGGGGGTCCCTCAGCCCAGCCTGCACCCTCTCACAGTTTGGGATCCCTTGGGGATGTCCGGCTGACAGCTTAGTCCCACTTCTTGGGTGATTGGGCCTAAGCTGGCAGTCAGACATCCCTCTGGCATTCTGGGAGCCCCTGGGGGATGTCTGATCCCATAGGGAGCAGGCCAGCCATGAGCTGGCTTCTGGATGAGTGGCACTCCCCCTGTGGAAGTGTACTGACCACCATGGGGCAGCTACTGCATTGAGCATCAGCCCCCTCGTGGTCATTTCACGTCAAAGCAACCAGTCATTCTGCCATTAGAGTCAATTTTCATATTACCCTTTTATTACTATACTAGAGGCCTGGTGCACAAAATTCATGCACGGGGGGTGTGTCCCTCAGCCCAGCTTGCACCCGCTCCAATCTGGGATCCCTCGAGGGATGTGTGACTGCCGTTTAGGCCCAATTCCAGAAGGATCAGGCCTAAACAGGCAGTCGGACATCCCTCTCACAATCCAGGACTGCTGGCTCCCAACTCCTCAACTGCCTGCCTTCCTGATTGCATAACTGCTTCTGCCTGCTAGCATGATCACCCCCTAACCACTCCCCTGACAGCCTGATTGATGCCTAACTGCTCCCCTGCCAGCCTGATTGCCTCTAACTGCCTTCCTCTGCCGGCCTGGTCACCCCTACCTGCCCTCCCCTACAGGCTTGATTGCCCCCCACTGCCCTCCCTTGCAGGCATGGTTCCCCCCAACTGCTTTCCCCTCCTGGCCTGATCACCCACAACTGCCCTCCCTTGCAGGCCTGGTCCCTCCCAACTGCCCTCCCCTGCTGGCATGATCACCCACAACTGCCCTCCCCTGCTGGCCATTTTGTGGTAGCCATCTTGTGTCCACATGGGGGCAGCCATCTTTGACCACATGGGGGCAGCTATCTTGTGTATTGGAGTGATGGTCAATTTGCACATTACTCTTTTATTAGATAGGATTAGATAGGATAGAGGCCTGGTGCACGGATGGGGGCTGGCTGGTTTGCCCTGAAGGGTGTTCCGGATCAGGTTGGGGGTTCCCTTAGGGTGTGGGGTGGCCTGGGCAAGGGGCCTGTGGTGGTTTGCAGGTTGGCCACGCCCCCCAGTGACCCAAGAGGAGGCCTTGGTATCTGTGATTTATTTATCTTCTATAATTGAAACTTTGTAGCCTTGAGCAGAGGCCAGGGCAAGCCAGGGCAGGTGGAAAGCTTGGCTTCCTCCATCACCAGGGGCAACCCAAGCCTCCAGCTGGCTCCAGCTCTGTGGCTGCCACCACTTTTGTTGGGATTTATTTATCTTCTATAATTGAAACTTTGTAGTCTTGAGCGGAGGTCAGGGCAGGCCAGGGTGGGCAGAAAGCTTGGCTCCCTCCATTGCCGGGGGCAACCCAAGCCTCCAGCTCTCTCCAGCTCTGTGGCCACCACCATATTTCTTGGGTTAATTTGCATACTTGCTCCTGATTGGCTAGTGGGCTTGGCTTGTGGGCATAGTGGAGGTACAGTCAATTTGGATGTTTCTCTTTTATTAGATAGGATGATCTTTGGATGATTACCTCCCACCCACCCACCCACGATCAGGGCCAGGAAGGGATGTGGGAGGTTAGCCAGTCATGGAGGGACTGCAGGAGAGCTCCAGTGAATGTCTGGCCTGGACACCAGCAGCAAGCTAACTGACCACTCAGAGTGCCCCCTGGTGGTCAGTGCACATCATTGCAAGCAGTTGAGTGGACTTATCATATCATTAGCATATTATGCTTTGATTGGTTGAATGGATGACAGGATGACCAGACACTTAGCATATTAGGCTTTTATTATATAGGACTAGTGACCTGGTGCACAAAATTTGTGCACGGTGGGGGGTTCCCTCAGCCCAGCCTGCCCCCTTTCACAGACTGGGAACCCTCAGGAGATGTCCTACTGATGGTTTAGGCCCGCTTCCCTCTGTGGGAGGTTACCAGGCTGATCAAGGGAAGGTGCCAGCCCCATTACCCCAATGCTGCAGCCACTGCCAGCCACTGCAGCCGCCAAGGTGTTTTCATTAACATGGACTCTAGTCCCTTCACTGTGAAAAAATGACAACTTTCTTTAGGCATTTTCAAGATGTGTCTTTCATAGGATATGACATTTCTTTCATTCTTTTTTTCTTTTTTATCCTCACCTGAGGATGTTTCCATTGGTTTTTAGAGAGTGTGGAAGAGAGAGGGAGAGTCAGAGTGAAACATCAGTGTGAGAGGGACACTTTGATTGGTTGCCTCCTGCATGATCCCTGACTTGAGCCCCGGTCAGGGAGGAGCCTGTAACCTAGGTACATGCCCTTGATCAGAATCGAACCTGGACCCTGCAGTCAGCAGGCGGAGGCTTTATCCACTGAGCCAAACCAGCTAGGGCAGGATATGACATTTATTAGCTCCTCCAGCAGCAGACCTTCATTTTTTCTTCAGGAGTGAGGTGGAAAAACCCTAGATCACCTTCTTGGATTCTTATAACCCAAGTTACCAAGAACACTGCAAGTGGCGGCATAAAGGGAGCTTAGCCAATGAGTGGTCAGAAAAGGTATTTACTCTCGAACTGGTTTGGCTCAGTGGATAGACCGTGGGCCTTCAGACTGAAGGGCATGTACCTTGGTTGGAGGCACATCCCCAGTGGGGAGTGTGCAGGAGGCAGCTAATCAATGTTTCTCTCTCATTGATGTTTCCAACTGTCTATCCCTCTTCCCTCTTCTCTGTAAAAAAATCAATAAAATATATATATTTTTTAAAATAGTGTTTCCTCAGCAGCTCATGCGGCCCCTGCGTTGTATCCACTGAGCTAGTGGGGTGTCCCTGCCACTCGGTGGGGGCCGCTGGGGTCTCCACATGCCCCAGAGGCCAGTAGTCAGCCCCCCCATCGTGGGCGCCAGGGTTGGGGTGTGGACCCAAACTGCCGCTTGGCGCCAGAGCACGTGCAAGCAGCTGGGGGCGGGGCAGGAACATCCCCGCATCACCATTGCAACCTGGGGATGTTCCTGCCCCGCCCCCAGCCTCTTGGCTGCTGCACGCATAGTCCTGGAGTGGCCAGAGGTGTTCTGGGACCCCTGCTGCTCAGGGCCTAAGTGCGGACCTACAGGCTAGGAGTGGCCGGGTCCCGAGGATGTTCCCAGGCCTCAGGCTGCTCGGGACCTGCATATGCAAATGAACCGCCATCTTTGTTGGGTTAATTTGAATACTCGTTCCTGATTGGCTGGTGGGCGTGGCTTGTGGGTGTAGCGGAAGTACAGTCAATTTGCATGTTTCTCTTTTATTAGATAGGATATTTCAATAAAGCTGAAAAAGTCCTAGAATTGTATCTAATAAATAAACTAATTTATTAATCAGGCAAAAGAGGTCCTAGCTAGTGTACTATAATAAGAAAAAGAAATAAAATATATAAAGATTAGACAGAAAGAAATGCAACTAACAATCACAGATGATAGATCTATATATAAAATGCAAATGAACTTACAGGTAAAAATATTAGTAAGATATTTTAGCAAGATTCCAAGTATCTTATCTAATAAAATTGTGATATGCAAATTAACCATCACTCCATCACAAAGAGGACGGTACCCATCGATACAAGATGGCAGCGCCCAGTCCTCTCAGCCCCGCTGGAGTCCCCCAGTCCTGGGTGAGGCGGCCGCTAAGAGTGGGCAGCATGAGCACCCTGATGGAACGCTTGCTTCATTGCCGCAGCGACAAGGCAAGAGTTCCATGACCAGCTGCAGATGGGCCTCTGGCCAGGCCAGGGCGCAGAATGCTTGCATCGTCGCCCCGGCAACCAGGCAAGTGTTTTGCGCCAAGCCACGGATGGGCCTTTGGGCCACAGAGAGCCTCTGAGCAGTGGGTGCGGAGTGGCCAGGCCCTGCAGAGAGCTACTGGAACACTGATTCATGCGCAGGGCTACTAGTTATATAATAATGTACAAAATCAATTGCATTTCCATAGAACTTTAACAAGTTAGACAATATAATTCACAAAAGATAACATAGATAACACTAACAACAAATGGATAATGTGTAATAGTAATCACACAAAAGTTGTAAAAACTTTATTCAAAGGCATCAAAGATGATGAAAATAAATGGAAAGCTAAATTACATTTGCAGATAACAAAGCTCAATAAGGTGATGTCAATTCTTCCCATATTGATGTATAGACTTAATAAAGTTGTAATTCAAAAAAAAAACTATAAAAGGTTTTTCAAAAGGCATTGATAATTTCACTCTAAAATATACGAGCAAAAGCATAGATTGTTTCATATTCACAAAATTATCTCAAGCATTCAGATCCCATTAAGAGATAAAACCACACAGCAGTAGAGACATGTGTGTGTGTGTGTGTGTGTGTGTGTGTGTGTGTGTGTCACAGGCAACACCATGTGTTCATTTTCTTCCTGAGCACATATAAACATCACATTTTCCTGCCAAACCTTATTTCTGGGTGGGATCAAGTGACCAAATTCTGGACAATTGTAGGCCTGGCTATAAAATTCCCTGTGCAATCTTTTATTCTTGCTCTTCACTATACCCCTACTCTTCAAGCTTACCCCCATTCTCAAGCACAGCCATCCTGAGCAGAAAGAAATTATTCAAAAACAGTGAAATATATAATAGGAGGCCATATCACAGAGACCATCCCTAGAAGAAGCGCCATTCAGAAAAACTTCTCTACCAACACTTCTCTATATATGTCCTTTTGAGTTTATGTGATCTGGACAGTATAATATTATGGCGAGGACATGCCAAAATGTGAATCTTAGCTCTATCGCTTAGTATGACCTGAACCAAGTTAATCTACCTCTCTCTTAGTCTGCTTATGAATAAAACTAGAGTCCCAGTGCACAAAATTCGGGGGGGGGGTAGTTCCTTCAGCCTGGCCTGCACCCTCTTGCAGTCCAGGAGCCCCGTGATTGATCGCCCTGCAGAGGGAGGCCCCACCCACCGCCACTAGCCAGGTAGTCTGGGCCTCCCTCTTTGGGATGATCACGGAGACCCCCAGCCAGTGGCCTGGGCCTCCCTCTGTGGGATGATCATGTTGTGATGGCAGGGCCCCCCGACCAATCGTATCACACCTGCCTTGGCAGCGGCAGTCAGTGCTGAGTCGCCACAGCACCCGTGACCCAGGAGGAACCGAGAGGTCAGCAGTGCAGCCCGCTCACCGGTCCCTGCCCACCCAAGCCTGCTGTGTGTGCAGCCTGGCATTTGGTCATCTGTTCGGTCATTTTGGACATTACAGTCCCTGGCTCTTTATATATTAGGATGGGATACTGATAACCCCAGTGCAAAAAGTTTATGTGAGGAACAAGTTCTAGAACCTGCTGAGAACTCAAAAATGTTAAACACCACCATTATTAATAGTATGAAGACAATGCATTCATAGTCCTCAATATTTTAAACTTAAAAATAATACATGAAATAAGTTAACTTTAAGTTAGTCAATTTAGTGTATACACTAGTTTATGCACTCAGGTTCACACATCAGTTTTGCACAAATGTGGTTACAATGAGCTATTCTAGATTGTGTTTGTGAGACTAAAAAGCTGAGAACCAGGCTTTGTACTAGGTTGCTTTAATCAATGCACTGCCACCAACAGAGGTTCTGAGTGAGAGGCAGCTCACCTTACCTATCTCTTTAAAAAAAATAAAAGGAAAGGAAAATAATTCAGTAAATTAATTTGAAAGTCAATTTGAACCATTTCAATTCCTCTTGACAAAATAAATTCCAACCCTAAATTGACTAGATAATTGTCTCAAATTTCTAGGCAGAGCAATGACATTGGAACAGCAAATAAACAAGAGACCAGCACGGAGCCAAACCTTAAATCATATTTATTTCAATGTCCAAAACCCTAGGAACCTTCCCCATATATTTTAGCCTTCTATACATTAAATGAGCCCAATGTCCTTACATCAAGGAAGTAAGGTACTTTTAAAACATTGTATTACAGTTGACATTTATTATAAGTTTCAGCATAGTGATTAGACATTTATATACATTTACAAAGTGGTCCCACTGATAATTCTATTACCCACCTGGCACCATACATATTTATTACAATACTAGGGGCCCAGTACACGAATTCATGCACTTTGAAAGGAACTGTGGGCCGCGAGTCTGTGGTGGGCACAGTGGTGGGTCTTGGCCCATCCTCCACAGCCCACCCAGCCCCTCCTGCCACAGCAGCTCCTGGTCCCCTGTCTGCCTGCAGCCCCACTCCCGCCACCACTGTCCCCATGTGCTGATGATGCTGGTGCCGCTCGCACCCCCTGGTGGCGCAGAGTGATTGGGGCCAGTGCCAGCAGAGGGTGCAAGTGGCAGCTGCTGCCCTGATCACCCCTCATGAGCAGGGTGAGGTGGAGAATCCCTTAGAGGAGATTGGGGCCAGCAGCCACCACTCGCACTCACTGACAGCACTGAGTGATTGGGTTCAGCGCTGGGTGCCAACAGCTGGTGTGAGTGGGTGAGAGCTGAGCCGGTGTTGGCAGTGGGTGCAAGTGCTGGGCAGGACCGCAACACGCAGGAGCAAAGAATTTTCAGTAACCACCAGAGCCTTGCCCCATTGACAGCGACCAGTGCCCTGCCTTGGTCTGGACCCCCGCTCACCTGCTCCACCATCCCACCACAGCCGACGATGACCACCATGTTCTGCAGGTGACCACTGGTGATCAGTGCACGTCATAGCAACCAGTTGTTTGGTTGTTCGGTTGTTCCGCCATTTGTTCTACTTGCATATATAGGGTTTTATATAGAGAGCTTATTGGCTATATTTCTTATGCAGTACTTTAGATCTCCATGATAATTTTGTAAATGTGAATTTGTACTTCTTAATCCCCTTTTCATCCATTCCCACCAACCTCCTTCTGATCTGGCAGTTATCATTTTGTTCTCTGCATCTATAGTTTGTTTCTGTTTTGTTTGTTTCTTTATTATGTTCTTTAGATTTCACATATAAGTAAAATCATATGGAATTTGTCTTTCTCTGTCTGACTTAATTCACTTAGTATAATCCCCTCTATACCCATACATGTTATGGCAAAGAGTAAGATTTTATTCTTTTTATGGCCAACTAATATTTTATTCTATATAGCACCCCAACTTGTTTATCCACTCATCTATTGATGGGCATTTGGGTTGTGTCCATATTTTGGCTACTGTTACATAATGCTGTAGTGAACATAAGGAAGAACATATCTTTTCAAATTAGTGTTTTGGATTTCTTCGAATATATACCCAGAAGCGGAATAGCTGGATCATAAGGTAATACTATTTTTAATTTTTTGAGGAATTTCCATATTGTTTTTTATAGTTTCTGCACCAACCTGCATTCCTACCAACAGTGCATGAGGGTTCCCTCTTCCACATCTTCTCTAATACTTGTTGTTTGTTTATTTATTAACTAGAGGCCTGGTCCACAAAATTCATGCATGGGGTGGGGGATGTCCCTCAGCCCAGCCTGCACCCTCTCCAATCTGGGACCCCTTGAGGGATATATGACTGCCCTCACAATCCAGGACTGCTGGCTCCCAACTGCTCACCTGCCTGCCTTACTGATTGCCCCTAACTGCTTCTGCCTGCCAGCCTGATCACCCCCTAACCACTCCCCTGCCAGCCTGATTGATGCCTAACTGCTTTCCTGCCAGCCTGTTTGCCCCTAACTGCCCTCTCCTACAGGCCTGGTCACCCCTAACTCCTATCCCCTGCAGGCCTGGGTCCCCCCCAACTGCCCTTCCCTGCAGGCCCAGTCACCCCCATCTTCCCTCCTCTGCCAGCCTGGTCACCCCTAACTGCCCTCCCCTGCAGGGTTGATCACCCCCAACTGCCCTCCCTTGCAGGCCTGGTTCCTCCCAAGTGCCCTCCCCTGCTGGCCATCTTGTGGTGGCCATCTTGTGTCCATATGAGGGCAGCCATCTTTGACCATATGAGGGCAGCCATCTTGTGTGTTGGAGTGATGGTCAATTTGCAATTACTCTTTTATTAGATAGGTTAGAGGCCTGGTGCATGGGTTGGGGTCAGCTGGTTTGCCCTGAAGAGTGTCCCGGATCAGGGTGGGGGTTCCCTTGGGGCATGGGGCAGCCTGGGTGAGGGGTCTGTGGTGGATTGCAGGCTGGCCACACCCCCCAGCAACCCAAATGGAGGCCCTGGTGTCTGGGATTTATTTATCTTCTATAATTGAAACTTCGTTGCTTTGAGTGGAGGCCTAGGCCAGCCAGGGTGTGCGGAAAGCTTGGCTTCCTCCATTACCAGGGAAACCCAAGCCTCCTGCTTGCTCCATGGCCGCAACCATCTGGTTGGTTTAATTTTCATACTCACTCCTGATTGGCTGGTGGGCATGGCTTGTGGGTGTAGCGGAGTAATGGTTAATTTGCATATTACTCTTTTTTTTTTAATTTCTTTATTGATTAAGGTGTCACATATTTGTCCTCATCCCCCCATTCCCATCCCACCCCTCTCCCCACGCATGCCCCAATCCCCTGTTGAACTTAACCGTTGGATAGGCTTATATGCATGCATACAGGTCCTTTGGTTGAACTCTCCCCCTCCGCCCACCCTCCCCCTACCCTCCCCTATCCTCCCTCTGAGGCCCGATAGTCCGATCGATGCCTCCTTGCTTCTGGTTCTGTTCTTGTTCCTCAGTCTATGTTGTTCATCATTTCCCCTAGATGAGCGAGATCATATGTCACTAGATATATACTAATAAGAACTGAATGTGAGACGAGCAATAATAGTTATGCTGACAGGCAAATGAATCAATCTGTAGCGAGCTTCCCCCTGGACCAACAGTTCTTTTGAGACCCAATTTCAATGTCCAGTAGTTCCTTATGTGTACATGTCAGCACTGACCCCTCAGCTCTGGATGGTGGACAAATGGTGGTAATGGAGGTCCGACTCCCTCTGGTTTGGTCTCAGCCGAACCCAGGGGCACGGCGTCACCCGGACTAAGGGGCACGTGGCCTCACCCATACCCAAGGGGCGCGTGGTCTCACCCGGGCCTGGGACCCAGCCTCACCCGGATGGATCCAGGGGCGCACGGCCTCACCTGGACCCAGGATCTGGCTTCACCCGTACCCAGGGACGCTTGGCCTCTCCCAGACCCAGGGGCACGTGGCCTCACCCGGGCCTAGGTGCACGAGGCCTCATCCGGATCCAGGGACACATGGTCGCACCCGGACCCAGGGTCGCTTGGCCTCTCCCAGACCCAGGGCCACTTGGGCTCACCCGGGCCTAGGTGCACGCGGCCTCACCCGGATCCAGGGACACATGGTCTCACCCGGACCAAGGGATGCTTGGCCTCTCCCAGACCCAGGGTCACTTGGGCTCACCCGGGCCTAGGTGCACGAGGCCTCACCCGGATCCAGGGACACATGGTCTCACCCGGACCGAGGGACGCTTGGCCTCTCCCAGACCCAGGGCCACTTGGGCTCACCCGGGCCTAGGCGCACGAGGCCTCATCCGGATCCAGGGACACATGGTCGCACCCGGACCCAGGGACGTTTGGCCTCTCCCAGACCCAGGGCCACTTGGGCTCACCCGGGCCTAGGTGCACGCGGCCTCACCCGGATCCAGGGACACATGGTCTCACCCGGACCGAGGGACGCTTGGCCTCTCCCAGACCCAGGGCCACTTGGGCTCACCCGGGCCTAGGCGCACGAGGCCTCATCCGGATCCAGGGACACATGGTCGCACCCGGACCCAGGGACGCTTGGCCTCTCCCAGACCCAGGGCCACTTGGGCTCACCCGGGCCTAGGTGCACGAGGCCTCACCCGGATCCAGGGACACATGGTCTCGCCCGGATCCAGGGACGCTTGGCCTCTCCCAGACCCAGGGCCACTTGGGCTCACCCGGGCCTAGGTGCACGAGGCCTCACCCGGATCCTGGGACACATGGTCTCACCCGGACCCAGGGACGCTTGGCCTCTCCCAGACCCAGGGCCACTTGGGCTCACCCGGGCCTAGGTGCACGCGGCCTCACCCGGATCAAGGGACACATGGTCTCACCCGGACCCAGGGATGCTTGGCCTCTCCCAGACCCAGGGCCACTTGGGCTCACCCGGGCCTAGGTGCACGAGGCCTCACCCGGATCCTGGGACACATGGTCTCACCCGGACCGAGGGACGCTTGGCCTCTCCCAGACCCAGGGCCTACTCTTTTATTATATAGGACAGTGATGGCGAACCTATGACACACGTGTCAGCACTGATACGCGTAGCCATTTCTGATGACACGCAGCCGCATGCCGAGGATGAAACATTTGCTGCTCCTGAGGATGAAACATTTGTGACTAGAGTCTTGGAGTTAGTTTTTTCCTCAAAGTGACACACTACCCAAATTATGCTCAGTTTTTTGGCGAAGTTTGACACACCAAGCTCAAAAGGTTGCCCATCACTGATATAGGATGACTAGAGGCCTGGTGCATGAAATTTGTGCACAGGGGTGGGGGCCCTAAGCCCAGCCTGCACCCTCTTGCAATCTGGGACAGCTCAGGGGATGTCTGGCTGCTGAATCGGGCATAAACTGGCAGTTGGACATCCCTCTCACAATGCAGGACCACTGGCTCCTAACTGCTCACCTGCCTGCCTGCCTGATAGCCCCTAACTACTCTGCCTGCCTGCCTCATGACCCCTAACCACTTGCCTGTCTGCCTGATCACCCCTAACCACTCTCATGCCTGCCTGATCATCCCTAACTTCCTGATCGCCCCTAACCACTCTGCCTGCCTGCCTGATCGCCTCTAACTGCTCACCTGCCTGCCTGATCACCCCTAACTGCCTCTGTCTTGGTTCCGCCTGCCATGGCGGCCACCTATGCCTCAGCCCCCACCAAGGTGGCTTCATCTGGAAGGTCCGGAAGGACATCCAGAATGATGTCTGGAAGGTCGTTCAGCTATCCAGTTTAATTAGCATATTACTCTTTTATTATTATAGATAGCCATTCTGACATGTATAAGGTGATCTCTCCTTGTGGTTTTAATTTACATTTCTCTGATGATTATATTAGTGACATTGAGCATCTATCTATTGGCCATGTGTATGTCCTCTTTGGAGAAGTGTCTGTTCAGTCCTCTACCCATTTTTTAGTTGGATGGTTTCGGTTAATTCTGGTATTGAATTGTATGAGTTCTTTATAAATTTTATATACTAACCCTTTATTATATGTTTCATTGGTGAATATCTTTTCCCTTTTAATAGGCTGTCTTTTAATTTTATTGATGGTTTTCTTTGCTGTGCAAAAACTTTAAGTTTGATGTAGCCCATTTGTTTATTTTTGCTTGTTTGTTTAGGAAGTAAAAGTACTGTATTTTCCGGCGTATAAGACAACTGGGCATATAAGATGACCCCCAACTTTTCCAGTTAAAATATAGAGTTTGGGATATACCCACCCTATAAGATGACACTCGGTGTATAAGACGACCCCCAACTTTTGAGAAGAATTTCCTGGGTTAAAAAGTGGTCTTATATGCCGGAAAATATGGTACTTTTTAGGTAAGAATAAAAAATGTTTAATTTTTTTGTTTCTGAAAATAAAGTTGCAAACAAATATTGTTTTTTAAATCTTTTTTATATATATATTTTATTTATTGTCTCTACAGCTTGCCATTATATTTATTGTTTTTCTTTATTTATTTTAAAATATATGTTTATTGATTTCAGAGAAAAAGGGAGAGGGAAAGAGAAATAGAAACATCAATGATGAGAGAGAATCATTGTTTGGCTACCTCCTGCACACCCCTACTGGGGATAGATCCTGTAACCCCGGCCTGTACCCTGACCGGGAATCAAACTGTGACCTCCTGGGTTCATAGGTTGACACTCAATCACTGAGCCATGCTGGCTAGGCTGCCATTATAATTATTATTTAATTTATCATTAAAAGCAATGACATCATAATAACAATAGCAAATAATAATAATTTGTTTTTTCTTAATCATTAAAATGAAATAAATTGCCCAAATGTAAACATTCATTAAGAGAACCTTATAATGGCTTATGTTTTCTCACATTTGTGAATATATCATTAGACATATATTGGTATTGGCTATGTATGTGACATTTCTAAAGTTGTGTGCTGTTAAGTTTGACAATGAGTTCCTGCAAAGACTATGGTCTAAATCCCAAATTAGAAAATTTTTGAAATGGGAAGAAAGGACTAAATTTGGAATAAATGTGACTGCAGTCAAAGTTTTAAGAGTTTGTTCACTGGTCCAAACACTTTGTATAAGTAGCCAGATATGAAAGCTTGTCCACTGAAAAATTCTGCTCTTGCCCAGTGCCTACCTTGATTGCACAGCTGAGAAGCCCTCAGGGAAATTAAGGAAAATGTTAATTTTAAGTACCATCTACTACATCTTGTCCTAGAAAATGTAATCTCAAATCAATCTAGATTTATCTCAAATTTAGAAAAAGTTTCATTTGAGCACTCTTTGTCAGTGTGTGAAAAATAAAAATATATTTTTTAAATTAAAGTTTCCCTCTAGTGTCCAACCTAATTTATAATTCTACTTGATATTGAATAAAGAAATTCAGATGGCAAAAACAGTTTAATCTTCAAGAAAAAATGTAATTTATGTGATAACGAGTTGTTTGATGTAAGACAAAGGTAGGCAGACATTTTCTGTAAAGGACAGATGGCAAATATTTTAGGAATTACAGAGAACATACAGTCTGTTACATATTTGCCTCTGTTTTTTGTTTTGCTTTGTATTGTTTTAATAACCCTTCAAAAATATAAAAATTATTTTACTTAATTGACCACACAAAACCAACCAGACCCAGGTTACAATTTGCTGACATATATTATTAAAAATATATAATTTTATCTTATATTAATTTATAATTAATATTATTTCATTCATTTATTATATATACACAAATTCATGCACGGGTGGGGTCCCTCAGCCTGGCTGGTGATCGGGCCAATTGGAGGCATCTCGCCCAGTCCTGATCAGGGCCCATTGGTGCCGGCCAGCTGGTGGGAGGGACCGAGGGAGGTTGGCCAGCCATGGGAGGTTGGCTGTGGGAGCGCACTGACCACCAGGGGGCAGCTCCTACGTTGAGTACCTGCCCCCTGCTAGTCAGTGGGTATCATAGTTATTGGCCAGTCAGCCGGTCGTCTGGTTGCTTAGGCTTTTATATATAGAGACACCCTAATACATATACCTATAGCATTGATACAGTTTCTTTAAAGGTAAATGCTTATGCCAACCATTTACAAATATTAGTTTATAATGTTTATGTTTATGTTAGCATTCTGAAGAATTGTGGCATCTTGGGTAGGTTTCTATAATTTAGAAGAATCTCTCTCTCAGTGCAGAAATTCTTACTACAGTATTCCCAAAAGAGGATCTTTTAGCTTCTGATCAAATGTTTCCATTATATTTTAAGACTTCCTGCCTAATATCCAGATGAAAACAGCAACTTGAACAAATACTTCTTCACATGTGTTTATAGAAGCACTAAAGGCATTAACTAAAAAGCAGAAATAAGCCAAATGTCCATCAATGGATGAATGGATAAACAAATGTTGCATATATACAACAGAATAATCTTCAGCCGTAAGAAGAAATTATCTACTGATACATGGATGAACCTCAAAATATTATGCTAAGCAAAATTCACATATCATTGTATTATTTTATTTATATGAAATATCCAGAGTAGTTAAATCTATAGAGGCAGAAAGCAAATTAGTGTTTACTAGCAGCTGCTGGAAGGAGGAAATATGGAATGATAATTTAATGGATACAGAGTTTCTTTTTGGGGTGATCAAAATATTCTGGAACTAGACAGTGGTGTACAACATTGTAGAATGTACTAAATTCCACTAAAGTGTACACCAAAATTGTGACTTTTATGTTGTATAAATTTCTATTTTAAATTATTTAACTTAAATTAAAAATTTTAATTTAAATATTTTTATTTTTTAATTGAAAAAATATTAACTTGAAAATTAAAAGGGAAAAGATGACATATGTCTAGAAAAAGGTAAAAACCAAACAGCCTTGAATAATGTACTGCAGGTCCTCGAATAATATTGTTTCTGAAGCAGCCTTTCCTTATAACATTGATGAGGTTTCCTAGAAATCTGATTCTTGTTTATACCAATGAGCCTACCCATGGTAAAACAGTTCAACTGGTTTTGTTATAGGCTATGTTGCTTAAGTCATAGAACCCATCCACATATGAAGTGAGGACTCCCTGCAGTGTGTGGACTAAACCTACCCAGTACAGGTTGTCAAGGTCAGGCATGGATGGTATCTGACATTGGCTTGCATTAGACAACCTGCAGGGAGGCCCAAAAATGACACACCAAGTGACAAGCTTCAGACAATATCGGAGCAGGATCCCATAAGCTTCACAAACAACATATCCAAAGGCACCTGTACAACAGCTTGCATGACATGTTCAGGGTTGAGCCTCACAGTTAGTCAGCCAGAGAGTCAGTCCCACCCACAAATGGGCCAACAGCAATAAAGACCCACTTACAACAGGAGAGCCTACATAACCCACAAAAGAGACATTCCTAGAGCTCCAAGCGCAGGAGATCAAGGAGGTTGTGCCCATGGGTCCCATAGGACATCTACTACATAAAAACAACCCATGGAGACTGGAAATCATAGAAGTTTCATCTAATACATGGAAATAAACAAGAGATAGCCAAATTGGGGAAACAAAGAAACAAGCCCCAAATGAAAGACCAAAAGGAATCTACAGAAAAAGAGCTAAATGAAATGGAGGCAAACAATTTATCAAATAAAGACTTCAAAGTAACAGTTACAAGGATGCTCAAGGAACTACGTATGAATTACAAAGAAGATAGTGAGAATTAAAATAGCATGACAAATAACATAGAAACCATGGAAAAAAACCAGTGGGGCCTACCCAGAGTGGCAAAGTTGGTTGGGTGTTGCCCTGTGCACCAAAAGGTTATTGGTTCTCAATTCCCTGTCAGGGCACATGCGACTGAATGATGTTTCTCTTTCACATCAATGTTTCTCATACACACACTCTCTCTCTTCCTCTCTCTCTTTCTTTCTCTCTCTCTCTCTCTCTCTCTCTCTCTCTCTCTCTCTCTCTCTCTCTCAGATTAAAATAAAAAGTCAGAATTGAAGAATACCATACCTGACATCAAGAATGCACAGGAAGAAATTACAAGTAAGTTGGATGAGCTGAGGAGTCTTTAATGTTAAAGGCCTGGAAAACAGTGCTGCCCCTGGTTGTCCAGGAAAGAGGATGGTCATGTTGAAGAGTGGGCTGGAGAAATGGGTAAAGATTTTCCCCAAAACAGGTAGAAATTCACCTGTGAGATACGGTTAGTAGTCAAGTCCAGGGATATCTAACTATCAATAGATTAAATGTATGCATAAATGGTCATCAAGGTCCTGAGCATCACTGGGTTTTCTGAGGTGAAGAGGGAAGAGCAGGGCTGAGACTGAGGCAATAACCACAGTTACAGCGTGTTTGATGAAAAGAAGAGGGAGTAATACTCATTTCAGAACAGAAGGGAGCCAGAGGTCATTTAACCCTCTCTTTTTACAGTCAGCCAGAGTGATTACAAACTTATCTAAGGGCAAAGAGGAAGTGCAGAAACAGAGACAAAAAGCTAGATACCATTCCAGGAGGCTGACAGCCCTCACCGAAATCTGATTGGTCATTAGACATTACCTTTAAGTAAATAAATCAAAATGAAAGCAATATTCACAACTGTTTCATCACCTTAATAACTTCATCAGTTCTTCTAGCAACAGGTTTTGATTTGAGTTCTTCAATTTCTCCAATTCTACACAATTACTAAGAAAAAAAAGATTCCAGTTCAGAAATGAAAAATAACTGACTAAAGTAATAGTACATTCTTTTAAAAAAAATCACTATAAATTAGAATACATTTAAGAAGCACCAGGTATTTTAAAAAATATATTAACTTCACCTAGTATTACCTTTGTCTTTTTAATTATGGAAAAGTCCAAACAAATAAAAGTAGAGAGAACAGTATGATTAATCTCTACGTGCCCATCACCTTAATGGCTAATCTTATTTCATCCTGATCTATATTCACTTTCTCCTTTTCCTCTTTTCTTATTTGTCCAGATAAATTTTGGAGTAAATCCCAGATATTTATATTATTTCAGCTGTAAACAACTTCTTATTGTAGAATCGTAAAGCAGCATCTAATCTTATATTAAACTACATGTTAATCTAATTTATCAACTCATGTCTAGGACAGGAGCCTAGAACACCTTTCCAAATAAATTTCTCTCTCAATCACAACCTGATCCAACCTCCCAAAATACAATTTGACCTTTCCTAGTAGAAAATAAATTTTGGCTTTTAGGCTGGGCAGTTGTTAAGTTACTGGAAATCCAAGCACTAACACACACATACTAAAAAGGTTACTAATATCTTCATCCTTTTGGAATATAAAGAAAGGAAACTAAATAAGGACTCAATCAACTTCAGCAAATAAATATAATTAAAAATTACAGAAATGGAAATCTTTTATTACTTTATTTCAACTGACTACTCTAGAAAAAAAATGTTTGATGCAGAAGAATATACATTCTAAATTAAAGTTTTAAAAATGGGCTTAAGTTTAACAAATTGTTTTTTAAAATCTTCCTTTTCGACTTTAATAATTCAAAGATAACTGCAGTTTAGATATGCAATTTATTAAAAAAAAAACACAGCAGAGATTAAAAATGGTGGCAAAGTAAGTATATGCTACACTGACATCCTCCTAGAACCAAACAGAAATTACAACTAAAAACAAAACAAAACAAACAAACAAACACACACCCTCTGAAACATCAACTGAAGACTAGCTGGAGCCCTAATAACCAAGGATGGAAAGTGGAGACCACACAGAGATTGGTAGAAAGGGCAGAGGTGCAAAAGAGTTGGCTGGACTCCCACAGACAGCAGCTGAAGTTCTGGAGAGATATCCCAGCTATGGGGAGATTCCACTGAGAACTCTGGGATCTAAATCCCAAGCTGGGCTCCTCAACAGAGAGCACCAGAACTGAGAAAGGTGTCCACATACCATCTGGTTGTGAGAAGCAGCAGGGTTGCTGTCTGTCAAGAAGAGACAGCTGGAAATGCAGGCACTGTCTTAAAGGGCCAATGCACAATACTCAGAAATAAATAAATGTGATACATCGGACACACAATTGAAACACAAAAATCACATGATCATATCAATAGACACAGAAAAAAGCATTCAACAAAATCCAACTCTTTTGATAAAAACTCTCAGCAAAGTGGGAACAGAGGGATCATACTTCAACATGATAAAGGCAAAATATTAAAAAAAAAAACTACATCATACTCAATGGGAAAAAACTAAAACTATTTCCACTAAGAACAGGAATAAGATAGAGATGTCCATTTTCACCACTCTTAGTCAACGCATTACTGGAAGTCCTAGCCATAGCCATCAGACAGAAGAAGAAATAAAAGGCATCCAAATTGGAAAGGAGAAATTAAAACTGTCATTATTGGTAGATGACATGATATTGTACATAGAAAACCCTAAAGATTCCACCAGGAAACTACTAGATTTAATAAATGAATTTGGCAATGTAGCAGGATACATTATGTTTCTCTGTCTAATTGATGGCATTTTTATACTCCAATAATGAATTCTCAGAAAGAGAAACTAAGCAAGCAATCCCATTTACCACTGCAACAAAAAAATTAAGAAAGTTAGGAATAAACTTAACCAAGGAGGTAAAAGACTTATACTCAGAAAACTACAGGATATTGCAAAAAGTGATAGAGGAAGATATAAGCAAGTGGAAGAATATACAGTGTTCATGGATTGGTGGAATTAACATCATTAAAATGTCCATATTACCCAAGGCAATCTACAGATTCAATGTTATCCCTACTAAAATACCAATAGCATATTTCACAGATCTAGACAAATACTCCAAAAATTTATATGGAACCAAAATACCCTGAATAGCAGCAGCAATCTTGAGAAAGAAGAACAAAGTTGGAGGGTTCACAATGCCAGATATCAAGTTATACTACAAAGCCACCATAATCAAAATAGCCTGGTAGTGGCACAAGAACAGACAGATAGATCAATGGAACAGAACAGAGACCCCAGAAATCGACCCAAGCCATTATGCTCAATTAATATTTGACAAAGGAGGCAAGAGCATACAATGGAGTCAAGACAGTCTCTTCAATAAATGGTGTTAGGAAAATTGGATAGATACATGCAAAAAATGAAACTAGACCACCAACTTATACAATACACAAGAATAAACTCAGAATGGATAAAAAACTTAAATGTGAGTCATGAAACCATAAAAATCCTAGAAGAAACCATAGGCAGCAAAACTCAGACATCACTTGCAGCAATATGTTTACAGATACATCTCCTAGGGCAAAGGAAACTGGAAAAAAATAAACAAATGGGACTACATCAAACTAAAAAGCTTCTGCATAGCAAAAGAAACCATCAGCAAAATGAAAAGAGAGCTCGCTGTATGGGAGAACATATTTGGCAATGATACATCTGATGAAAGTTTAATATCCAAAATATATAAGAAACTCATACAACTTAACTAAAGGAAGACAAACAATCCAATTTAAAAATGGGCAAAGGACCTAAATAAACATTTCTCTAAAGTGAACATACAGATGGCCAATAGACATATGAAAAAAATGTTCAAAGTCACTGATCATCAGAGAGATGCAAATTGAAATGACAATGAGATATCACCTCACACCTATCAGAATGGTTGCCATCAACAAATCAGCAAATGACAAGTGCTGGTGAGGATGTGGAGAAAAGGGAACCCTAGCACACTGCTAGTGGGAATGCAGACTTGTGCAGCCATTATGGAAAACAGTGTGGAGTAGTTGTTTTTTAAAATTAAATATGAAACTGCCATTTGACCCAGTGGGATATATATGATCCCACTTCTGGATATATATCCTAAGTAACCCAAAACACCAATCAGAAAGAAGTTACGTACCCCTATTTTCATAGCAGCATTATTTACAATAGCTAATATCTGGAAACAGCCCAAATACCCATCAGTAGATTTGTGGATAAAAGAGTTGTGGTATATTTATACCATGGAATACTATGCAGCAATGAAAAAGAAGGATCTCTTACCCTTTGAGACAGTATGGAGGGACCTGGAGAGTATTATGCAAGCAAAATAAGCCAGTCAAAAAAAAGACAAATATCACGTGATCTCATTGATATGTGGAATCTAATGAACCAAATAAATGATTGAACAATATAGGTCCAGAGACATAGAAGTGCCAGAAGCCAATTCCAGCAAGTCATAATTGCAAGAGTTTCATTGAAAGCTTGATGGAACTTGGGGACTCAACCTGCTGGGAATGGCTAAAGGCATTTCTCCAAACCTGAAAAGGATGATTGCTTGCTGCCAGACAGCTCAGGGCATCTTAATCTACATGTTATTGCCTCCTCCTGGCCAAACACCTGAACAGCCAGAGGTAATTCCCCAATCTGACATGGATTCTGTACCTAACCCTACCCTTTCATGTGTATATCTCCACCTTGTCTTAGGACAAATTGTGTTAATAAAAAGCAAGGGGTCCTGAGACAAGGAGAACTTGGTTTCTTCGGCCAAACTCCTCTGCCTGCCCCCCCCCCCAAAAAAAATAAATGCCTTTCAAAATTATGTTTCATCTCTGGACTCTTATTTAATTTATGCACAGCCCCTCCTCCAGGTTTTCTGAACCCTTCTAGATGCTGGATCAAGACCACTGGCATTATAGAAGCATAGAACAGCGTGCAGAATCTCAGAGGGAAGGAAGGTTTTTATGCATATATGCATACATGTTCTTTATGAATAAACCATGGACACAGACAATAGGATAGTGAAAGCCTGGGGTAGGGGGTGGGATTAGGCTAGAAAAGGTCAATGGGGGGAAAAGAAGACCTATATAATACTTTCAACAACAAAGATTAAAAAACACACAGCAGAGACAAATGGTTAGAATGTAAAATAATAACAGATTCCACTACACTAAGATTTTACTTGATTCAATGGTAAACAAAACAAGCCAATGTACTATTTAAAAACTAATTTTTAACCATGATTGTGGTCAAGATAAATAGTTTCAACCAAATACCTGTACATCTTGAATTAGCTTTCGGTATTAGCATCATTTGCTTCTTAGAAAACTTAGTAAGATCATCCTGGGGCAAAGTTCCCGCTAAAAGATCTAGTGACATTACCAATTTGTTATAACTCATGTTTCAATTATATCACACATACAAAATATCACTCTGCTGAAAAATAAAAGTCCCAGTAAAGGAATCTTTATGTCAACCAAACACCACATTAAAAAAAAAAATCCTCATCCAAGGAAAATTTTTTCATTTCTTTTTAGAGAGAGTGGAAGGGAGGAAGGGAGGGAGGGAGAGAGAAAGAGAAAAGTAAGAGAGAAAAAGAGAGAGAGAGAGAGAGAGAGAGAGAGAGAGAGAGAGAGAGAGAGAGAGAAATGTGAGAGACACATCAATTGGTTGTCTCCCACAGGAGCCCCAACTGGGCCGGGGGGTCAAACCTGCAACCCAGGTGTATGCCCTTGATTGGGAATCAAACCTGTGACCCTTAGGTGTCTAGGCCGATGCTCCAGCCACTGAGCCACACTGGACAGGGCAAAACACCACAATTTTGAAATGATCAAATGCAACTTCAATTCAATGTTTAGTTAAGCAATTACTAGGAAATGTAAACATAGCTCATGACCGCTTCAAGATATTGCTGTTAGAGGTTAAGACACTGCCTAGGCTTTGATTTCTTTAACTGAAAAATTAGGGGACTGAGACTAATTCTACTTAACGTTCTTTAGAACTGTAAAAGTATTTCATTGTATTCAAGACATGTCTGGCTACATGAAAACATGTTCTAATAAGTATAATTCTTATAGCAATAAGATAAATCAGGTTACATTATGGCTTTAACTAAAAAATCAAGGAAAATAAATTAACTTGTGGGTTGTTTGCTCATCTTTAAAATTGGGAAACAAATGGTAGTTATCTCATGGTTACCATGAAGCTGAAAAGGAGTGTTTAAGCAAATGCCTGAAACCGTATGCAAGTGATAAACCGCTATCTGTGAGAATCACTGAAGGGTAAATGGTAAATGTACAGGGGCATGAAAATTACACAGTTGAATTCTCTACAAAATAGAGTCCCTTGACTCCTATCTACCCATGTCTGCTCTTTCCACTACACTATATGAATCGTCATAAATTAGACTGCTTTGTTTATGTCTGAAAAATTGCATAATCTTTCAGCTGTGCTAATCAAGAGCAGTAAGTAGACAAAAAGTCAACTCTTTTCATACCAGTAAACTTAAAGGGGATAGATGGGTCACTGTGTAAATTAAAATTGATAGCCCTTGAAGAAAGGCTATTTCTTTTGAATAGCCCCCCTTCTTCTCCCTATGCCACAGTTTTCCAATTCATCAGCCACTCTCCAGGGAGCCTGCTAGCCAAGTATTCTCTTCATCTTCAATTTCCCAACTCCATTTAAAAGGTAGATACATAAAAATATGCATCCAAACAAAAGCAGAAAGAGAGACAGAGAGAGAGAGAGAGAGAGAGAGAGAGAGAGAGAGAGAGAGAGTTTCAGATGTGCAGTGTAGGGGTTGGATAGGATTCTACAAAATAAACAAACCCAGGTGGTCAAAACTGTTTTCCTAATCTGGAACAGAACGTGGAAACTTGAAAGGTAAAACCCTTCAGTGGGATCAGGTGGAGAAAACCTTTACAGTGAGAAAGACCTGGGAAGGATGGACTGTATCTGGGCAAACCATATATACATGGCTCCCTGGACATGGGAGGGGTTGGTGGGGAGGTGCTGCATGGAACCCCAATCCATGTTGCACTGACTGTCTCTTCCCCAATAGCTGCTGCCTCTGATTTAGCCAATATTGCAGTCAGTGAGGGGTTCTGTGTCCTCCAGGACCCCACCCCAGGCCAATCATGGCCACCACCCTGTGGTTCTTGCACCAGGCCCCCCAGGCTGCCAGCTCCATCCCAGGCCCTGCTGCCAACAGCACTCAAGCCCAGCCCTGCAGGCTGCTAGCTCCACCTCCAGCAGGGCCCTGCAGTTGCTTGGACCCTTGGAGGGCAACAGAGAGGAATGAAGCTGGAGTCCTGAGCAATTTATGGTGATACAGTTAATTAATTCCCTCTATTAAGTGAGACAGTTAGCAAAGAGATTTACTGTTACTTAAAATGCTGTTACACATCACTAGTCAATTATTTTCAGGGTTTTTTAATGACTGGGGTGCTTATGTTCTGCATATTTATACATGAAAACATGGAGAGTTTAAAGGACTTGCATAAGTTCCTAACTCTAATAGTGGTGAGCTTCAAATCAAACAGAAAAAATTGACTTCTGAATCTTATAGATATTGAAAATGTATAATTTTTAACAATTTTAACTAAAGTTCACTAAACACTATAAACTTTGCTTTTGCTTAGATGCATATTTTTATGTATTGAGCTTTTAAATGTCAAACAAAATGGAAATCTGCTTAAATTGTATTAAAAGCCATAAGACCTCTGTGATTAAAAATTTTTAATTTCTGAATTATTTTATATTGGGAGAAAAAATGTCATTAAAATATTTATGGACCTATGGTTAGATGGTTATGACCATTGTAGCTCTGTTTTCTAAGAAAATAATAGAAAAATATTAGATTTTTTTTAAATTTATGTTTCAATTACAATTTACATTCAATATTATTCTGTACTAGAGGCCTGGTGCACGAAATTCCTGCAAGAGTAGGCCTAACTTCCCCCGGCTGCCAGGACTGGCTTCCCTCTGGCCCCCAGGACCTGGGATTCCCTCACAGCTCTGGCTTAGTCCAGAAGGTCGTTGGGAAGGATGCCCGGAAGGAGGTATGGTCTAACTAGCATATTATGCTTTTATTATTATAGATTAGTTTAGATTTATAGTATAGCAGTTAGACAATCATATAATTTACAAAGTGGTCATCCACTATTTCAATTGCCCATTTGTCGCCATGCATAGTTATTACAATATTATTGTCTACCTTCCCTGTGCTGTCCTTTACATCCGTGTGACCAATTAGTACTTTTTAATTCCTTCACCTTTTTCACCCAGCCCCCAAACCCTCTCCCATTTGGCAACATTTAGTCTGATCTCTGTATTCATGATCAGTTTCTATTTTGTTTATTTTTTTTTTTTAGATTCCACGTGTAAGTGAAATTATATGGTATTTGTCTTTCTCTATCTGAGTTATTTCACTTACCATAATACCCTCTAGGTCAATGCATGCTGTTGTAAATGGTAAGATTGCACTCTGTTTTTGGCCAAGTAATATTCCATTGTATATATGTACCACCACTTTTTTATCCACTTGTCTATTAATGGGTACTTGGGTTGTTTTCATAGTTTGGCTATTATAAATTGTACAGCAATGAACATTGGGTGCATACATATATCTTTCGAATTACTGTTTTGGGATTCTTTGTATATAAACACGGGTCATAGGCAGTTCCATTTTTAATTTTTTGAGGTCCCTCCATAATATTTTATGTAGTTGCTGCACCAATCTGTAAATCTGCATTCTCACCAGTAGTGTATGAGGGTTTTCCTTTCTCCACATCCTCACCAACACTTGTTTTTTTAATTTATTGATGGTAGCCATTCTGGCAGGTGTGAGGTGACACCTCACTATAGTTTTAATTTGCATCTCTCAGATCACTAGTGACATTGAGCATTCTTTCATATGTTTGTTGGCCATCTGTATGTCCTCTTTGGAGAAGTCTCTCTTCAGGTCTGTAGCCCATTTTTTAATTGATTTGTTTATGTTTTTAGCGTTGAGTTGTATGAGTTGTTTATAAATATTGGATATTAATTCCTTATCAAACGTATCATTGGCAAATATGTTTTCCCATTTAGTATGTTGTCTTTTCATTTTGTTGATGGTTTCATTGGCTGTATAAAAACTTTTTAGTTTGATGTAGTCCCATTTGTTTATTTTTTTACTTTTGTTTCCCTTGCCCAAGGAGATATATCTGAAAAAATATTGCTAAGAGAAATGTTAGAGATTTTATTATGTTTTCTTCTAGGAGTTTTATGGCTTCTAATCATACATTTAAGTCTTTAATACACTTTAGTCTATTCTTGTATATGGTATAAAAAGGTGATCTAGTTTCAGTTTTTTGCAAGAATCTATCCAATTTTTCCAACACAATTTATTCAATAGACTATCTTTACCCTATTGTATACCCCCCCACACTAAATGAAACATTAAGTTGACTACTGACTAGAGAAATACCAATCATTCAATAAGTGAGAGATACTATCATTATTAGTATAAAAAGCATTGCCTCAAAGGGATTCAACAGAATATTTCCTGTGTAATTAGTTAGAAACTAGTGTTAGTTGAAATGATCCAGGACCTGTTTTTTTCTTTTTTTATTTGAACTACTTAGTTTAACTCTGGTTTCTTCTGTAACATAGATTGTCCTTAAAAATAACATAGACAAGAGAGTAAGTATATTTTTAACCTTTTATAAATAATCATTACCAGAGATATGAAAAAAAAAAGTGTGTCAGTTTTCCTTTTTAAAAAAAAAAAAAAAATCCTCATCCAGGATATATCTCTTGACTTATAGAGAGAGAGAGAGTGGGGAGAGAGAGAGAGAGAGAGAGAGAGAGAGAGAGAGAGAGAGAGAGGCATCAATCGGTTGTGTCTCATACACTCCCTAATCAGAAATCAAACCTGCAACCTAAGTATGTGCCCAGACCAGGAATGGAACTTGCATCCTTTTTGGTGTACAGGACAATGTTCCAACCAACTGATCCATGGAGCCAGGGTGAGTCACCTTTATTAAAGGACACACTTAAGCATTAAAAATTACTTTGTTTTACCAGAACACATAGGAATAATAAGAATAACATAAATGCACTTATTTTGAATTAATAAAGTTTAATTCAAGCTGAATGGTGTGTTAATAGAAAAATACAGTTTTTTGTTTGAAAGCCTGGAAAATATATGAACATGGACTTTAGGTGATATCCTTAGGGAAGAATAACATAATATAGTCTTCTTTCTCCTACAAAATACTGCCATTACTTTTTTAGTTGTCCCTGGCCAACAATAAGCCTAATTCTTATTCTGTGTAATATGTGTGAGGGAAGGGTTGTCTTAATGGAGGGCACCATCTGCTGGTTATAAGAGGTACTGGTTGTGAGAAGACTGCTATTTGCTGTTAAGCAGACTCTTCACAATATTTTATTTTCCTTCTAATTTCACCTAAAACCTGTCGTAAAAGACCAGAAGGGAAAACAGCTTTTTTATAAACATGGCTAAGTTGGGATTTTTGTAGTGGTTTGATTTGACTTTTGTGATTCTGAAATTGCTGTCACAGATTGAATTTTTAAAGAAAAATCATCATGCTAATAGGAGATCCCTGTCTTTATTTCTCCCCAGATCAATTTAAAAATATATGGTTATTGCTACCCCTCTTGCCCTTGCCTCTAGTCAATGCTTTTTTATTTCTATTTATTGAAAGGATCTTAAATATTTTCACTGCTGTCTCTTATTTAGTTTCATTTTTATGAACATCTATTTACATCTTATAATATCAGAGTGAAGAATGTTTTCTTGATTTTTTTCCCAACAGCTATTAATATAATATAAAAAAGTAATATGTTTCCTTTAATTAACGACCATATTATTTTAATTTATTCAAAAGTTGTATAAACACGTTAATATAATGATATTTCTTGTGTTTTACTTCCTATTCATATGGACATAAAATGTAAATATTTATAACAATATACATACACTAATTTTAAAAAATTAACTGCTTTCTCAATGTATTTGTTTCAAATTACTCTTTAGAAGAAAGGAAATTTTAACTTTATACTTAAAGGAACTAGAAAAACAACAGGTGAGCACAAGAAAGGAAATAATAAAGATCAGAGCAGTTTTAAAAATAGACTCTTAAAAAAATACAAAAGATCAATGCAACCAAGATCAAGTTCTTTAAAGAGGTAAAATGATTGACAGACCTTTAACCAGACTCATCAAGAAAAAAAGATCCTTAGCCAGTGTGGCTCAGTTGATAGGAGCATTGTCCTGTACACCAAAAGGTTGCAGTTTGATTCCCAGTCAATGTACATAGCTAGGTTGCTGGCTAGATCCCCAGTCCCCTCAAGGCATTTGCAGGAAACAACCTGTCAGGGCCAGCCTGACAGTTGAACTGGGCTGAGGTAGGGAGGTGGTAATTGAGAAAAGAAAGAAAGACAGGATAGTGGGATTGGGAGGACAACGAGTCATTGAGAGACTGCAGCAGCTTTATTAACTGTATAATGCCTTTTATACACAAACACTTGAATAGAAGGTCTGTCAAGAGGAATGTATTCTTTGTTCCTCTTAATCTCTAAGGGAGAGACAGAGCAGAAGGACAAATTCTCGGTACAGTAAATCTCAGTAAATAGTTACAGACTTTTTGGTAAGCCATGAAAGGTTGCTTTCATTCTACTGATAATTGCCATCCAAACAAGCCTTGGAAAACTGCGTGGGTAGAAGACTGATCCTTGCTAGTCCCTTTGAGTTCAAGGACCATGTCAGCTTACACCCGGTCTCCAACAACAACCAATCAATGTTTCTCTCTCTCTCTCTTCCCTTCTCCCTAATAATCAATGAAAATATCCTCAGGTGAGAATTAAAAATAAATAAATAAATAAATAAATAAAGAAAGAAAAAAGAAACAAGAGAGATGACCCAAATAAATAAAATCATCAAGGAAAAAGAAGTAACAACTGACACCACAGAAATGCAAAGGATTATAAGAAAATATTATGCACCATTATATGCCAAATTGAAGAATCTTCTTCAAATGCATAAATGCATAGAAACATGTAATCTCCCAAACTAAATCTGGAAGAATCAGAGAATCTGGACAGATTACAACCAGCAAAATTGAAGCAATAATCAAAATCACCCAATGAACAGAAGTCTTGGACTGGATGGCTTCACAGGTGAATTTTACCAAAAATAAAAAGAAGAGCTAACACCTATCTTTCTCAAACTATTTCAAAAAAATTCAAAATGAGGAAAGGTCCCCAAGCTTATTTTATGATGTCAGCAAAATCTTAATTACAAAAGCAGGTAAAGATGCTGCAAAGAAATAAAATTATAAGCCAATATCCCTCATGAACGTAGATGCTAAAATCCTCCACAAAATATTAGCAAACCAGATCCAGCAATACATTAAAAGATCATACACCATGATCAAGTGGACTTTATTCTAGGATGCAAGGTTGATACAATGTCCACAAATCAATAAATGTGATATACCATATAAGGAAAATGAGGGATAAAAATCATTTAGTAATATCAATAGATGCAGAAAAGCCATTTGTTAAAATTCCACAACAATCCTATTTAATAAAAAGGGAATATGCTAATTGACCCTCACACATCGCAAAGATAGCGGCATCCACAGCCATTAAGGAGAAATATGCTAATTGACTGCCCCGCCCTCAAAGATGGTGATGCCCACAGCCACAAGATGGCAGCGCTCAGTCACCTCAGTCCCGCTGGGGCGGCAGGCACACGGCAAGGCCGGGCCCTCTCCAAGGTGGGCCCGGCCTTGCCACATGCCTGCCTCCAGAGTCCCCCAGTCCCATCAGCCCCCCAGCTGCCCAGGGCCACCCGAAGCTCAGGTAACCAGGGCCAGCTGAGGCTTGCGCTGCTTTGCAGTGGCAGTAGCAGAGGTGTGATGGGAGCGTCACCTTCCTCTGAGTGCTGGGTCACCTCCAACCCCTGAGAACTCCCGGACTGTAAGACAGGGTAGGTCGGGCTAAGGGACCCCGCCTCTAGTGCATGAATTTTTATGCACCAGGCCTCTAGTTTATGATAAAAACTCTCAGCAAAGGGGGAATAGAGGGAGCTAGATGTTGCCAATCTTGGAGTCAGAAATGTGGCATTTCTGAAAATATTCTCAATCTGACCAGGTTCTAAAGGATAGGAGACAGCTGGGAATCATGAGAAAGACAGCAGGGGCCTTATGAGGTCTAAAGGTGAGAACAATTTAAACCTCCTCCTCAAGGGTTCACTGAGGAAACTGCCAGACCAAGGACTATGCCTGATGGGCTGAGACAGGTTCTATACAACCTGCCTGGAGAGCCGGACAATTGAGGGTAGATGTTCGGGTTTGAACTCCCATGCAAGGATCAGCCTGTGGCCTCCCTCAGATATTTCCATGGGTTCAACCATGTAGGAGAGGACTGGCCACTGGAAGGGATTCTGGATGACACATAAAGCTGCAGATCTCTAGACCACTACAGCAAAAGAGACTGTGGTTCCCTGATGCCAGCTCTCATGGGATTCATTGGCCCTGCAAGCCTGGGCCATGCCAGGAGACAGCTTGTGAGAAGCACCTTGGAGAGCTTCCATCCACCGACAGCCTGTGTATCTTCCCAGATCAGTGCCATCAAGAGTCTGGCCAAATTGACTTCCCCATTCCCCAACAAGAGTGCAGTGCAGGGAATCACTGACCCTATGATAAGGTCTGCTGGTCTGCTGTTTAATGGGCATACAAGTTGTGATGTCTGAAGACAGGTCTGTGGGAACCAGCTGTGCATGTGCTTTCCTCAATGACTAGGCATCCAGGCATCCTGAGATTGATGTCTGAGTCTGAGACAGGCAAGAATAGTTTGGGACACAACTGACAGCCGCTGGGGGACACTCGGGGCTGCCAAGGTCCATCCAGCTCCAACACAAGAGTTATGAATTCCCCTGAAGCCAGATCTCAAAATCTTGGAGGGAGATCTCCTGGGATCTTGAAATCCATTCCAGACCTACCCAGGGTCCCATGGGATAAGTCACAGTTGGAAATCATAATTGCCTGACAGGCCACAAGGCAAAAGGTAAGCAGGACTATGAGGTCTGACCATAACCACCATTCAAACCTCATCAATGCCCAAGTGTTGGGAAGTGCTGGCCCTGGATACTGCCTGGCAGACCAGGGCAGGCTGTATCCAACAGGCCCACATGGTCTGATGAGTAAGGTCAGATGCTCGAGTGTGATGCATGGGCCGGGCTCGCTGAGATCTGTCCCTGGACGTGGCATAGACAGAGACTTTTGGGAACACTGCATGCTGCCAAGGTTCAGCCTGTTCCCAAACAGAGGTGCCTTTTCCCTTGAAGCCAGATCTCCCAGGAACCCCTTAGCCTTGACATACAGGGCAGTGCAGGGAAGTCAGCTTCTGAGGAACTCCTGGGAGATCTCTCTCCACTGAGGCCCTGGGTGTCTTTCTGGCACAAGGCCATACAGGGTGTGGCTGAAACAACCTTTCCTACTCAGCATCATGAGTGTGGTGGGGGAACTGCTGGCCCTAAAATGACTGCTAATCTGGGTGGCACCCATTTCAGAGACCAAGAAGTGCTGGGTGTCTGACATCTGGTGGCACAGAAACCAAGTGCACATGCATTGTGCGGTGCTGACTGGCCTTCCAGGTTCTATGGCACTGGTCCTCAGGTCAGAGCCAGGAAGAGATATTCTGGGCCACAGATGGGAGATTCTGGGGGACTCAGTCCCATCTTCCCAGGTTCATCTGGCTCCAAACCAGACTTATCAATTCTGAAGCCATATTATTGAGAATCTTAGAGCAAGATCTGGTGGGATCTTAGAAGCCATTCCAGGTTGGTCAGGGCTTTAGCAGTTGCAGGATGGCTGGAAATCATGTCTACCAGGTCCCTGGGCAAAAAACAACAGAGCCTTTTAGGGTCTTGGAGTAAGTACAATCCACTTCCTCTGAAGAGCTATGCAAATATAAGGGATTAGGATATACACCCTCTGCAGGAGTCGTTTAGAAAAGCCTGCTTGTGGAGGTATAGATGAGACAGGTCCTGAATTTCAGCAGGCAGATTGTAAGGGACAAAGTAGCAAAGAGGATGACATAAGCAGACTTAGATGACAAAATCTACCTCTGGAGGAACAATCCATAGAAGAGTTAAACAGGGATGTAGAGGAGCAGAGGAGAGGAAACTGGGAAGGCAAGCAGGGGACAGACTGTGGAGCCCTGGTGTGCTGAGATTCAGAGAAAAAAAATCATGTTTCCACATAAATAGGGAGAAGACATTGAGGACTTTTGAGCAAATGCACAATATTATCCCTGGAGGGACACAGACCCACAGACCACAGACTGAGGTCAATATACAGATGTTTTATTTCCTGCTGGGGACTGTGCTTTATTACAATTTTAAAATTAATTTATTCTCTATCAATAGTGCCTATTTATCTCTGGTTTGCTCCAAGAATCATCCATTCTTTTGCTTTATGACCACTGATTTATGCATTTATGTTACCTATCTATCCATACAAATCACTTGGGGCTTTAACATCTTATTAAGTGAGACTTAGAAAACAGTTAACCTGGTGCCAGGATAGAGGATGCTGTAAAGGTTGAAAGAAGAGAGACAGTGAGGAGGAGTGAATTCTGTACACATGTACCTAGACCTCCCTTCTAGATGTAACCTGGGCTGTGGTGCTACAGCCTCGAGGTTGGAAGATCAGGTGTGAAGGGAGGCAAGCCTGAACTCTGCTGCCAACTTGACACTTATCCCAGGGCAAGTCCTGTATTGTACATGGGGTACAAATATATTTTAAGGAGAAATGGTTTCAGATGTACCGCCCAAATTCAAATTTGCTCTAAAGAGTAAAATAAAAGGAATGCATACTTTTCCCTCACTACTCTGTACAGGCCACATTTAGGGATTTGAGGAAAATCACAGATACATTTCCCATGGCATGTAACCAGCCAATCATAACACCTCATTCTTTAGGGGAGGTAACCTGGCTAATAGTCATAGCCATCCCATCAGGTCTGCTGCCCTATGGTCTGCCCTTGCTCACATACCTATCACTGTGTCCATGGGACTAATAGGTGGGGCTCTGTCTATGTCAAGCCATGTAACAAGGACACTGTGGGAAAATGCCTGGCATCAGAGGGCATACATAGAAAGCTATTTGGGAGGAATAAGTTCATTTATTTTTAAATATATTTTTATTGTTGACTAGAGGCCCGGTGCACAAAATTCGTGCACGGGGTGGTGGGGGTGGTGTCCCTCAGCTTAGCCTGCACCCTCTCCAATGTGGGACACCTCGAGGGATGTCCGACAGCCCATTTAGACTGGCAGTCGGACATCGCTCTCACAATCCAGGACTGCTGGCTCCCAACTGCTCGCCTGCCTGCCTTCCTGATTGCCCCTAACTGCTTCCACCTGCCAGCCTGATCACCCCCTAACCACTCCCCTGCCAGCCTGATTGATGCCTAACTGCTCCCCTGCCAGCCTGTTTGCCCCTAACTTCCCTCCCCTACAGGCCTGGTCACCCATAACTGCCATTCCCTGCCGGCTTGTTCCCCCCCCAACTGCTCTCCCCTGCAGGCCTGGGTCACCCCCAACTGCCCTCCCCTGCTGGCCTGATCACCTACAACTGCCCTCCCTTGCAGACCTGGTCCCCTCCCAACTGCCCGACCCTGCTGGCCATCTTGTGGTGGACATCTTGTATCCACATGGGGGCAGGATCTTTGACCACATGGGGGCAGCCATCTTATGTGTTGGAGTGATGGTCAATCTGCATATTACTCTTTTATTAGATAGGATAGAGGCCTGGTGTATGGGTGGGGGCCAGCTGGTGTGTCCTGAAGGGTGTCCTGGATCAGGGTGGGGGTTCCCTTGGGGCGTGGGACAGCCTGGGTGAGGGGCCTGTGGTGGTTTGCAGGCTGGCCACGCCCCCTGGTTACCCAAGCCGAGGCCCTGGTATATGGGGTTTATTTACCTTCTACAATTGAAACTTTGTAGCCTGGAGCGGAGCCAAGCCTACTGCTCGCTCCATGGGAGCAGCCATTTCTGTTGGCACTTATGAATCTAATATAATTGAAACTTTGTAGCCTTAAGCAAAGGCCTGGGCTGGCCAAGGCTGCAGAAGCTTGGCTTCCTCCATTGCCGGGGCAACCCTTGCCTTCCTCTCTTTCCAGCTCAGTGGCTGCCGCCATTTATGTTTGGATTTGTTTACCTTCTATAATTGAAACTTTGTAGCCTTGAGTGGAGGCCTAGGCTAGGAAGGGCAGGCAGAAAGCTTGTCTTTCTCTGTTTCTGGGGAAACCCAAGCGTCCCTCCTGCTCTCTGTGGCTGCAGCAATCTTGATTGGGTTTATTTGTATATTTGCTCCTGATTGGCTGGTGGGCATAGCTGGTGGGCATGGCTTATGGGTGTAGCTAAGGTACAGTCAATTTGCATATTACTCTTTTATTAGGTAGGATAGTATTATAGATGTCTTCCATTTCCTCTCCCTTTCCCCCACTCAGCCCCTACTGACTGCTCCAGTTCTTCACTATCCTATTGCCCATGTCTTTGCATATTCTATATAATAAAGAATAATATGCAAAATGATGGTCACACCCTCACAAGATGGCTGCCTATGATCAGGCTGGCAGGGGAGTTAGTGAGGGATGACCAAATGACTGAACAGCAGGCTTCATGGGGTGACCAGGCTGGCAGGGGAGGCAGTTTTGGGCAACCAGGCCAGCAGGGGTTGCAGTTGGGGCTACCAGGCTAACAGGGGAGGCAGTTAGGGGTGACCAGGCTGGCAGAGGGGGCGGTTGGGGGTGACCAGACTGGCAGGAGAGGGCAGTAACAGGCGACCAGACTGCTGGAAGGGGCAGTTAGGGGTGGCCAGGCCAGTGGGGGATGCAGTTGGGGTGAACAGGCTGGCAAGGGGGCAGTTGGAGGTAATTAGGCCAGCAGAGGGGGACAATGAGAGGCAACTAGGTTGGTGGGGGGGGGGGAAGTTGGGGGTGACCAGGACAACAGGGGGGGAGAAGTTAAGGGCAACCAGACTGGCAGAAGGGGGCAGTTTGGGGTGACCAGGCCAGCAGAGGGGGCAGTTAGGGCCAACAAGACAGGCAGGCAGGTGAGCAGTTAGGAGCCAGCGGTCCAGAATTGTGAGAGGGAATTCCAATTGCCGGTTTAGGCCAGATCCCCGAAATCAGGCCTAAACCAGCAGTTGTACATCCTCTGAGGGTTCCCGGATTGGAGAGGGTGCAGGCTGGGCTGAGGGGACCCCCCCCTGCACAAATTTTGGGCACCGGGCCTCAAGTAAGTATATAACATTTTTGGTTTATCTCTTCACATCCCCCCAACCCCACATTGAGATATGTTAGTCTGTTCCATCCTTCCAAGATTTG
The DNA here is from genome assembly GCF_027574615.1 of Eptesicus fuscus. Classification (NCBI taxonomy): domain Eukaryota; kingdom Metazoa; phylum Chordata; class Mammalia; order Chiroptera; family Vespertilionidae; genus Eptesicus; species Eptesicus fuscus. The sequence continues at coordinate 96,544,196 of NC_072481.1, read as the reverse complement.
AGTCTTATTTTTATTGGTCAATTCATTTTGTTCATTATATTCCATGAGTAAGTGAGATCCTATGATATTTGTCTTTCTCAGTTTGGCTTATTTCACTTAGCATAATATTTTCAAGGTCCATCCATGCTGTCACAAAGGGTAAGAAATCCTCTTTTATTCCATAGTGTAAATGTCCCACAGCTTTTTTATCCATACATCTACTGATGGGCACTTGGGCTGTTTCCAAATCTTACCTATCTACATTATAAAAGTCCATGGGCCATCGTGACCTAAATGACCATACAGACAACTGGTAACCAGGAAGTGCATGGAGCACATCTCGGTCCCTCCTCTGTGGCCCACAGGCTCCTATCACAGCAAGGCTTGTGGCCGGTGGGCAGGGTGGTGGGAGGGGTGGGTAGGGCAAGGAGGGTGTGGCAAGGTCGTTAGCCTCCAGCCAGGGGCTGGGCCAGAGGCCTAATGACCTCGCCGCTGCCACAGTGGCTGCAGATCAGGCCCAGAGAGAGAAGCAGGGCCTGATCTGCAGCTGCTGGGGCTTCTGGCAAGGCCCCGAGAGAGAGAGAGAGTCAAGGCCTGAACAGCAGCTGCCACGAAGGCTGCAGATCAGGCCTGGAGATAGGCCTGGAGACGCTGACTGGCATAGAATCCGACCAATCAGAACCAAATCTGGGTGAACTGCAAGGAGCAAATGGCTGCCTAGGAGGCAGAGTTTTTGATGCTGACTGGCATCAAAATCGACCAATCAGAACCTAATCTGGGTGAACTATGAAGGCAGAACCTAAGGTGGGGGCTGAAGAGGGCTTTTTAGGGCAACAGCTGTTTGGTGAAAGGTGTAAGAAAGTGGTTCAATTTTTTAATGACCGGTTTGGCAGTATAATTCATATGGCTGGCTATCAGTCCAGATATAGGGATTATGAATTTTTATCTGCCAAGAGCATCTCTTTCTTCTGAAGAAGGCTCCCTCCTCCCCATTTAAGCAATCCTATCCTATATAATCTATCTATACTACTAAAAGGATAATATGCTAATAAGACCAGGTTGACCTGCCCTCTTCTGGATGTCCAACTTTCTTCTGGACAAAGTCATGGTGGTGGGAGCTGAAGCAGAGGCAGTTAGGGGCAATCAAGCCAGCAGGGGAGGGCAGTTGGGAGCAACCAGGCCAGCAGGGGAGGGCAGTTTGGGGGTGACCAGGCCTGCAGGGGAGAGCTGTTGAGGGCAAGGAGGGTGGGCAGGGCCTCCCTCTGCAGGACAATTGATGGCAGGGCTCCCAGACTGTGAGAGGGCACTGGCCGGGCTGAGGGACCTCCCCCTCGTGCACTGGGCCTCTAGCTATAAATAATGCTACTATGAACATAGAGGTGCATATATTCTTTCTGATTGGTGTTTAGGGATATTTAGAATATATTCCCAGAGGTGGGATCACTGGGTCAAACAGAAGTTCCATTTTTAATTTTTCCATAGTGGCTGTACCAATTTGCATTCCCACCAGCAGTAAAATAGTGTTCCCTTTTCTCCACATCCTTGCCAATACTTGTTGTTTGTTGATTTTTTTATAACCATTCTGACAGGTGTGAGGTGATATCTCATTGTGGTTTTAATTTACGTTTCTCTAAGGATTAGTGACTTTGGGCATTTTTTCATATGTCTCTTGGCCATTTGTATGTCCTCTTTGGAGAAATGCCTGTTCAGATCTTCTGCCCATTTTTTAATTGGATTTTTTGTCTTCCTTTTGTTGAGTTTTGGATATTATGGATTTGTATATTTTGGATATTAGCCCTATATCAGATGTATCATTGGCAAATATGTTCTCCCATACAATGAGTTTCCTTTTCATTTTGATGGTGGTTACATGCAGAAACTTTTTATTTTGATGTATCCCCATTTGTTTATTTTCTCCTTAGTTTCCTTTGCCCTAGGAAATATATCCTATCTAGTAAAAGAGTACTATCCAAATTGACCATCACTCCAACACACAAGATGGCCGCCCCCATGTGGTCAAAGATGGCTGCCCCCATGTGGACACAAGATGGCTGCCACAAGATGGCCTGCAGGGGAGGGCAGTTGAGGGCAATCAGGCCAGCAGGGGAGGGCAGTTAGGGGCAATCAGGTTGGCAGGGGAGCAGTTAATCATCAATCAGGCTGGCAGTTGAGTGGTTAGGGGGTAATCAGGCTGGCAGGAAGAAGCAGTTAGGGGCAATCAGGAAGGCAGGCAGGTGAGCAGTTGGGAACCAGCAGTCCTGGATTGTGAGAGGGATGTCCGACTGCCCATTTAGGCCTGATCCTACTGGACCTGGAGGGGTCCCAGATTGGAGAGGGTGCAGCCTGGGCTGAGGGACACACACTTCCATGCACAAATTTCGTGCACCGGGCCTCTAGTACAAGTATAAAAATGCCATAGATATGTGGATGTTATTTTGTATCCTGCTACCTTGCCAAATTTATTTATTAAGTCTAGTAGTTTCCTGGTGGAGTCTTTAGGGTTTTCTATGTACAATATCATGTCATCTGTGAATAATGACAGTTTTACTTTCTCCTTTCCAATTTGGATGCCCTTTATCTCTTCTTCTTGTCTGATTGCTGTGGCCAGGATTTCCAGTACTATGTTGAGTAAGAGTGGTGAAAGCAGACATCCTTGTCTTGTTCCTGTTCTTAAGGAAAATGGTTTCAGTTTTTGCCCATTAAGTATGATATTGGTTGTATGTTTGTCATACATGGCCTTTATTATGTTGAGGTATTATTCCTCTATTTCCACTTTACTAAGAGTTTTTATTTTTTTAAAAAAAGGTGCTGGATTTTATCTAATACTTTTTCTGCATCTATTGATATGATCAACTGGTGGCCTGGTGCACAAAATTCATGCATGGAGGCTGGGGTTCCCTCAGCCCAGCCTGCACCCTCTCCAATCTGGGACCCCTTGGGGGATGTCTGACTTGCAATCTGGGATTGCTGGCTCCTAACCACTCACCTGCTTGCCTGCCTGATCGCCCCTAACTGCCTCTGCCTGCCTGCCTGATTTCCCCTAACCTCTCTGCCTGCCTGCCTGCCTGATCCCCCTAACTGCCTCTGCCTGCCTGCCTGATCGCTCCTAAATGCCCTGCCCTGCTGGCCTGATCTTGCCCCAACTGCCCTCCCCTGCCAGCCTGACCTTGCCCAGTCTCTGTCTCTCTTTGTTTTTCTCAGCAGTTCTCCAGGCCTCGCTGCCTCCCTGTCTCCCTCTTCCTCTTTCCTGGCTGGGAGGGTCGGGGCCAGTGGGGGCAGCTCCACCCTCTGCCTGCCCTCCACTCCATCCAGGCCTCTTCAGTCCCAGTCTGTTTTGTTTCCTCATTCTGAGAGAGGCTCCGAGAGGGAGCTGGAAGGGAGGGAAAGAAAGGAAGAAAGTTCTGTGAATTGGTGGGTGCTGTGTGTGTCTGTGTGCATGTGTGCAGTTGTGAGTGAGTGTGAGTTACGGCCCCGCCTTCCCCATCCTCATCTCCGCTGCCACAAGTCCCCACCCACCAGAGTGTGTTGCATGTGCAGCCTGGGCATTAGGTCAAGCCTCCGGTCATTGTGGATGTGACAGACCTAGGGTTTTTATATATTAGGATTTGTTATGTGATGTATCACATTTATTGATTTGCAGATATTGTTCCATCATTGCATCACCAAAATAAAAACCACTTGATCATGGAGTATGATGCTTTTAATATATTGCTGGATACAATTGCTAATATTTCATTGAGGATTTTAACATCTGTGTTCATCAGGGATATTGGCCTGTAATTTTCTTTCCTTGTAGTACCTATATCTGGTTTTGGAATTAGGATAATGCTGGCATTGTAAAAAGAGCTTGAAAGTATTCCTTTGTGGGGAGGCATGGGATAGGAGTTGGATGAAGGTGCCTGCCCCTGCCTTGACTTTTCCAAACAAGTCTGAGCCCCTGGATGTTTACTTAGACACATCCTTGCTTAAAAGACACTACAGATGAATGTATCTTCTCAAGGATGCTTATCCTGCTGATAGTATCTAATAGTTAATTTTAGTTTAAGCTGTTGTTACAATAAAAACATAAGGAGGCAGGCAATCGAGGCTACTTGGTGGCTATAGCCAAGTAGTCCCTTAGCCTCTCTTTCACTGAAACATGTGTCAAAGTAATCATTCATCCATCATTAAGGGTCTGCTGGTCGATCCCAGCATTCCTTCCTCTTAAATATTTTGGGAAGTTTGAGGAGAATAGGTGTTAGTTCTTCCTTGAATGTTGATAATAATCACCTGTAAATCCACCTGTAAATCCATCCAGTCCAGGACTTTTGTTTGCTGAAAGTTTTATAATTACTGCTTCAATTTCATCTGTTGTTATTAGCCTACTCAGGTTTTCTGATTCTTCCTGATTGATTTTTGGGATATTGTATGTTTCTAGGAATTTGTCCTTTTCACCCAGGTTGTCCAGATTGTTAAAATATAGTTGTTCATAATATTTGCTTACAATCCTTTGTATTTCTGTGGTGTCTGTTGTTATATTGCCTCTTTCATTTCTGAACTTATTTATTTGGGTCCTCTCTCTTTGTTTCTTTATGAGTCTGGCTAAGGGTTCTTCAATCTTGTTTATCTTTTCAAAGGACCAGCTCTTGGATTTATTGCTCTATGTACTGTTTTTTAGTCTCTATGTCATTTATTTCCACTCTGATCTTTATTATTTTATTTCTTTTACTTTCTCTGGGCTTTTCTTGCTATTCTTTTTAAAAATTCATTTAGTTGTAGGGTTAGATAGTTTATTAGTCTTTTTCCTTGTTTCTTGAGGTAGTCCTGTAATGTTAGGAACTTCCCTCTCAGAACTGCTTTCGCCATGTCCCATGGGTTTGGGTGGTTATGTGTTCATTTTTATTTGTTTTCTGGGAGTTTTTAATTTCTTGCTTGATCTCATTGGTAACCCATTCATTCTTTAATAACATGCTATTTAGCCTCCATGTGTTTAAGTATTTTTGAGGTTTTTTTATTGTAGTTGATTTCTAACTTCATGCCACTGTGATCTGAGAAGATGCTTAGTATTATATCAATCTTCTTGAATTTGTATAGACTTTTTTGGTGCCCTAACATGTGGTCTATCTTTGTGAATGTTCCATGTGCAATTGAGAAGAATGTATATTTTATTGCTTTGGGCTGAAGTGTTCTGTAAATATCAGTTAGGTACATCTGGTCTAGTGTGTCATTTTAGGCCTGTGTTTCTTTAATTTTTTTGTCTGGAAGATCTATCCAGTAATGTCAGTGAGGAGTTATCGTCCCCCACTATGACTGTATTGATGTCAATCTTTCCCTTAAAGTTTCATCAAGAGGTTTTTTATGTACTTGTGTGTTCCTTTGTTGGGTGCATATATGTTTACAAGGGTTATATTTTCTTGTTGAATCATTCCCTTTAGTATTATGAAGTGGCCTTTTCGTCTCTTGTTATGGCCTTTGTTTTGAAGTCTCTTTTAATTTTATTTGACTCTTAAAACTATCTCATAAGGAAGAGAAGATAATCATATTATTTTCCATCCCTTCACTCTCAGTTTGTGTGTATCTTTTGTTGTGAGGTAGGTCTCTTATAGACAGCATATACATGAGTCATGTTTTCTTATCCATTTAATTACCCTATGTCTTTTGACTGGAGCATTTAATCCATGTACATTTAGGTTGCTATTGATAGGCATTTATTTATTGCCATTTTTATTTTCTTTATGGTTATGATCCTCTCTCTCTCTCCTTTCTTCTTCCTGAAGTATTCCCTTTCACATTTCTTGCATTGCTAGTTTGTTAGTAATGTATTCTTTAATCTTTTTTTTGTCTGGAAATCTTTCTATTTCTCTTTCAATTTTAAATGATAGTCTTTCTGGATACATTAGTCTTGGATTTAGGCCCTAGCTTTTCATTACTTTGAGTACTACATGCCACTCCCTTCTGGCCTAAAGTGTTTCTATTGAGAAGTCAGCTAACATTCTAATGGGAAACCTTTTGTAGGTAATTCTCCCTCTCTCTCTCTCTCTCTCTCTTCTCTCTCTCTCTCTCTCTCTCTCTCTGCCTTTAAGATTATTTCTTTGTCTTTTTCATTTGCCATTTTAATTATGATGTGTGTAGGTGTGGGTCTCTTTGGGTTCATCTTGATTGGGACTCTCTGTGCCTCCTGAACTTGTGTGACATTTTCCTTCACCAGGTAAGGGAAGTTTTCTGTCATTATGTCTTTAAACATGTTCTCTGTTCCTTGCTCACCCCCTTATACTTATGGTTTCCTGTAATGTGGATATTGTTACATTTTATGTTGTCCCAGAGCTCCCTTAAGCTTTCTTTTTGCTTTTTAATTATTTTTTTTCTATTTGCTGCTCTAATTGAGTATTTATTTCTGCCTTATCTTCTGAATTACTGATTCAATCCTCTGCTTCATCCAATCTACTTTTAATACCTTCCAGTGGTTCTTGATGTCAGATATATCATTCTTCATTTCTGTCTGGCTCTTGTTCATGGCCTCTATTTCCCTTTTCATCTGTTGTAATTTGCACTAAGTTCCTTAATCATCTTTATAAGCATTGTTTTGAACTCTATGTCTGATAAGTTGTTTGCTTCCATCTCATTTAGTTCGTTTTCTGGAGATTCCTTCTTTTCTCTCATTCAGGGGTAGTTTCTTTGTCTCCCCACTTTAGTTGTCTCTTTATATTTGCTTTGATGTATTAGATAGAACTGCTATGCCTCTGAGTCTTTGTGGAATGGTCTTATGTAGAAAGTGTCTTATGTAGAAAGAGGGGTCAGAGGTGTAGTCTCTTTGTTCATATAAGGTGGATGTTCTAGGAATGTCCCTTGTGTGCATTGTTTGGGCTTTCCTGTTGTAATTTGGACTTGATTGTTGATGCCCCATGTGTGGGAGCAATCTCCCCCACAACTTCCTGTCAGTGAGGTTCAACCCCAATGTAGTCGTGCCAGCTGTTATACAGGTACTTAGGCTTTGCTATTTGTGGGGCTCACGGTTTTGCTCTGATGTTGTTGAATTGGTATGTCTATCCTGGAACTCCTGGGAGCTTTTCTAGTGTAGGTGAATGTGAGTCACTGTCTCTTTCTGGCCCTGGGGAACCTGATTGAGGTCTGAGAGGTGGAATCCCCTAGTAGCCCAGTGGTTGGGGACGCCTTAGTCCAGAGGCTGGATCTGCTTTGAGTCTCACATCTTAATTGTCCCTGTTCTAAGCTATACTCGCTTCCCTGCAGGTATCAGCTGCAGGTGCTTGGGGTCCCATTGGGTTTTGCCTTGCTGAGCAGTCCAGGATGGAGTCTATGGTGGGGACACAAACTGTAGTTTCAAACAAGTTTATTTTGTATTGAATGATTTTTAATGAACATAATATTAATCCTTGCAGATGAACAATCATCACTAAAGTCAATTAAAATTATAAGACCCCCCCCCAAAAAAATTAAACCCACACACAACACCTGACAATCTAGGTGAGGAAGCAGGGCACAAGTACACAGAAAAATAATGTAATTGAGGAAGTAAGTTATAAGAGAAGGGATATCTTAGTAGAGGGCATTATTAATTGCCAAATTAATTTGAGTGCCAGATTCTAATATTTAGCTGCATAATCATAGACACATTGTTTAATCTCTTTTAAATTGTTTTTCTAATTTATAATCTTAGAATTAATATGATTATCTTCTCTTCCTTATGAGATAGTTTTAAGAGTCAAATAAAATTAAAGAAATAGATTTTAGAGTATACAGGAAATTTGATAGTCTCCACTCATCTTTTCAATTTCCAGATAAGGGAAATAGAGATGCAGAGGTTTTATAGATATTCCTCAAGTTTGCTGAGCTGGTAATAAAAATTGATATCATAAGCTTATTTTAAATTTATAAATATTTATTCCATGAATATTTTTCAAAAAATAATACAAAAGCAAGGTAAGTAATAATAAATTATTAAACATCAATAATATATAAAAACATTTTAAAATATCAAGAAAAAAGTAAAAATTCCAGCAACCAATTGAATAAAGATAAAATGGCTGTAAATTTGCGGTCAGAAACTAGGCAAAGCAAAATACAATGGAACAAGATATTTAAAGTGTTAAAAGAAAAAGAAAACATAGATTTTTCCTACCCTCCACCCCTCTTAATATAGGAGTGAAAAAAATAAATTTTTAAACAAATAAAGCTGTAAAAATTTATTACCAGAAAACCTGTTCTGTATTAAATATTAAAAATTTCAGGAAAAAAGGACTTTAATCAATATTAAAAAAAAATGAGCTATCACTAAGTGAAAGAAGCCAATCTGAAAAGGCTACATACTGTATGATTTCAACATTCTGGGAAAGGCAAAACTATAGAGACTACAAAAAAATCAGGGGTTGCTAGAGTTTGAGCAAAGTGGGAGGGATAAATAAGAGGAGCATAAAGGATTCACAGGGCAGTGAAACTAGATCTGATGCTAGCAAAAGCATCATATGGTGGTGAGAAACAAGAGAGTGCTTGCCTAATTATGGTGGGTGAAGGCACTGGGGACTAATATAGGAGACATTGAATTGGAAAGGATATGGGGAAGCTATCAGAAGTGAATGCAGTATTTTATATCTTGATAGAGATTAGGGTTATGTAATTGCTTGCATTTGCCAAAACCCATCCATGTCCATTTATGCTTTATTGTATGCAAGTCTTATCTCAAAATCAGAAAAATATAAATATTGACTAGCAAATGATAAGCATGCTGAAGTATTTAGCGAGAAGTGTACTAATGTTTGCAATATTTTAGCAGTTTAATTGAGCTATATTTTACATACAATGGCCTATTTTCCATATATTTAATGTGTACAATTTAATGTTTTGACATATGTATATACTTATAAAATATCACTAAATCCTGTCTACTCACTCTGCCCACAACAAATATCAATGTCTTCTGTTACTATATATCCTTTCAATTTTTATATAACTAATTTTTAGAAAAATATTTAAGTCTATTTTAGCACATTTATGTTTATAGAAAAAAAATTGTACAGAGATTAGTTTTCATTTAACAGCTCTTTCTATATTCAAAGTTTCCCCTGTTAGAAAAATTTCATATTGGTGTGGTATTTAGTTACAATTGATGAATCAATGTTATTAATTAAAGTCTATAGTTTACATTAGGGCTTACTCTTTGTGTTGCACATTCTATGGTTTTGGCAAATGGCTAATGTCATGTATCCACCGTGACAGTATAATACAGAGTTGTTTTATTTCCTACCCTGAGTTCTACCTCTTCCTCCCACCCACACAAACACTGAGCCCCTAAACCACTGAATAAACCTTTCACTGTCTCCATAGTTCTGCCTTTTCCAGGATGTCATATAGTTGGACTCATACAGTATGTAGCCTGTCAGACTGGCTTCTTTTACTTAGAAATATGCTTTTAAGTTTCTTCCTTGTTTTTCAAGGCTTGATTGCTCATTTCTCTTTATATCACTATTATTGAATAACATATCATTGTATAGATGCATGATAGCTTGTTAATCCATTTACCTATTAAAGGACATCTAGGTTGCTTGCAACTTTTGGCAAATATAAATAAAGCTGCTATAAACTTTGTGTGCAGGATTTTATGTGCACATAAATTTTGAACTCAGTAGGGTAAGTATCTAGGAGCATGATTGCTGGATTCCATGATAATACTGTGTAGCTTTGCAATTCTAGTAACTGTCTTCCACAGCATTCTGCACTCCCACCAGCAATGTGTGAGTCTCGGTTTTTTCACATCTTCATCAGCATTTGGTGTTGTCAGTGTTTTGGATTTCAGCCATTCTAATATGGATGTAGTAATATCTTGTTATTTTAATTTGAAATTTCCTATTGACATATGATGATGACCACACTTTTTTATGTTTATTCACTATCTGTACATTGTGTTTGGTAAGGTGTCTGTTCTGATCTTTTGCCCATATTTTAATTGGGTAGTTTGTAACCATAGAACCAGTTCAAACTGGCCCTGTCCTGTTTCTGACAAGACCAGAACCAACCTTTAAACCTTGGATACACACCATGTATGCGTAACACTGGGAACACCACTCAGGAGGCTGGCCCAACCCAGGGCAACTGTTCATTTCATTCTGGCCACACTGAGTGAACACTTGCTTGATTACCAACTGGAGGTCAGCCCTCCCCACCTTGAGTGGATTAGAAGTGTCTGGTGCAGGCAAGGAAGAGCCTAGGTGACCTCATCCCCATCAAAGGAATCAAACTCAGTATCTGAAGTAAATTCAGGTACCAGAGCCCCACATTAATTGGCTTGAAAATGAGAAGTCATTAACCCAGTCACCTTAACCTAATCTAACAATATATTTGATATGTGATCCAGTGTGTTTGACAAACTTCCCAGGGTTCAGGTTTTAAAAGGAGACTTTTCTTAACCTGTAAATGGCTTTGGGTTATTCCAGTGGGTCCCAGGAGTGCCTCAAAGATTGTTTCTCTCTTTCTTTATAAAAGAGGAATTTAAAACAAATTAGCACTAAAATTACATGAGAAGATTTGTCAAATAAAGAAATAATTCTAGTTATCTTAAAATGTTATGTTACTTAAAGCACCAATAGACTTGTCAGACTGATGAGAGAACAGACTGATAGTTGCCAGAGGGGAGGGGTGTTAGAGGACTGGGTGAAAAAGGTAAAGGAATTGAGAGGTACAGATTGGTAGTCATGGGATGTAAAGTACAGCAGAGGAAATATCTACATATATAAAAGCCTAAGCGACTGTTATGACAGAACAACTGGTTGACCAGTCGCTATGATGCGCACTGACCACCAGAGGGGAGACGCTCAATGCAGGAACTGTCCCCTGGTGGTCAGTGCACTCCCACAGCCAACTTCCCATGGCCAGCCAACCTCCCTCCCAGTTCTTTCCCCCACATGCCCCCTCCCCATAGGCCTCGATCGCCGGCCAGGCCAAGGAATTCCACTCGTACATGAATTCATGCACTGGGCCTCTAGTAGTCAATAACCCTATCTAATAAAAGAGTAATGTGCAAATTAACCATCACTCCACGACAAAAATGGCGGCCCCTATAGCCACAAGATGGTGGCGCCCAGTCCCCTCAGCCCTGCTGCTGGAGTGTCCAGGCTGGTCCGCCTGAGCAGCGAGACTGGATCTGCCTCCGGAGGGGGCAGATCCAGCCTCCCTGCTCCACCACTGCTGCAGTGTCTGGGCCTGTCAGCCATGCTGGGGTTCATGGGGACCAAGCAGTGAGGCTGGATCCACCCCCAGACATGGCAGACAGAGCCCGGACAGAAGGGCTTGGGAGTTTCCTTAGTGTGGTGGCGGGGAAGACCCAGGCCTGGCAGACAGAGCCCGGACAGCAGGGCTTGGGAGCTTCCTTAGTGCAGAAGTTGCGGGAACACCCCCAGGCCCAGCAGACAGAGCCCAGAAAGCAGGGCTTGGGGGCTTCCTTAGCACAGAGGCAGCAGGAGCACCCCCAGGCCCAGCAGACAGAGTCCGGACAGCAGGGCTTGGGGGCTTCCTTAGCGTGGCAGTGGTGGGAGAAGTCCCCAGACATAACAGACAGAGCCCAGACAGCAGGGCTTGGGGGATTCCTTAGTGTGTTGGTATTGGCGAAGCCCCCAGACCCAGCAGACAGAGCACACTGCAGAGCATTAGGGCTTCCTTCACATGGCGCATGGTGGTGGCAGGCAGAGAGCGGACAGCAGGGCATGGGGGCTTCATCTCCATAGCTGCAGTGAAACCCCCAGGCCCTGCAGAGAGCAGAGAACCATGGGAGTGGGCCTAAGCCATCAGTAGGACATCCCCTGAGAGATCCTGGATTGTAGAGGGTGCAGGTTAGGCTGAGGGACCCCCGTGCACGAATTTCATGCACAGGGCCTCTAGTACTGTAATAATTATGTATGGTGCCATTTGGGTATTGGAAATATTAGGCGGGAACACTTTGCAAAGTATATAATTGTCTAACCAATATGTTTTAACACCTGAAACTAATACAAAGTAATATTGAATGTGAACTGTAATCTTTATTTTTAAAAGCCAGTGGCCGTAATGCTATAACAATCAAATGACAGGTCACCGGGAGGTGCATTGATGGGTCTCACGGTATGACAGGTCTTGCAGTGCAGCAGGTTTCTGGGTCCTGACAGTGCCGCGGGTTCCTGAGTCTTGAGCAATTTCACGCACTGGGCCTCTAGTTGAAAATATTAAAACATAAAAAAATGTTATGTTACTGAGAAAAGCAAATTTCATTGTCAGTTGCATTATAATGAGATGCATGACCATTTAAAATGATGGGGAATGTTAATAGTATACCTGATTGCAGCCCTTTGAGGTGTATTCTTCAGACTGTTCAATATTTAGCTATAAATAAGAGGAAAATGGTTTTCTTTTGTAAGACTGCTTGGTTTAAGTATCATTTTCAGTCAGTGTAGAAATGGTCTGAAAATGGGTTCTTAACCTAAAATTATGGTACAAAACGAAGACCCTCAAGAAAAAATAAATAAATAAAACCCATCTTGCCCAAGTGAGAGCCAACTGATGGTCTCTATTTACTACATTTGGCTCCTCCTTCAGCCCCTCTCATGATTCCCCACCATACAAAGTGGGACTTCCTGTGAGTCATGCTGAGGCTTCCATCACAGTCCTCCTCAGGCTTCGGGTCCAGCTCACACCCATCCTGCCAGGTAGTCAGAAAGAAATGGCCTGTGCTCCCCATACCCACCAGAGTGTTCAACTTAGTCTAGGGGTTACTCTGCCTCAGGGAGGGCAATATTCATTGAGACCAGTCTTTGCAGGTCTAGCCTACCTCAGGGATTCACAATATGTGCACTTCATCCTACTGAGATGATCCTGAGACGATGGAGAATCTTTTCACCTCTGCATTCTGATGCCTCCACCTAGAAGGTGCCTGTGTCAGTGGAGGAGCAGAGCCCCAGGGCAGCAAGCTTGTTCCAAATGCAGCAGTTTACACCATAGCCATTATGAACACTGAAGGCATGACTTAGAGGCAAATTAAGGGTGTCCACTTAGAAGATGCTGTGAGAAGCCCACCCAGTAGACATACAATAAGAAGTGGCAGGCTCAGACAGCACTGGGACCAGGAAACCATCTCCTTGGCTTATGCCAGGGCTTTGGTGTCTCCAAGGGCAGCCCCAGAGCTGAGCCCAGGCTGCAGTTACATCCAAGCTCCATGCAGATTTGGGTAGGGTATGCCTAATAATGGGACTTTCAAAGGGGCCCCAAACAAAGGCCTGAGGAGAGATCCCATCCACCTTCCTTAAAAGAGTTTTTGAGGCTTACCAAAAATATACTAGTATATATTTTTAAAAACTACAGAAACTGGAAGGGTGGTTGGGGATGCCAATATTTCAATTGGTTGAGATTGCTTTGAAAGTGTTTAACAGCTATGACCAAGTCAGGAAGAGACAACAAGCTTCACTGCTCACCACAGCTGCTAACAGCAACCAACCAAGACCCAGTAAGGCACTTGCTGTGGAAAACAAATGACCCTGGGTATGACCCTGGGCCCCAACCACCTGCCTGAAAGGCTGTCCACCTTTTCAATGTGAATGTGGTAAACAAGAGGCCTTTGGAGACGAGAATGTTGTAGCTGCTCCCAAATATAGGAGAAGGATCTTTCCATAAAACAACCACCAGCAACCAGGAATGATCAAACCCAGAAGCTCCTCTAACTAATTGACACCAGAGTTTTACTTAACACCAGACAGGGCCCCTCTCCCCAGGAACATGTACATTACTGATGTATCTGAAAAAGTCTGTATGTGCCAAGATGCCCTATTCACTTGTTGGTGTGAGATCCATTAACAAAATTAAGTGCCAAAGTGACTTTTTCACCAATAATTGGAAAACAAGCCTCATTCAGAAATTCCTTAATAAAGTCTACAAAAGCTAAGAGTAATTTTTGGACTGATGGGAGGCTGACCTGATAGCAAGTAAAACTCCCTCTAGGCACTGAGGCTCAAAATTTAAAGCAATACTTTTTAACCACAACAAAATTACAAATAAACTCAGAACAACCATCACTCAGATACACCTGAAATCTGGCTGATTAAGATTACAACTAGGGAATTCAAGAAGAAGCCACATTGAGACTGGTAGGAGGGACAGAAACACAGAATGGGTTGGTCCCACACCCATGTGTGGTGTATAAAAATAGGAGGGATATCTTTGTTGTAGAGATCCTGCCCTGAGCAGTGAGGAGTCCCAACCCCACACCAGGCCCCCATCCCAGGGTTCTAGTACTGTGGAAGATAAGTCTCCTAACTTCTGGCTGTAAAAACCAGTGGGGATTGAAGCTGAGTAAGGCTGAGGCTGCTGGAGTCCCAGGCGGTTCCTCTTAAAGGGACTACACACAGACACTTACTGGGACTTACTCCCTCTGAGCTCCAGCACTGGGGCAGCAGCATGAAAGGAACCAGAAATATAAGGGGAGCCACTGAATTGTCTGGAATGAGAGCAAGAGCTGGGGTTGGGAGGGCAGCTTTCTCCCAAACAGAAGTGTTAGCAGAGGCCTTTGTTCCTTTGATGAGCCCTTCCCACAAAAAGCCAGTAGGTAGGCACCATATCTAAGACTCTATCAACATGGCTTACACTGTTTGCCCCACCCAAGTTTCAGGCCCAGCCAAGATGTTTGGTGATCCATACACATGGCCTGTTTTGGCTCATGTTTCAGATTTTCCTAAAATCTCTCAAACAAGCAGCATCTGGCCTCAGTGAGTGCCATACCTCTCATTAAGCAGCCCCAGGCCTGGCACTAGCAGCAGCTGGCCTCGGTTCACAAGTTGGCCTCACCTGGGTATCTCCAAGCCCAACACAAGTAGCAGACATCTGCAGATTGCTTTGTAGCTCATACCGGGTGGCCCTAGGCAGAACACAGGTGGTAACTGACCTTGGCCTGCATCTCCAGGGAAGCCCCACAACAAGCGCACTGAGTGGACAGCTTAAGACCACTTTGAAGCACCACCACCTAACCATTTTGACTAGTGACACACTCAAGGGGTAAAATCAGCTTACCAGAGCCCTGCTGAAGTAAGTCCTATTCTATGGGATCATCCCCTGCACAACTGATGCTCCATGGTGGTTGGAGGTCTGCATTCAGGGATCAGTGGTTGCAGCTAGTCCTTGCAGCTGATTGGCCTGGGGGTAAATCCCACCCATTGACATGCCAACAGCAATCAAGGATCAACTACAAGAGAAAGGTATACACAGCCCACACAGGGGGTGCGCCTCAAGTGCCCAGATTGGGCAACTGGGGAGGCTGTGCCACTGGACCCTACAGAACATCTACTACATTAGACCACTTTACCAAGCCTGGGAGATGTAGCAGCTGTACCTAATACATAGAAACAAACACAGGGAAGCTGCCAAATAAGGACACACACAAAAACAATATGATCCAAAAGAAAGAACAGAAAAAAATAACTAAACAAAATGGAAAGAAGCAATCTACTAGATGCAGAGTTCAAAACACTGGTTATAAGGATGCTCAATGAACTTAGTGAGAACCTCAACTTACTCCAGCATAAAAAAAGACCAGTCAGTAATAAAGTGTACACTAAGTAAAATCGAATAACTTACAGGGAATCAACAGTAGAGTAAATGAAACCAAGAATCAAATCAGCAATTTGGAATGTAAGGAAGCAAAAAACAACCAGTCAGAAAATCATAAGGAGGGGAGTAAGGGGATGAGGATAGTGTAAGGAGCCTCTGGGAAAATTTCAAGCTTACCAACTTTTACATCATGGGGGTGACAGAAAGAGAAGAGAGGGAGCAAGAAATTGAAAACTTGTTTGAAAAAATAATGACAGAAAACTTCCCTAACCTGGTGAAAGAAATAGGATTATAAATCCAGGAAGCCCAGAGTCACAAACAAGATGAACTCAGAGAGGCCAAGACCAAAACACATCGTAAATAAAATGTTGCAGCTGATCAATGACTCTCTCTTATCATTGATGCTTCTCTCTCTCTCTCTCTCTCTCTCTCTCTCTCTCTCTCCCTTTCCCTTCCTGTCTGAGATCAATAATCCTATCTAATAAAAGCATGATATGCAAATTACCCATCACTCTGCTACACCCACCAGCCATGCCCACCAGCCAATCAGAAGCAAATATGCAAATTAGCCAAACCAAGATGGCTGCAGCCAGGGAGAGAGCAGGAGGGAGGCTTGGGTTTCCCCGGCAATGGAGGAAGCCAAGCTTTCCGCACACCCTGGCTGTCCCAGGTCTCCGCTTAAGGCTACAAAGTTTCAATTATAGAAGATAAATAAATCCCAACAGAAATGGCTGTGGCCACAGAGGGAGCAGAAGGCTTGGCTCCGCTCCAGGCTACAAAGTTTTAATTGTAGAAGATAAATAAATCCCAGATACCAGGGATTGGGTCTCCGGGGGGCGTGGCTGGCCTGCAAACCACCACAGGCCCCTCGCCCAGGCTGACCCACGCCCCAAGGGAACCCCCACCCTAATCCAGGACACCCTTCAGGACACACCAGCTGGTCCCCACCCATGCACCAGGCCTCTATCCTATCGAATAAAAGAGTAATATGCAAATTGACCATCACTCCAACACACAAGATCAAGATAGCTGCCCCTATTAGTCAATTACTTGCATATTTTGAACTATGCTTGCATCTCAGGTAAAAATCCCATTTAATCATGGTAGATGATTATTGCTGCTCAATTTGGTTTGCTGCTATTTTATTAATAATTGCATCTACAATATTATTGACTGTATTCCCTAAACTGTACTTTACATCCCTGTGACTATTTCATAAAATTAGTACTTCTAATCCTTTCACTTTTTTCACCTAGACCCTCTTGCAACCATTA
This sequence comes from Eptesicus fuscus, assembly GCF_027574615.1. Classification (NCBI taxonomy): domain Eukaryota; kingdom Metazoa; phylum Chordata; class Mammalia; order Chiroptera; family Vespertilionidae; genus Eptesicus; species Eptesicus fuscus. The sequence goes on along the minus strand of NC_072481.1, from coordinate 96,527,391 downwards.
TTATTCATAGGGCTACTTGTCTGTATATTTTCAGAAAACAACTCTGAGACCATGTGGATTCCAGCAAGAGAGAAATCGACAGGACTACTCCAGCCATGAAGACAGAAGAGAAGCAGTCCAGAGACGGAAGATGCTGATGTGGCCTTCCCATACTAGCAGTTAGCAGCTGTGCATCACTGCAGATTGCCCAGGACCAAACCAGACAGAGTCGGACCTGCATTACCACCATTTGTCCACCATCCAGAACTGAAATGTCAGTGCTGACATATACACATAAGGAACTGTTGGACATTGAAATTGGGTCTCAAAAGAACTGTTGGCCCAGAAAGAAACTCACTACAGATTGATTCATTTGCCTGTCACCATAACCATTATTGCTTGTCTCATTGTCGGTTCTTATAAGTGTATTTCTAGTAGCACATGATCTCACTCATCTAGGGGAAATAATGAACAACATAGACTGATGAACAAGAACAGACCCAGAAACAAGGAGGCATGGATCAGACTGTCGGGCCTTGGGGGGAGGGTAGGGAAGGATGGGGGTAAAGGGGGAGATCAACCAAAGGACTTGTGTGCAGGCATATGAGACTAACCAGCGGTTAAGGACAATAGGGCATGTGTGGGGAGGGGTGTGGGATGGGAATGGGGGGACGAGGACAAATATGTGATACCTTAATCAATAAAGAAATTTAAAAAAATATGCAAGTCAATCAGTGTGATACATCACATTAATAGAATGGAAAAAAAATCATATGATCATCTCAATAGACTCAGAAAAAGCAAAATTCAACATTCATTAGTGAAAAACAACAAGTTATGTACAAAAGGAACATATCTCAACATAATAGAGACTTTATTTTTAATCCCACAGCTGACATCATACTCAATAGTGAAAGACTGAAAGTTTTTTCTCTGAGATCAGGAAAAAGACATAGAAACAACCTAACTCTCACCACTCTTATTCAGCATAGTAATGGAAGTTCTTGCCAGAGCAATGAGGCAAGAAAAAAAGCCATTATAATTGGAAAGAAAGAAATAAAATTATGTTTATTTGCAGATGACATGACTTTATATATAGAAAATCCTAAAGACTCTACCAAAACAATTTAGATATAATTAACAAATTCAGTAAAGTTGCAGAATACAAAATTAACATGCAGAAATCAGTAGTGTTTCTATACACTAATGATGAATTATTTGAAAGAAGAACACAGAAAATGATTTCGTTTACCATGAAATCAAAAACAATAAAATACTTAGGAATAAGCTTAACCAAGGAGGTGAAAGATCTCTACTTTGAAAACTATAAGACATTGATGAAAGAAATGGAAGAATACACAAATAAATGGAAAGTTGTTCTGTGTTTATGAATCAGAATAATGAAATTGTTAAAATATCAGTACTACCAAAAGCAATTCTATCAATATCCCAATGCTATTTTTTACATACAAAGTAGAAAAACAATTCTAAAATTTATGTGGAGCCACAAAAGATCGCAAATAGCCAAAGTAATACTGAGAAAGATCAAAGTACCACACTTCCTGATTTCAAGCTATATTATCCTATCTAATAAAGGGGGGATATGCTAATTGACCCTCTCGCCATCGCAAAGATGGCGGTGCCCACAGCCAATAAGGAGGGAATATGCTAATTGACTGACAAACCCTCAAAGATGGCAGCACCCACAGCCACAAGATGACAGCGCCCAGTCCCCTCAGCCCTACTAGGGCGGCAGGCGCACAGCAAGGCCATGTGCCTGCCTCTGGAGTCCCCCATCTACTCAGCCACCCAGCCACCCAGGGGAGGCCTGAGGCACAGGCAAGCCTCAGATGGGGGCTGCCTAGCTTCCCAGGGCCACCCAAGGCTCAGGTAACCAGGGCCAGCTGAGGCTTGCACTGCTGGCAGTGCAGCAGCAGAGTTGTGATGGGGCATCACCTTCCCCTGATTGCCAGGTTGCCTCCCACCCCTGAGGGCTCCCAGACTGTGAGAGGGGGCAGGCTGGGCTGAGGGACTCCCCCCTCCAGTGCATGAATTTTCATGCACCGGGCCTCTAGTAAAGATATACTAATCAAAACAGTATGGTATTGGCATAATAAAACAAGAGAAATAGATCAATGGATCAAAAATGATAGCATAAAAATATACCCAAACATACTAATATTTGACAAAGGAGCCAAAAATCTAAATGGAGAAAATACAATATCTTCAATGAATGGTAATGAGGAAATCGAATTTTAACATGTAAAAAAAATAAATAAAAGTATACCCCCATTTTATGCCAGTCCCCAAAACAAACTTGAAATGGATTAAAGTCTTAACTGTAAGACAAAAAATTCATAGAGGAAAAAACAGAGGGAAAAGGTCCTTAACATGGATCTTGGAAATTATTTTTTTAGATATGATACCTAAACTACAAGCTAAAATAAAAAATAAATAATTGGAACTACCTAAAATTAAAAGCTTCTGCACAGCAAAAGAATCAATGAACAAAGTGAAAAGAAACTTATGGAATGAAAAAAAATAGTTGTAAATCTCACATCTGATAAGGGGGTAATATCCAAAATATATAAAGAAGTCATAAAACTCAATAGCAAAATAATAATGATAATTCAACTAAAAAGGGCAAAATGAATGGACATTTTTAAATATATTTTATTGATTTTTTACAGAGAGGAAGGGAGAGGTATAGAGAGTTAAAAACATCGATGAAAGAGGAACATCAATCAGCTGCCTCCTGCACACCCCTACTGGGGATGTGCCCGCAACCAAGGTACATGCCCTTGACTGGAATCGAACCTGAGACCCTTGAGTCCTCAGGCCATGCTCTATCCACTCAGCCAAACCAGTTCGGGCATGAATAGACATTTTTACAAAGAAGACATACAGGTGGCCAATAGGCTCATGAAAAGATGCTCAACATCACTAGTCATTAGGAAAAAGCAAATAAAAACTTCACCCCTGTTACAATAGCCATCATCACAGAAGACAAGAGATAACAAATGCTAGCAAGGATGTGGATTAAAGAGAACTCTTGTGTATTATTGGGGTTATAAACTAGTGTAGCCACTATGGAAAACAATATGGAGGATCCTCAAAAAAATTGAAAACAGAAAAACCATATGAATCAGCAATTCCACTTTTGGGAATATACCCAAAGGAAATGAAATCACTAACTTGAAAAGATATGTTTAACCCATGGTCATAGTAGTATCCTATCTAATAAAAGAGTAATATGCAAATTGACCATCACTCCAACACAAGATGGCTGCCCCCATGTGGTCAAAGATGGCTTCCCCCATGTGGACACAAGATGGTCGCCACAAGATGGCCAGCAGGGGAGGGCAGTTGGGAGGGACCAGGCCTGCCAGGGAGGGCAGTTGTGGGCAATCAGGCCAGCATGGGAGGGCAGTTGGGGGTGACCCAGGCCTACAGGGGAGAGCTGTTGGGGGGGACCAAGCCAGCAGGGGATGGCAGTTATGGGTGACCAGGCTGGCAGGGGAGCAGTTAGGCATCAATCAGGCTGGCAGGGAAGTGGTTAGGGGTGATCAGGCTGGCAGGCAGAAGCAGTTAGGGTCAATCAGGAAGGCAGGCAGGCGAGCAGTTGGGAGCCAGCAGTCCTGGATTGTGAGAGGGATGTCCAATTTCCCGTTTAGGCCTAATCCGCCTAAACAGGCAGTTGGACATCCCTTGAGGGCTCCCAGATTGGAGAGGATGCAGGCTGGGCTGAGGGACACCCCCCCATGCACGAAATTTCGTGCACGGGGCCTCTAGTTATGTATAATACCCAAGACATAGAAATAACCTAAATTAATGAATGAATAAAATGTTTATATATATATAAAGCTAGCAACCAGAATGCTGTAATATCCAGAACACCCATTAGCTATGATGCCCACTGCGGCCAGTGAACTGGCCTGATCGGGGGGTGGGGCCGGCCAGCCAAACTCCCATGGCCCCTCCCCCCAGCTGGCCCTGCCTGTGTTTGGCCTCTCCCACCTTGATCAAGGGCAGGGGAACCAGCCACCCCCCTCCCCCGCAGCCCTTCCCCCCAGCTGGCCCAACCCCATCAGCCCACAGCCCCTCCCCCAGGCCCACCCCATTCCTGATTGCCCCTCCTACCCCAAAAGGGGGTGGGGCCAGCTGGCCAACCTTCTGCAGCCCCTCCCCCTGGCCAGCCCCACCCCCTATGAGCCCCCACCACCGGATCGGCCCACGGCCCCACCCCCCAGCCAGCTCCGCCCCTGATCAACCCCACCCACACCATTCGGGGCAGGGCCAGCTGGCCCACAGCCTCTCCCCAGGGTCGGCCCCGCTCCCAATAGCCCCCCCAATCAGGGGCAGGGCCCACTGGCCAATCGCCCATGGCCCCTCCTCCAGCTGGCCCAGCCCTAATCGGGCCCTGATCAGGGTGGGCCAGCTGGCCAACCTCCAGCCATTTCCTCCTCCCAAAAGGCCTGGCCCTGATCCACTGATTAGGGCCGGGCCAGCTGGACCCCACCCATGCATGAATTCGTGCACTGAGCCTCTAGTATAGGTATAAAATGGTGGAAAGTCCTTTTTGCAATGGCATGGATGAACCTTGGAGGCATTATGTTTAAGTGAAATAAGTCAAACAGAGAAAGACAAATACCATATGATTTCACTTATAAGTAGAATCTAAAAGCAAACAAAAAGCATACTTATAGAAAAAAGGACCAGATTTGTGATTACCAGAGACAGAGCGTGAGGAGAAAAGTGATCAAAACATACAAACATTCACTTATAGGATAAATATTAGGGGTGTACACGATAATGACTATAATTAACACTACTGTATGATATATATGGAAGTTGTTAAAAGAGTAAATCCTAAGAGTTCTCATCACATAGAAAAACATTTTTTTTATTGAATCTATATTACATAATGGATGCTAACTAAACTTACTATGGTAATCATTTCATAGTATATGTAAGTCAAACCATTATGTTGTACACCTTAAACTTAAACAGTGATATATGTCAATTATATATCATTAAAATAGAAAAAAAAATGCCAAGAGATAATCCATTCAAGATTTTACTCTATTTTTAAATGGATGACTCTTGTCATATTGGAGCCCAACTGAACTCAACTCTGAATATAGCAAAAGAGCTGGGATATATAGCCAAGGGACTGATGGAGGGAAGGAATGCCAGTGGCCAAAAATTACCTACAGGAACTTGGTTAGACATCCAGGGTAGGGAGATTCTTGTTGAATTAGCCTAAAGGCCTTAGACATCAAGAATGGGGGATGAAGAACTTGATCAGGCATCATGCCTTAGGAGATTTTCAATCTACTGGCTTAGCATGTAGATTGAAAAACTGGGCACGTGAGGCACGGTCGAGTTCTAGTCCAGCAGAGGGCACAGAGGAGCCTGAGTTGAGGCATCTTGCTCATGGGTCAAGCTTGTTCTCTATATTATTCAAATTTGTGAATTCTTAATAAATTTATTCTGCTTTATCCAGCAATAATAAAAAAATTATTAAATTTTCATATGATCAAAGCATTGCTCAATTTATGATCCTGTCAAGTTTGTTCCACCCTAAAAAAATAAATAAAAAGATTTTGACTTTCACCTCAGATACCTTGTCCTCAGCGACTCCATGGACAGTGAATGGTTCATCATAGATTCATTTCACAAAGTTCAGAATATAGGGTCACCCTGATGCCTCTTTCTTCCAAGCAGGACACTTGATATCATTGCTTAATATAGAATATTCTATCTTCTACAGGTTCCAAAAATGATTTGACTTCTTTAAGACTTTCATAAAGAACTGAGAACGGAATTCTAATTGAAACCTCTGAATGTGCTTTTTATGCTCACTCTGCCTCACCCAACCCTTCCTGTCTATTTTTATCTGAAAATATTTGAAATAGGACATTCTCACCCCATCCACCCCACTAGTTTTGTTCTTAGGATTTAAGATAAATGGTAGAAACTGGTCTTTGATAACCTGCAGTATCCTCCAAGGTCCCTCCCAGCCACTTGCTGAAGAATTGCTGTTTTTCTTTTTCACTTTTGTGACTGATCATCACTCAGGATGTTCCACTTCATTAAACTCATACTTCCAAGTCGAGTTAATTCCAGGAACATTTTAATTGGTTTAAAGTTGCATACTAATCCAAGCTTTCCATTGCCTCCAAACTATTAGTGGCTCTATTTTACAATAAATCCATGTACTCTAAACTTCTCCATTGCAGCATTTAATAAAATCAAAATTATGAAAGCCTTTTGTAAAACATTTTGTTTTGCACCTGCTGTTCCTACCACATCTATGAGGAAAAGACACCGTGTGTTATTCATATTCTGTCATGTGACCACTCACTATGGTTCTTAAACTTGGGCAAGGAAAGAGTGAGCAGGCAACCACGCAGGACCACATAAAATGGAGAGCTGTCTGGCCAGTTTAGGGACTGTGTATTCCTTTTGTGGATGGAAAAAGGGGTTCCATGGAAAGTAACCTCACAGGGAGGTTTGAATATAAAGTCTTAGCAGGGCAGATCATGGGGTGGGTAGTCATGCCCCATGCATATAACTTTTAAGTAAAAAGCTTATTTTTGCCTTAAGCAAGCCCTGTCCATAGTTTCTGTGCATCTAAGTTAAACACACTCTTGAACTGAGGGGTAGCCACTCTAAAGAGAGCACATTGCTGACTCCTGTAATCCAATCCCCCACCTTGCTTTCTCCCACTTCCATGCAATCTTCCTATGTTCCCTCCTTAATTTCAAACGCATAAAAGAAGCTGCAAAACTATTATTCAGGAAGCAATTTAAATCCTGCTGCCCAGCATATGTCATCAGTTTGGCTCAAATAAACTCATAAATATTATCTACAGGTTTGGACATTTCTTATGGGGATACTTTCATTGTGCTCAGAGCCCACCTGATCATACTGGGATCTCAGCTCATGAGAACCAAGAGGCTCAGACCTGCTCACCAGCCACCAACTGGGAGTATGAAAAAGGTGCTCACCGAGACAAGTGTGCTCTGGGTAATTTCAGATTCAGGGGAGGATCTGGGCAGACACTGGTCCTGTGAACATGCTGATCAGCCTGCACAGGATAAAAACTAGGGTGCTTCTGGCCCATATCAGGGGTCCCATACAGGGCACATCATAGAATGATAACAATGGCATACGTCATGATTGTGTAATTCCTTTTTTTAAATATGTTTTTATTGATTTCAGAGAGGAAGGGAGAGGGAGAGGGAGATAGAAACATCAATGATGAGAGAGAATGATTGATTGGCTGCCTTTTGCATGCCCCCCACTGGGGATCGAGCCCGCAACCAAGGCATGTGCCCTTCACTGAAATCGAACCAGTACCTTTCAGTCTGTAGGCCCATGCTCTATCCACTGAGCCAAACCAGCTAGTGTATGATTGTGTACTAGTAATTCTTTATCAATGACCACAGACAGTCTCCCAAATCCTTCCTCTTCCTGACAGTTTTGCCATTCCACTTGCCAGTCACATACACAGGAAAAGTGGTGTTTACCAGAATAGCCAGGGTCCAGCATAGGATGTCAGACCTGCCCACCTGGAGTTCCCACGGCGGTGGTGATGCTTGGACTCTACTCCAGAGGAGATGGTGCCAACGTGCATGCCCCTTCCGCTCTGTGAACACAGAAAGCAGGTTTCCATCCTGTTTCCCTTGGGAAATGTTCCAGCCTATATCTTGCCATCATGTGGGAGTTCCCTTAGAGAGGGGACAAGGAGTTGGCTGAAGTCAGATGCTTGAGTATCACATTTGTGGACCTGAATGTGCTTCCAGTAGATTATAAGAAAGCCATTATGGTAAAGGGAAAAAAAATCCCCAGAAATCCAAATATGGCCTGAAATATCAAACACAGTCTGAAATAAGATAATTTTATCCCAAATAACCGGTGGCCACTCGTCATTTTCCAGAGACTGCTACACATCCCAGTTCGAAATTGGAAGAGCTCTTCATGGCAATGTGAATGCACTCATCCTGTCAGCTGACCTTCAATATTCTTCATAAATCTGGGAGTTAAGCAATGACATTTATTGTCCTTATAAGGATGAATAAAATTTAGGTACACGGAGTGTGAGTGGTATAAATTCACATTCTGGTTAGGAGCAGAGGGGATTTGACCCTGGCTGGACTGGTAAATGCAGTACATGTAACTACTCTGCTACAGCAACATACCTAGGCAGCTGTGTGCTTCAAACAATCCACATCTATATTTAGATTTATTTTTATTCCTGGTTTTTTATTTTAGGTTGAGGGTACTTTTTAAAAAATATATTTTGATTGATTTCAGAAAAGAAGGGAGACGGAGATATAGAAACATCAATGATGATAGATAATCATTGATCAGCTGCCTCCTGCACACCCCACACTGGGGATCAAACATGCAACCCAGTCATGTGCCCTGACCAGAAATCGAACCATGACCTTCTAGTTCGTAGGTCGATGCTCAATCACTGAGCCACAATGGCCGGGAAACTTTGAGGGTACTTTTATTATAACTTTGGTTGTGGCTATTTTCTATTTATGTGTAAAGATAAATTTTGAGGGCCAATCAATATCAATTAGAAAGAACTCTTTAGAGACCGTTCAACTTTGTAAGCTAAAAGACAGAAAAAACAAGCCCAAATAAACTAGAATGGTCAAATCATTAAAAATATTAATACAAATGTAAATGAATAATGGACTTTAGGAATGAAATGAAGAAACATTTTTAACTAAAAATATTCTTTAAAAAGCAAAATTTTGACAGGAAATAAAGGAACAAGAAGGAACATATGCATACTTCTGGGTTCCTGACCAGCATGTAAGGAACTTGGAAGTCATCACTCTGCCTAACTAAAAAGAAAAAGCTGAACAAACTGAAAATCAATAGTTCTTAGATCCATCATAGAACGGAAGTCACCAGAATATACAGAGAGAAGCAAGTTAGAACAGAAATCCAACAGCACAGACCTCCAGGGAAATCAGGGCTGGTGTCAGAATACCTGAGCTGTAATTGTTGAATTACTGGATACTCTGTGAACAACTCCTCTCCCAGGAGACCATGCCAGCTCTCATGTCTCCATTTCTGGTACCTACAGCTGTGTCTGCCCTCACATGCAATGAGCCTGTAGCCAGATCTGCCCTTTGTATCTGGAACCCACTGTGAATATAGCCCATGTCTTCTCCACTAGGTCTCCATCCACTGTGTCTGCAGCCCTTGTTGGCGACAGGGTCTCCACCCACTGTGCCACAGTTCGGTATCTGTTCACCTATTGAAAGGCATTTTAGTTCCTCCCAAGTTTCTAAGTTCTGGACACTGTAAATAAAGCTGCTGCACATATTTTCTTGCTAGTTTTTATGTGGATATACACTTGGTAAATACATACATATTGTCAGTTTTTCATATTGTAGCAGCCTTTCTAATAAGAGTGTGTTGCTGTTTCATTATTGTTTGTAGTTTGCTTTTCCTTAAGGACAAATGATGTTGCCCATCTTTGCATATGCTCATTTCCCATCGGTATGTCTTTATTGAAGTGTCTGTTTAGATCTTTACCTATTTTTTAATCCAGGGAGTTTGTTTTCTTATTAGTGAGTTTTAATGGTTTGTTGACGATTTTGGATATAAGTCCTTCTTCAGATATGCATTTTGCAAGTATTTTATTTGAACAGTTGAAAACTACAATTTAATGAAGTCCACATTATCAATGTTTTCTTTCATGGATTGTGCTTTGGGTACTATCTATAAAATTTAACCACCAAAGCAAAATTCAGAGATTTTTCTTCTGTGTTTTCTTTCAGAATCATGATTCTGGAAACATCTTTCTATAGGTTTGCCTTTTACATTGTCTATGAATTATTTTAGGTGAATTTACACATAAGGTGTAAATTTGTGTCTTTGCTCATTTTTCCCCCCAGGTGGTCATCCTTTGGCACTATCACTATTTGTTGGAAAAAGCTGTATTTTCTACAACTACCTTGCTCCTTTGAACAAGATCAGTTGACTGTTTTTTCATGGGTCTATTTGCAGACTCTCTATTCTATTTATCTGTGTTAACCTTTCTCCAATACCATGCTGTCCTAATCACTGTCACCTTATTAAAAACATTGGGATTGGAAGTATGAGTTATTTTCAAGTTAGTTCTTCAATATTGTCTATTCCCCTCAAGTCTTAAAAACAGTTTGTCAGTGTAAAGATATTTTCTGCGATTTTTATTGACATTATGCTGAATCTATTGGGAAGTATTGTTATCTTATATTTTTGTCTTTTGACAGTATTAAATAGTTTTCTACTCACAGATTTGTACATACTTTGTTGGGTTTGTGTTGGTTTATACCTAAGATTTATTTCCTTTTCTTTCTTTTATATGTATGTTTCTTTCCTTCTTTTTTTATTCCTTCCTGCCTCCCATCCTCCCTTTCTTCGTTTGGGAGGGATAAATGGGTGGGGTAGAGGACTATTATAAGTGGTATTGTGTTATTTTAAATTCCTATTGTTCATTACTAATATATAGGAAAGCAATTGAATTTTGTATATTTATTTTGGTTGTTTGCTTCTGGTTATCTCTACTAAATCCCATCAAAACACATGATACTGAGTTCCACTCCCTCTGAATTTGGTAAATTATGGTCTTGAATAATCTTAACACTGAATTGCAGTGATTCGGTGGAAGGCCTGGAGGGGGCGCCCTGCAACTGCTAAACAGTGAGCTCTAAGTGTCCTGAGAGCTGTCCTCGGTGTCCGCAGGGGGCGCCAGACTCCTTTCTGACCCGCGAGGAGCATTCTGTTTCCCTGCAGACTAGGAGGAGCAGAACTTGGTTTCCTTAGGACCTACCCAAGTGCCCCTTGGCCTCGTGACCACCTGGCCGGTGCAAGTGGGGGAAAACGCTCTCTGTTCCCGCCCCTCTGGTTGTGAAGGAGGCTGGGCCGGCTACTCTCGACGACGTTTTCCTGAAATAGCCAACAGAGAAGTTCTCATCTTATGGACAGTTCCCTCATGTTTTAGTCTTCGCTTTCTCTATTTGGGCAAGATTTATCTTACGAAAAGAAATCCCTTCATTGAGAGCTTTCATGGGTAAAAATCACGTTTTGTTTTGTTTTGTTTGTTTGTTTTTAATCAGATTAGAATTACTTCTGGGCAGAAATCCCCATACAGATTCAACGAGGGGGAACCCTAGTGGGAAGTGTCAGGGCCTCTGGTGCAGAGAGGGACAGGGGAAGCCAGCAGGCCACACAGGTAACGGGTCTTCACACACATGCTCTCGCTCAAGTTTGAATGGCTCATGTTTCCTGCAGCATCACGTAGTTGGAAAAGTATTGCAAAATTGAAGAGTAGGTGTATTATAATTCATGATTCTACTTTAAGTTTAAATATATTATGTATACAAAAGCCAAATATTTTTACTTTCTTAGTTTATTTTCAAATGCAGAATGTGTATTCATCTTTTGTTAAAGTTTTGATTTCACTTCACATGCCCTCAAAGTTACTTTCTCTCATTGGTTTTAACAAATGGATAGGCCCTGCAGTCATTGTGATGCGGGACATTGTCACGATTGTTCCTTGGAGCGCTTTATTATCTAGTTCTACTTGATTCAAAATATCATTCCCCAATGGAAATTTTTACGAAATGTGCAATCTATTTGCATCATGTCGCTTTCAATTCAGTGTGGTCAGTTCACAGTTTGGTGTTACACATATTATTGTTTGAGAAATATTATTAATCTGAGTGGGGGTGCCTTGATTGCCTTTATTCCCTCCCCAGGGTGGCACAGGGGGAAACTGTGGCATCTCCCTCGAGCACTTCAGCAGGTAATCTGTGCCTAAACCATATTAATCCTTTGTGACTCCAGAGGCATTAAAATTCCCCTGTGGAATTCCAGATCGAACAAAGCCAGAGGGATGGTCTAAAACTGTCTAAGCACTTTTCTTCATGACACTCAAAACCCACATGCAAGACATACTCAAATTAGTGCAGCCAGAGTCAGAAGATGACAGTGAGACCTGAGGTGAAGGAGTGAGAAGCAGCAGTGGTCCTGGGGGGGTCACGAGGCTGGTTTGGGGGCAGCAGTCAGATAAGTGACTGCTCTTCTCCTTGGCCTGCAGCACAGGACAGTATGTATCCAGGAGAGGAGTGCTTCATGATGGAAAATAGAATTCCAAACATTCGCTTTTCCCACAGCATCCTGAAATCATCCAAGACACTGCAGGCAAATGGCTATTAACAAAATATTTAGACAGTGCCTCCTTAAAATTCAGACTCACAAGTCTCACAGCTCTGGCTGAGCTGGAGTCAGGGAGGGCCTAGCGTCTATATAATTTTATGTTGTCTCTGATTTACTCTCAGGGCATTAACAGGTTATTTTAAAAAGTAATTGACTTGTAAATAATTTCAAACTTCTACTAGTAGAATAATTGCAATAGCAGTACAAAGTGCTTCTCGCCTTACCCAGCTGCCCTGTTATCACTTTGCTGCATTTGCCCTTCACAAGAAACATTCAATTATTCCTGGTACCTTTCCCCAAATTGCACTCAGCAGCAGAGGTGTCTTTTTCTTTTTATCAGTATTCTTTTCCCTGAAACAAAACACACTCCCAAATAATCACCACATAACCCTCAAATCAGGAAATCAACATGGTTCAATGCTATAATCCCCTCTATAGACCCATGTAGAGTGTATTCTTCCATTGCTGTCCAACTTTCTTTTTCCAGAACTATTCCTGTGACTTCTCATTTTTACATCCTTCACAGATTTAAAGAGTACAGATGGCCCCAAGCGGTCTGCCCAGGCCTCCTCCCCAGCAGACTCAGGCCCTGCAGGAACCCCCCATGCTGCTGCTGCTCTCTCTCCAGTGCAGCCCATCAGGGGACATAAGTCCACCCACACTGTCAACTTGATTGCTGGGTGAAAATTCTGCCAGTTTCCCTTTAAAAATATGTCAATATTCCATTGAACTTTTACTTACAAGCCTTTGTGTCTATAGATGATTCTTACCTGCACCAACCACTCTCTGATGGTGACTTCTGTTTCTATCATTGCTCCAGTATTTATATCTGGCTTCCGACCGTAACCAAGCACCTGCCTGCTCCCCAGGTATTCATTACATTATTATGGATTCATGGATCCTTATTTTGTTCAATGTCTTGTCATCTGTCTTTGTTACTTACTTTGAAGCTCAAATTGTCCCAAAGTTGACCACTGGGGTTCTCTTCAAGATGACTAATCCAGCCCCATATGTCATCTTGCTTGTCCAGATGGTGTCTGAGGAGGGAAGATTCCATTATTCCTGTCTCATGTCCCCAAATTACACTCCCCTCAGAGGTGTGTTACTCTTATCATGCCATGAGAACAGCCAGCAATGAATACTTACAATTCACCAGTAGCTGTCTACATTTTCTCTGGGTATATTCTCTACTATTTACTTCAATTTATTCTGCACCTAAAGCTCTCTTTTATAAACTAATTCCTTATCATGTGTCTTTTCTGTTTTAACTTGTGGTTGATTTCCCACTGGCCTTAGAATAACGATCATAGGACTGAGCATGGCCTTTGAACCCTGAGTATTCTGGCCTCTAAAGTCCAATCTACTCCTGTTACCTGCAGTCCAGTCTGCTCTCACTTATAGTGACACAATGGTTCTCTCTTGTCTTGGGCATTTTATACATACACTAGAGGCCTGGTGCACGAAATTCGTGCACGGGGGCGGGGGTGTGTCCCTCAGCCCAGCTTGCACCCTCTCCAATCTGGGACCCCTCGAGGGATGTCTGACTGCCCGTTTAGGCCCGATCCCACCGGACATCCCTCTGACAATCCAGGACTGCTGGCTCCCAACTGCTCACCTGCCTGCCTTCCTGATTGCCCCTAACCACTTCTGCCTGCCAGCCTGATCACCCTTTAACCACTCCCATGCCAGCCTGATTGATGTCTAACTGCTCCCCTGCCAGCCTGTTTGCCCCCAACTTCCCTCCTCTGCCGGCCTGGTCACCCCTAACTGCCCTTCTCGGCAGGGTTGATCTCCTCCAACTGCTTTCCCTTGCAGGCCTGGTCCCTCTCAACTGCCTTCTCTTGCAGGCCTCGTCCCTCCCAATGGCCCTCCCCTGCTGGCCATCTTGTGGTGGCCATCTTGTGTCCACATGGGGGCAGGATCTTTGACCACATAGGGGCAGCTATCTTGATCTTGTGTGTTGGAGTGATGGTCAATCTGCATATTACTCTTTTATTAGATAGGATAGAGGCCTGGTGCATGGGTGGGGACCAGTTGGTTTGCCCTGAAGGGTGTCCTGGATCAGGGTGGGGTTCCCTTGGGGTGTGGAGAGGCTTGGGCAAGGGGCCTGTGGTGGTTTGCAGGCCAGCCACGCCCCTGGCAACCCAAGCAGAGGACCTGGTATCTGAAATTTATTTACCTTCTACAATTGAAACTTTGTAGCCTGGAGTGGAGCCAAGCCTCCTGCTCGCTCCATGGCCAGCAGCCATTTCTGTTTGTATTTGTTTACCTTCTATAATTGAAACTTTGTATCCTTGAGTGGAGGCCTGGGCCTGCCAGAGTGTGTAGAAAGCTTGGCTTCCTCTGTTGCTGGGGAAATCCAAGCCTCCCTTCTGGTAGCCATCTTGGTTGGGATTAATTTGCCTACTTGCCCTGATTGGTTGGTGGGCGTGGCTTGGTCTATGTAGCGGAGTGATGGTTAATTTGTATATTACTCTCTTATTGGAGAGGATGTTCCCTTAATTTATTAAACCAATTCCCATTTCTACCAAAATTTCCAAGACTTTGTCCAGCTATATCTTTAAGGTCTTAGCTAAAATATCTTTTCTTTCCAAGATTTGCTTACCATCTTCACAAATGAAGTCATTCAGAAACATGTACACACACCATCCTTCTCTGTATTAATTATATCTTCTAAGCTAAACTTTAAACTCCACAAAGTATATTGTCTGACTGTTTTATTTTCCAATATAACCCCTGGCTCACACCTGGCTCAGAGTAGACCTGCAATGAATATTCTTTTGAGGCAAAAAGTGATCATTCTTTCTATCATGAATGCTGAGGGATAACTAGACTGAAAAGACGAAAGATAAAAAAATGTAAAGCCTATAAAAGAATAACATAATATTATGTAAGATTACCTAAAGCACCTAATCTTTAATAATAACGGCTATGGCTTTCTTTGTTTCAGTATAGAATATCTTTAAGATTATCTTTTATAAAGAAGGCAAGGTGGAAAGATGCTCTTTTGGAAATAAAAGCTGATACCCAAAATGAAAACATATTTCAAAAATTTCCTTCAGAAATGATTTATTCTTACATATCACCAAGATATCTTGAGACAGTTAACTCTTTTTTAAAAAAAAATGGTCAGCTAAATACCTCCTGTGTATAGGCAAATCCATGATAAAGCCTGACTCATTTATCCTGAAAGCTCCTAATATTTTAAACCTTTGCAGTGATTTCATGCTCAGAACCTGAGCTGGAGCTGACATGGAGGGAACCATGCTGGGTGGTCCTTCTCTTCCCTGGTAGTAAAATATGGACACTCCAAAACCCTCAATGTGATTGATTCCTTGAGTGTCTACACTAATAAAAGAGAAATATGCAAATCGACCATACCTCCACGACACCATCAGCCAATCAGGAGTGAGTATGCAAATTACCCCAACAAAGCTGGTGGGTTAATTTGCATACACAGGCACAGAGCAGCCAGGTGGGTTGGGACACCTGCTATAAGGGGGAGGGTGGGGGGCAGAGGAAGCTATAGGAGCAGCACTGTGGCTGGGAGCGAGGACTTGCAGGCTTCCAGGCTGCCAGGAGCAAAGCCAGGGGAAGGAAGGCCTATTCTTGCATGAATCTTCATGCAACAGGCCTCTGGTTTTATGTAATTGTAAACACTGCTCATCATATAGAGCCACAGTAAAGCCCACAACCAGGGAGCATGTTGGTAGATTAAACCACTTAAAAATAAAGATTGATTCCCTTGTTGTAAATTCTCCACAGTATTTTCCAAAGGAGGCTAAAATGCACAAGTCATGATTTTCTCTTCGAGGTTTTTAAAAAATATATATATTTTTATTGATTTTTTTGAAGAGGATGTGAGAGGGAGAGAGAAATAGAAACATCAGTGATTAAAGAGAATCACTTATCAGCTGCCTTCTGCACACCCCACACTGGGGATTGAGCCCACCACCTGAGCATGTGCCCTCACCAGTTATCAAGCTGGTGCATGGGATGATGCCCAACCAACTGAGCCACACTGGCCAGGGCAACCTCTTTGAGGCTTTAAACAGTGATAGAATTAATATAATCACTTTATTTTCCTTAATTATATCTAAATGATTTATATTAGAGGGAAACATTTTTTTAGTGAGGTTATATTCACATAAGATAAAAGTAAGCATGTCAAAGTATACAACTCATTAAGATTTAGTGCATTCACAGGTTGTAAAACCACTACCTCTATCTAATTCCATGATTTTCCAGCACTAGAAAAGGAATCTCCATGCTATCATTGACTGCCAGGGCTGACCAGCAGACCCTGAACGACAGATGAACAGATTACTCTGGCACATGTTTTTGTGAAAGAGAGGGATAAGGGTCTAGTTTGCTTTAGTAGCAAATAGCCCTGAATGCCTGCCTCATTGGCTTTTTATTGTAACAACAGCTTGAACTCTAATTAACTTCGAGATACAATCAACAGGGTAAGTATTCTTGAGAAAGTATATGCTTCTACAAGGTCAAGTCTTTAAAGACTAAACATAGAGATTCTAGCAAAACACCTTGGGGATCGGACTTGTTTGGAAAAGTCAAGGTAGGGGCTCCCGCCTTCAGCAAGGTCCCCTCAGAAGACCCCGACCTTTTGGAGAGTCCTCCTTAGAGACATTCCAACCAAGTCCCGTGCTTCCCCACAGATGATGTCCCATTCCATCCTCCTTCCAAATCCTGGCAACCATTAATCTGCTGTAGCTTCTGTGGATGTACCAGTTCTGGTTATTTTACATAAATGAAATCACATATTACACACATTCCTGGATTCACCTCGCTTTGCTTTATTGTGATTTGCAGGTGTTTCATTTTCTACAATTGAAGGCAAAACCCCCCACCAGCAAAAAGATTACAACTCGCTCTATTGTGACACTTCAATGAGGTGTCTGGAACTGAACCTGCAATCTTTCTCTGGTATGCCCATATGTGACTTTCTGTGTCTGGCTTATTTAACTTAGCATAATATTTTGTGAGATTTATCCACAATGCATTAGTACTTCATTTTTTATTATTAATATTCCATTGTATTTATATATCATACTTTGTTTATCCATTTATCTATTAATGGACATTTAAGTTGTTTCCGCATTTGGGCTATTGTGAACAACGGAAGTAATTAACATATGTGTACCTGTACTTGCTTGAGTGCCTGTTTTCAATTATCTTAATATATACCTAAGAGTGAAATTGCTGGGTCTTATATGTAATTTTATGTTTAATCCTATCTAGTAAAGGAGTAGTATGCAAATTAACCATCACATCACAATAAAGATATCCGTGCCCACAGCCAATAAGGAGGGAATATGCAAATTGATGGGCCAAAATGGTGGTGCCAGCCAGAGCCACAGAGCCTGTGGAGAGCAGAGGGAAGGCTTGGCGTCCTGGATCGACCCAGAGCAGAGCGGGAGATGGGCGGGAAGGCTTGGTGTCCTGGATCGCCCCAGCGACCAGGAGAGTGGGGGGAAGGCTGAGCGGGAGAGTGGGGGGAAGTCTTGGTGTCCTGGATTGCCCCAGCCCAGAGCGGGAGATGGGCTGGAAGACTTGGCATCCAGGGTCACCCCAGCGACTGTGACAGTGAGGGGAAGGCTGAGAGGGAGAGTGGAGGGAAGGCTTGGTGTCCTGGATCGCCCCAGAGCAGAGCGAAAGAGTGGGGGGAAGGCTTGGTGTCCTGGGTCACCCCAGCGACCCAGGATGTCAAGCCTGATGGGAGAGCAGAGCGGGAGATGGGCAGGAAGGCTTGGCATCCTGGGTCACTGGGGAGGGCAGTTGGGGGGACCAGACCTGCAGAGGAGGGCAGTTCGGGGGGATCAGGCCTGCAGGGGAGGGCAGTTCGGGGGGATCAGGCCTGCATGGGAGGGCAGTTGCAGGGGACCAGGCCTGCAGGGGAGGGCAGTTAGGGGTGACTGGGCCGGCAGGGGAAGGCAGTTGGGGGCAATTGGGTCAGCAGGGGAGCAGTTAGACATCGATCAGGCTGGCAGGGGAGTGGTTAGTGGGTGATCAGGCTGGCAGGCAGGCAAGTGGTTGGGAGCCAGCAGTCCTGGATTGTGAGAGGGATGCCCGATCCCATCGGGCCTAAACAGGCAGTCGGACATTCCTTGAGGGGTCCCAGATTGGAGAGGGTGCAGGCTGGGCTGAGGGACACACCCCCACTCCCTGTGCACGAATTTTGTGCACCGGGCCTCTAGTTTTTTAATAAAAATCCAAACTATTTTCTATTGTAGCCAAATCATTTTACATTCCTACCAGTGATGTACAGTAAACATTTGTTCTTTTTTTTTTCTTTTTAAAATTGTAGCCATCCTAATAGGTGTGAAGTGATATCTCCGTGTGTGTGTGTGTGTGTGTGTGTGTGTGTGTGTGTGTGTGTTTGTTTGTTTTTTGCATTTCTCTAATAATGAGTGCTATTGAGCTCTTTTGTTTTTATTTGCTTCTTGGCCATTCCTATATCGCCTTTGAAGAAAGGTCTATTCAAGTTTTTTGTCTACTTTTTTAGTTTTAGTGTTATTGTTGTTGAGTTATGGGAGTTATTTATATCTTCTTCATATTAACTCATCAGATATATGATTTTCAATTTTTTTTCCCCATTCCATAAATAGGTTGCCTTTTCACTCTGTTGATAGTGTCCTTTGATGCAAAGAACTTTTTAAATTTTTAGATAGTCCAGTTTAATCTAGGTTTGACTATTGTTGCCTGTTTTTGCCCATTTAGAATTGGGTTGTTTGTCTTTATGTTGTTTAATTTTAAGAGTTCTTTATATATTCTAGATATTAGACCCTTGTAAGATATATGATTTGCAACCTTACTCTGTCTTTTGTTGTCTTTTGATTCTCTTGATTGTGTTCTTTGGTGCACAAAAGTGTTTCATTTTGATAACGCTCAATGCATTTATTTATTTATTTATTTATTTATTTATTTATTTAGGAGGCTTGTGTTTTTGCTGTCTTATCTAATAATCCAGTGCCAAATCCAAGGTTGTGAAACCTGTGTATTCTAAGTGTTTTAGGGCTTAGCTTTGATATTTAGGCCTTTAACCATTTAGGATTACTTTTATATATGGTATTTGGAGTACAAATTAACTATTTTGAATGTGAATACCCAGTTGTTCTGGCACCATTTGTTGAAAAGACTTTTCTTTCCCCATTGTATAATCTTGGCATCCTGGTTGAAAATCAAATGGCAATTAATACATGGACTCTCAACTCTATTACATTGGTCTATATCAAGCATTTCAAACTCAAAGGCTAACACAGGACAAATAAACAAGGTTTAAATATTTATGGGCCACAAAAAAACCCAAAAGCTTCAATTTTCAAAGAAACGTAGGTTTATTTTAATAGAGACATTCTGAATACAAAGGGCTGAAATAAATGAATAATCATTAACATAAAATAATAGAACATTATAATAAAAATTAATATTTTTTCTTGAACATTAACTTACCAGATACTGAATAACTGCACAAATTAATAAGCATAACCCAAATAAACCTATTTTTCTTGTTCTCTGAAAGCGAAATATTTCCTATTGCGCACACCAAACAAGTCAGTCCAAGACTAATGATGTGGCAATCGGCTGCTAAAATATTTGCTGCTAGTATTAGTGGAAAGAAATGGTGTGCCTGAGCATAAGGCATATAAGGAAAATGAATGCAACACAATTATAGTAATCAGTCATTAGCAAACATTGTAGTTCTTAATAATTATGTGTAACAGGATATTGTAAAAATTAATAATTATGTGTAACAGGATATTGTAAAAATTAAGTTACAAAATTTTTATTAAAACATTTCTTACATACCTTTATATTGTCTGGGCCACAAAAATATTAATTGTGGGCACATGTGGCCCGTGGGCTGTGAGTTTGACATGCTTGGTCTATATGTTTGTCCTTATGCTAGGACCATACTGCTTTGAGGATTGTAGCTTTGTTGTAAATTTTAAAATAAAGAATTGTGAGTCTTTTTAAATTGTTCTTTTTCAATATCAATTTGGCTATTCAAGAACACTTACAATTTTATTTGAATTTGAAAATAGGCTTTTCAATCTTTGCAAATGGCTGTTAGAATATTGATAATTTCATTGAATCTGGAGATCACTTTGGGTAATATTGCCATTTTAATAATATTAACTTATTTAATCATAAACATCATTTAAAAAATCTATTTAGGTCTTCTTTAATTTCATTCAACAGTGTTTTATATAGTCTTTCACCTCCTTGGTTAAATATATATCTTAAGTATTTTATTATTTTAGATACTATTATAAATGGAGTTGGTTCTTTAATTTCCTTTATACTAGTAGATTATGAAATTATTTATTGTGAATGTATACCAACAAAATTGACTTATGTGTTAATCTTGTACCCTAAATCTTCCTGAGTTCACTTGTTCTACTAGATTGTGTGTGTGTGTGTGTGTATTCTTTCCAATATTCTATATATAAGAGTGTGTCATCTGTGAATACAAATAATTTAACTTTTTCAGTGTGGATGCCTTTAATTTTTTTCTTATTTAATTTCTCCAGCTGGGACTGTCAATATAATATTGAAAGACAGTGGTGAAAGCTGATCTCTTTGGCTTCTTCCTGATCTTAGGGGAAATGCTTCTGTCTTTCACAACTAGGTGTGATCATAGCTGTGGGCTCTTCATAATTGTACTTTATCATATTGAAGATGTTTCTTTCAATTTCTGTTTTTTGAGTATTTTAAATCATGAAAGTGTGATGGGTTTTGCTTTTTATGCATCAATTCAAATGATCGCGTTATTTTATACCTTCATCTATTAATGTGGTATATTACATTGATTTTCATGTTTTCAACCACATTTTAATTCCTTGGATAACTCCCACTTGGTAATATCCTATAATCTTTTAATATACGCTCATATTCATTTTTATAGTTTGTAAGTTTTCTTGGGATAATTATAATTCTAAAATATCAAGAGTTGTGTTACCTTTGTCTCCCAGCACCAAATAGATGATTTTTTTATTGATTCCCAAGGGTGCAAGATACTATTATAGATAACGGGGGTAACACAAATCTGGGAAAAATTATAATGACATTGTAAGGATATTCTTTGCTCTAGGCCATGGATTTTACCACCCATCCACAAGACTGTAGACCTTAATGCCGTCAATTCAATTTCAAATTGAAGCATTCTTAGCTCCTTATGATTGGTTAGTGGTTTCCAACTTTTCCACTAATTGAGTCTCATCTCATCACATTCATTTCTTACCCCTGGATGCCATTTTTTAAATATGTTGTATTCTAAGCCAAGTGCATTAAGTCATCTATAATAATAAAAGCATAATATGCAAATCGACTGAACGACATAACAGCAGAATGACCATCTAGATGACCACACTATGACACTCACTGGCGCCAGGCCAGCCAAGGGGAGTGCGATGAGATTAGTCGGGGGGCCCTGCCATTGCCCCACGATCGCCCCACAGAAGGAGTCCCAGGCCACCCTCTGTGTGGTGATCAATCGAGGACCCCCAGCTGAGTGGGAAGGGCCTCCTTCTGTGGAGCCATTGATCGTGGAACCCCGCAGAGGGAAGCCAAGGCCACCTGACCATTGGCCACAGATGGAGGCCCAGGCCTCCTGGCTAGCAGTACTGTGGTGGGTGGGTGGGGCCTCCCCTGTGGGTCAATCAATCTGGGGGCCCCACCATCGATCACTCTGCAGAGGGAGGCCCAGGCCAGCCAAGTGATTGCACTCCACACCTGTTGCCCATGGAGGGAGGTGACCAGTGGCATGGGGGGGGCAGTGCCGCACAGATGGCAAGCAGTGGCAGCAGCGGGGACAGGGCCAGCTGCTGGCAGCTGGGGGAAGAAAAGCCCCGATAGGCCCTGATCGCTAGCCAGGACTAGGGACCCTACCTGAGAGGTCCTGAATTGCAAGAGGGCACAGGCCGGGCTGAGGGACACCACCCCGCTTATGCAAAAATTTTGTGCACCGGGCCTCTAGTAGTTACTGTTTACTTTATTTCCACTAAGTATATAATAAAATATGTAATCCCTCATGGGAAGGTGGTGAGTGCACAGAAGATAACACAGAAGATAAATGGCATTTCAGCAAATGTGTGCTGCTTTGTCACAGCTGATGGAGGATGGGATACCTAAGTGAGATATTTCATGGGAGATGGGCTATGGGGTTTGAGAATAGAGGTGAGGACACTAATGAAATGTACATGTCCTCATTTAACCTTATCAAAAGTTTCTGAAACTTTAAGTGAAATGACATATAAAAAATGCAATTTACCATAGACTAATTGATATAAGAGTTAAGTTCCTACAGTATCTCATCAATATTATAATGAAATAGCATTGAACAAAACAATGTTATTTAAAGGTCTGTCACACATTTCATTAGGCTAAATGCTGTGGGAACAAGAAAATAAGGCTGACCAAGAATAACCATGAATGGAGAGGAAAGAAGAGCTTCAAGATCACAGAATACAGAGGGTTATGGCCTCACTGACAGTCTTGAAGGCCCTCTCTGTTCCTCTTTTGACGTTTCTGTTCCCCTGGATTATTTCACATAATCACTTTTTTCATGCTTCCTCGAATGCCGGGGAGCTCTCACTTCACCTTTTGGGTGGTCTCCTGCATTATTCGACCTCACCTCTCCTCCCCACACCAACATAGATACGTTTTCTATTCAGTTTCAGCAGGATACCATTACCTGCTTTCTGTCCCACAGGAATGTATCCAGAGCCTTAATTCATAATAGAATATGAAAGCCTTAATGTTTTGGGGGGTTATTCCTTCCTTAGTGTATCAGATACCTATGGTGAGCAAATTTTGGGCACTTTGATAATAGTATTTCTGGCAATGATCCAGGATAGAAAAGGGAATATTTAGAGAAGTATACTTTTCTTAACCCTTCCAACCACAGCACATGGAATGCTGCACACTTAACCTACGGACAGGCAGCCTCTGTCTCCGGTGTTCTATCCCTAAAGTTCTCTATTGGTGGGAGAGTATTAAGGGTTCTGTATAACAAATAAAACTTTTTCTATGTTTCAGAGGGAGGAGGGGGTTATTTTTCCCCCCAATCATGAGTTTAAAGTATAAAAGCCAGTCAGCTTAAGATTAAAGTGTTTCCCTATTATTGCCAGTGGAAATGAAGCCTTTTCATGGAGTTGATAGGAAAGCATTCCAGAAACCCATGTATGGGAGGATAAGGGTTAGTGGTAGGTATATTGTAGAAGCAAGAGCAAATGACTGTCCCAGGTTCAGCTCCATCCTGCTTTGAAATAAGTCCAGCCCAGAAGAAAAGCCGGTGTCCATAAATTATGTGCCATTGGTTCAGTCCAGTTCAGTCCCTGTCCTTGTCTGGCTACCATAGTCTGTGTTTCCAGCTGTCCTCCAATTGGCATTGTGCCCAGGCCTGCAATTGGAGCCCGTATGGTCTGCCACAGGCCCCAGGCGGCTACTAGATCTGCATAGCTGCTGTGGAGAGAGAACATCCAGAGAAGGGCGTGTTACTGAGTGAGAGAGAATGTGGGCAAGAGAGCTCCTTTGTTAGGCTTGGTCTTGGGAAGGACTAGGCATTTTTTCAAACTAACCAATCAATTTTCCAATCCTTCGCAGGCTTGGTTGGATCCTCACCCTAACCAATGCATTTCATAGGTCTTCCAGGGTTCTGGATCCCTTATCCAATCTGATCCTTTTCTCAGGAGAGACTGACAGGACTCTATGGTTGCCATCATGGCTCCTATAGCAAATGTGCCCAGCAGAGGAATTTCTGCTGCTGTTATTCCTTCCTGCGGTAATCCTGGCTAATGACAGGTAACAACCTTACCTGCCTGCTTCAGGGATTAGGTCCCCGTGCAGCAGTCCCCTGGGGAGTCTACAAATGCTGCATCTTTCTAGGGAAGCAGACACAGTGTCCAATTCATCTCCCCACTTGATTAAGCTTCTTAATGTCTGACTCCCTTTGCTCCCTTCTTTTGTTGATATCTAGCTACCTATGCTAATACTATCAGATATGGCTCAAGTGGTTTGGCCACCAATAGAGAGAAAGGAGAAACAACACAGGTTTTGAAAAACAAAAGCCTCTTCCTGTACTTCTAATAATTCCTGGAAGCCTAATGGGCTTTCATACTGTCACACAAAATGCTAAAGCAGAAAAGAAATAATATTGTGGAGGGGTGAGGTGCTTTTATTTAAAAATTTACTGTATATTAATATGTCTTGCTTCTTGGTTTTATTATCACCTCCTTTCCTCAGTAGCTGACATTCTAATGTTCTGTGCTTCCTTATCTGTGCTTCTGTGGACATAACCAAGTTGGCTGCACCTGTCCTTTGGAAGTCTGTGGCTGAGCAAAGGATCAACATTGAATATTTATATCTAACAATGTCTTCCCTCAGATAGCTAGATCTCTGTGCCCTCCTCACTTCTTCAAATTTTCCTAAATAAAGTGAGTTTCAATCATTGTTGAAATTGACTTAAATATATCAAAACATAGGGTAAGAACTTGATGATGCAATGAATCTATTATTATCTCTCTTCTCTATTTTGTAGTTTGGACTATTTTACAAGAAGTGGTGAATTTTTTCCTTTGCTGATTAATTGGCAAGAGGATACTAACACGCAGGCATGAGGTGTGATTTCAGTTTTGTCAGACATGAACTCCTTGATTAGTTACTGTCTAATTCCAGTTTCCATGGATGGTTTTCCTGTGGGGAAGAACAATTATTCTAACTACTTCTCTGAATTAAATGTGTGGCTTTAAAGGTATGGAGCACAGAGAGAGTGCAAGGTCATATATCCAATATAGCCAAGTTCAGGTTAACATCTCTGTCCACAAGCATCCTCTCCTTCTTATCTCCTCTCTAAAGGAAAGAGCAGGCTGTCTGAGAGGTCAAAGCAGGGTTTGGTACATCAGAGCTCCTGAGTTCATGTATGAGTGGATGGAAATACCAGGAGTCTATTTTACACTGAGGAAGGAAGGTGTACTGGTTATCTCATTTATTGGGTCTTATCACTGGATTCATCAGCACTGATCATTAAGATTAGGGCTGAGTAGATCAAGTGAAATATTGCACTATGTCCTTCCACTCAGGTGGGACTGGAACTAAGAGAATTGATCATCTGTCGATACAGGTAGAGAACTCCATCTGGCTGGCCAGGAAGGAAGTCTAAATGTACATGGCAATGGTGGGCTGGGTAAGGAGTCAAGGAAGGTGGGGCTCAAGGAAAAGTAGCAAAAGGTGCTTTAACACAGAGAGAAGGCAACATTTAGAAGCCTAGGCAGTTGGCATCACAGGAGCCCCATGAAGTATTGGGGGCTGGGAGCTGGGCCTCAGGAACAAAATGAGAGCCACCTTATCAGATTCTAGGTACTGGCTCAGTGTTGAAACTGAAGCAAGGGGCCCTTACTCCCAAACCCCTATGTGTAGAACTGGTGCAATACTCTCAATTCTGCTTCCAGCCATGACTAATTTGGGAGAATGAGAAAAAACTTCATACCTCCTGCTAGTTGAATTTTAATGGCCAAAAATATAATTAAAAGTGTTCTTATAAGAAAGAAAGACGAGATATTTTTGACAGTGGAAGACCACAAAGCAATGTGACAATGGGTGCAGAAATTGGAATGATGAACCAGAAGCCAAGGAATGTCAACAGTCACCAGAAGCTGGAAGAGGTAAGTGATGGACTATTCTCTGAAGCCCCCAGAAGGAATCAGCCTTACTGATATTTCATTTTGCCCATTACACTCAGTTTGGACTCCGACCTCAGAATTGTAAGATAATACATTTCCGTTGTTTTAAACCTGCAAATTGTGGCGATTTGTTACAGCAACATAAGAAAACTAATATATTGTGAATCTAAAGAATACTTTTTCAATAATTCATGGGTCAAAGAGGAAATTTTTAAAATACATTGAAATGAATGAAAATAAAAATACAACATACCGAAATTTGTATGGGACACAGCTAAAGCAGTGCTGAAATGGAAATTTATAAAGCTAAATGCATATATTAGAAGAGAGGTAAAGGCTCATGACAATAATCTAAGATTTCACTTCAAGATATAAGGAAATAAGATTAACATAATCCTAATGCAAATGAAAAGAAGGAAATAATAAGGAGTAGAAATCAGTGAAATTGAAAACAGGGAAGATAATAGAGAAAATCATTAAGACAAAGGAAATGCTACAATGAACTCTATACATGTAAACTTGACAACTTAGATAAAATGGACCAATTCTTAGACATATACAAACTACTATAACTCATTCAATCTGAAATAGATTATTTGGATATCTTAACAACTATTAGGGTAATTGACTTTGAAAATAATAAATACTCTTTAAAAAGTAATTTCTAAGCTCAGTTTTACTATAGAATTTTACCCAACATTTAAATAATTAGCATCAATTCTGCACAACCTATTTCAGAAAATAGAAGAAGGGGGATCACTACCTAATTCATCTCCTGAAGCTAAGATTTCCCTGATACCCAAACAATGCAACATACAGAAAAAGAAAACCACAGACAATAATTTCTCATAAACATAGACACAAAGATCCTTAACAAAACATTAGCAAACAGAATTCACCAATGTTTAAAAGGAATTATATACCATGACTGACGGGTTTATTTCAGAGATGCAAGGCTGGTTCTATGTTTGAAAATCAACCAGTGTAATCCACCATATTAAAGGGCTAAAGAAGAAAAATCAAATGATCATATCAATTCATGTTTTTTAAAAAAGCACTTGACATAATTCAGCACCCATTTGTAACTTAAAAACTAGCAGAAGAAATAGGATTTAAAAGATTTCCTAAGTTAATGAAAAGCATCTACAAAAAATCTAATATTTTACTTAATTTTGAAAGACTGAATGCTACCCCCTAAGATTGGATACAAGACAAATATGTCCACTTTTGTCACTTTTATTGAACACATTGCTGAAGTTCTAGCCAGTGTCTTAAAACAAGAAAAAGAAC